>NC_071580.1:2590000-2957500 GCF_024509145.1 Vidua macroura
GGAATTATTAATTATACATCGAACACTGTACAAATACAGAGGTCTGGGTTCTAAAAACCAGGAATTAGACAGAAATATCCTCACTTGGGGGACTTTTCAAGATGTTTTTCTTGGGATTTTTTGAGTAATGTGAGATGAAATTTTGACCCTTTGCTACAGGTCTGTCAGCTTTACTTCTGATTAAAAAAATACAAGTTTAATCAGAAAAGATACAAACAAAATAACCCAACTGAAATTACATTCTGAATTATTTAGGAGGGCACAGGAGATGAAAGCTGCTTAGGAGTTTCCAGGTTGGAGATAATGCATGATGATCGATAAATGAACACTGTCCTTCCTAACCCCAAATATATTTGGCATCCATTATTAAAGAGGCATAAAATTGTCTGATTCCATTATTAATGCAGGGCTCTGCTGGAGCTGAGGAGGTCACACAGGAAGAACTTAAGACTTGGGTTCAGAGTTTTTATTTTTAATTATTTTAAAGGATTGTAGAAGAGTGGGTTTCAATCCTCACCTCCCCTTCAATCTTTCTGTCTCGGTTAAATCATTTTTAGTCTTTGGAGAGAAATGTGAGTTGGAGGGATACAGCTCTTAAATTTGGGGTCACTGCCTTTGGCAGATTATCCCTAAAAGCACAAAGCCAAAGGACAAAGATGAAACAGAAGTGTTGACAGTGCATTGCATTGTCTGTGCCTTGTACATTACAATTCCTAAAGTAGCTCTGCCTTAATTTCTGTAGGATTTTTCTTTCTGAACCACTCTGATCTTTCCCTTCCATATCTGCCCTCATCTCCTCTTCCCACAGACTGCAAATGTCAGCAAGTCCTGCCGATAATTTGCATTTTGAGGCTTCCTGACTCTGGAACAAAACCCTAATGCTTGTTATGGCATGGCTGTGTTCCCCCAGTGCCTTTGTTCCTGTCATCACCTAATTCAATTTAATTTTACATAACATCAAATATCCGGAGATATTTTTAAAGTTTGGGATGTACTTTCAGCTGTTTTGTACTTGGAATCCCTCCATGCCAGGAGTTCTGAACACCTGCCAGACTTCAGGCACCAGCATTTTTCCTTTCCTCCTCCTTTTCCTCTCCCCTTTTCCTCTCCCCTTTTCCTTTCCCCCTTTTCCTTTCCCCCTTTTCCTTTCCCCTTTTCCTTTCCCCTTTTCCTTTCCCCCTTTTCCTTTCCCCCTTTTCCTCTCCCCTTTTCCTTTCCCCTTTTCCTCTCCCCTTTTCCTTTCCCCCTTTTCCTCTCCCCTTTTCCTTTCCCCCTTTTCCTCTCTCCTTTTCCTCTCCCCCTTTTCCTTTCCCCCTTTTCCTTTCCCCCTTTTCCTTTCCCCCTTTTCCTCTCCCCTTTTCCTTTCCTCCTTTTCCTTTCCCCCTTTTCCTTTCCCCCTTTTACTTTCCCCCTTTTCCTTTCCCCTTTTCCTTTCCTCTTTTCCTTTCCCCTTTTCCTCTCCCCTTTTCCTTTCCCCCTTTTCCTCTCCCCTTTTCCTTTCCTCCTTTTCCTTTCCCCCTTTTCCTTTCCCCCTTTTCCTTTCCCCCTTTTCCTCTCTCCTTTTCCTTCCCCCTTTTCCTCTCCCCTTTTCCTTTCCTCCTTTTCCTTTCCCCCTTTTCCTTTCCCCCTTTTCCTTTCCCCCTTTTCCTTTCCCCTTTTCCTCTCCCCTTTTCCTTTCCCCTTTTCCTCCCCCATTTTCCTTTCCCCCTTTTCCTCCCCTTTTCCTTTTTGTCTTGTGAGCATAAATAAGTTGTGATGTGCTGTATTTAGACAGAGAATTGTGGTTTATTTCCCCCAAAAAAATCACATGTCCTGTCAGTGAAGCTACAGCTGGAACTCTGACTTGGGCTCTGGGCATAATTTAAGGGTTTCCATCTTCACACTTTACTGTTAGTCTACAGTAAATCTTGAGTTTCCACTTGAATTTTAATTTGTCTTTCTAACTGTTGTGGATCCACGTGTCCATGGCTCTGAAATATGGGCAGTTTGTCTGCTCAAACTGAGGATCCCTCTCAAGTGAGAGTGGAGGAATCCTTTACACATTATAAATTGAAAATTAATCTTAAAGGGAGAAAAATATAGTTATTTTTATGCTTCCCACTTAAAAACTTGATGTCAAAAATTTAAGCAACTTAAATAAAGTTGATTTAAAAAATGAAGGAACCTACCTACTATTTTTGAAGTTGCATTTTCATCTCCAGTGATGTGCTGCCTTGTGCCAGCTGGATTTCAGAGCTGTCCCATGGAGTCCAAATCCATCATCTCCTAATGGAGACAACAGAATTTACCCTCTTCTCATGCACGCCAGACAAGTGAATTCAATTGACTCTTTTTCTTGTGGAAATCTTTATCATTCCAGAGACTCTCTTTAGATTCCAGTACTTTATAATCAAGCAAGAAATAGTGAGAATTGTGTTTCTGATATGATCTTTTTATAAACTTTTAACTTTCATGTCAGCTCTGGTGTGGCCAATTTGGCTCCCATATTCTTTTTTGTTTTTTGGGGTTTTTTTAGCTCTGCAGAGCAAAAAATCTTGTGAACTTCTCCAATTTCCAGGTTGCTCTTAGTGACGTTTTACAGACTTGTAAATCTTCTTCCAGGATCATTCACAGATAAACTTCATTCTTTACTAGGAAATAAAAAGGTTCCACTTTGAGTAGCTTCTCTTTTATAGCTTCTTGGATCTTTATTTTTGCTCAGCCAGGTGAGGTATTTTACATTGGTAAAAGTCAAATTTATTGAAAAACAGTCCAAATGCTGCAATTCATTAAGGTATAATAGCAAGATTATATCTTGTTATTTTTTTATTTTATTTCACTACACTGATTTAAACTCAATTATTTATCATAGCACAGTGTTGATTGTTCTAAATTCTTTAGGTGGCATCTGTGTGCTTTAACAGGGATAAAATTATTAATAGAAGTACAAACACTCCCAGAAATAAAGGGAAAAAAGCTGCATTTTTCTTTTCACCTCTCTCCTTTAAAGTTCTTTCAGCTGTTCCATCTTCTTAGGAGTCACTGCATAAATAACAAACAGAAATACAAAAGGAAAAATCAACAGCACTCTTTTTTTTTTTTTTTTTTTTCCTCACCTAACTGATGTTGTGGCTCTCTTCTGAAGTTGTGCATCTTGTTTTTTTTTTTTTTTTTATTTTAGATGTTTTATTGGAAAGGTGAAGACATCTCTAAGCAGGCAGATGAGACCAGATTTCAGAAGTGATGGATAAAACTGATAAATTGTTTTTACCAGGCAGAATCAGCTCCAAGGTTTGTGGCTGTTCCAAGGCCACAGCCCTTGCTGGAAATAGAAAGCAGCAATAAATTGACAGAAACCAATGATTCAGCCTTAAAATTCCGGAAAACATGAGCAGAAATGCACTCCCAGCTCCCAGCAGTATTTTGTGCACATAAATTCCTTTTTTTACATTAAAGTTCAAGAAGATTTGGAGCAGCTCTTGTATAAAATCTATCCCGTCCAGGACGCAGACAGTGTAATCCCTAGCTCTGCCAAAATTCCAGTTCTATCACGCATTAATCTGTGTAAAGCAGAGAATGAGATTTCCATGGGCTGGATTATTCCACTCTGCCTGCTCTGGGCCAGGCAGGAAGAGTTCATCAGCTAGAGGGACCCTGGCACAACTTTGAAATTCTTCACACCAGGAGGAGTTTGCAGCAGAGGAGTTTCCTATCCGTTATGACCTGGTTTTTATAAATAAAATAAAATCAGCTGGGGGTTCAGTCCCTGAAAGCTGTCTCTGGTAATCCATCTCTGCCCTGTGCCAATCTCTCTGTATAATCCCGTGGATTTTTTGTATGGAATGCTGTTGGGAATGTTTTCTAGGAGCTCAGATAAAAGGTGGAGAAGATATCCATGCAAGATTAGGCCCAACCTTTGTGTCAGCATCAGGACAGCTTTTAATTTCTGTGAAATTCTCTTTTCTGCTCCTGTCCTTCACCTCTTGAGGCACACTGGTTCCATTGTTTGCTTTTAACCATTCCTACTGGCATCAAAACCTCACAAATGCTGGCAAAAAAAATCCCATTTAGGCTCCATTGTCCCAAGATTGAGAGACCAAATCTGGCAAATCTGTGCACGGGTCTGAAATCCAGGGGAATTAATAGCTCTGACCTGCACCTGCTTCATTCCTGCAGAGCCTTGGTGGGAGAATCATTTTCCAGATAAGCTTCCAGGAGCATCTTTGCCAGTGCCAGGCTGCCTGTGTGATTTATTCCTCGTTCCCTGTGTGCCCAGAGAGTGCCTCATCCTCCTGGACAGATGGTTGGATGATTTGCAATCCCCACAAAATCTCCCCGATGATTTCTGCCTTCAGCAGCCATTGCCATGTTTATTTTTGGTCCCAGATTATTGCCTTGCTGTTTTTTGCCAGCACTGGGCCTTCTGTATCCACCCAGAAACCAAATCTGCTCAATCACTGAGTAGCTGCTGGCTCTGTGGTGTTTTATTCTTTTTGTTTAATTGTCAGAAGTATTGTTTTCATTTTAGAAAGTGAGCACTCCATGCCTTGTTTTTATCCTGGATAATTCCAATGTGCTGACCCAGTAGCTTTCCTTTAGATGCTCATTTTCTCTCTGCCATCCTGCTGTTTGCCAGTACCCCTGGCCTTGCCTAAATCCAAGAATATTTTAATGTATCCATGGGAATTCATATTTTTCTGCTTTCTACAGCTTTCTTTAAAGTACAAATAGGGCTCAGCTGATGGCACAACACCTTTTTTCCCTTTTGAATAATAAACTGATTCCCTGGACTAGGGAAATAGTCCCTTTTTATTCCCTCAATATTTGTGTTCACACAAACATCTTCTCTTTGAATACTGATTTCTCTCTTAATATTTGGGGTTCTTCTGAAGTAGAAAATCCAGTTAGAGCACAGCTCTCACTTGAAGCAGATAATGGGATTTATTTTACTCCTGTTGATTGGGGCCATGTTACAACATTGCCCCTGAGTCAAGTTGCATTTTAGACATAAAAATCGGCCTGATTAGGCACCGTGGTTAAAATGTGGTTTAGTTACACCTCGGCTGCAGAGCATTTTGAGCCTGGGCACAATCCCATCTTCGTGCAGCTCAGGTAGGGAGGGTTTATTGTGCAGCACTGCTGACCCCGGGGCTGCCAGAGCTGCTGGGCTTTATCAGATAAACACCTATAAACTGCTTGTTTGCTCCTGCAAATCCTCTGGGAATTTTCTATTAGCAGCCTTTACAAGTCCTCCTAGGCTCAGAAATAAATCTGCTGAGCACTGCTGCCTCATTCCATCTGCGTGGTGTTCTGCATGGGGTGGGAATGGCTTTGGCTTGGAGCACAGGAATCCACCAGTGCCCTTGTCTTGTGCAAGAGGCTTCTGCAAACCAAATGGAGAAGCCACGGGGTTTGTAGATAACCCAGAAATTACTGCTCATTAAGAAGGATGTAGGGTTAAAATCCAAACTGGGATGGATCAAAGAAATGAAGCAGAGCTGCTGTTTGATTTCTCTACTTCCTGTGCTTCATTTTGAGGCTAAGAACCTCCCTTCTGCCTCTGAAGTGTCTCCATAAGAAGTTCCTCTAAATCCTGAAATCTTGTGTATCTTTAATTCCTCTGCAGCTTGTGTAAAATAATTGTGTGTATCTTTAACTCCTCTGATGTGTTTTACCCAGCTGATCACCACTTCTGGCTCCCAGTGTTTTACTGGAGCTTCCACAGCCTGCCCAGGTTATCCATCCATCCATCCATCCATCCATCCATCCATCCATCCATCCATCCATCCCCACTCCTTTTTGATGAGAGTTTCCACCTTTTCCAAGAGCATGCCGGATTTCTCTGTGGAAAATCTCAATTTCCTCTCACAACTCCTCTTCTGACCCACAACCCCATTTTCGATTTACGAGCCTTTTTCTTCCTCTGCCTGTTTCTCTCTCTCTCTCTCCTTTCTAACCAGTGTGACCAATTTACCTTTTCAGAGATAAACTACAATCCAAGAGAGATCCAATCTTAACAGTGGAAGTGCCTTTTTTTTTCCTAATGACAAAATGTGCTGTAACACCCAGACAGAGCTGCTTTGCTTTGAGATTAAGCACTAATCCCAGTTATTTAAACTTCCCTTCACAACTAACAGGCAGAGTGATCAAAATAGAGAGTTTTCAGTTTATATTTTATCTCCTGACTTCATGGTGTTAAATAATGTCACAGTGCTAAATGGAGACAGGGAACATGGAAGCAGAAAGCCTCAAAGAGTTAATAAAACATTAAAAGGAAAAGGCAAAGGAAATAGAGGTGGATGGGATGGATAAATAGTCAGCAGCAAGTCTGTCTTGCAATGAAAAAATTCATGTCTGGAAAAGCCTTGAGAAGTTTTTGTTGTTGAATCTTCCCTTTGTGTAGTTCAGGAAGCTCTGCAGGAGAAGGGAAAGTGGGGGTGAACATGGTGCTGCTGGGCTGGACTCGATCATCTTTGAAGTTTTTTCCAACCTAAATGATTTTGTGCCCTTTTGGGGGTGTTTGGGTTAATTCCTCCAGGATAAGGGATGTGATTTAGGGATGGTAAAGCCACATATTCCCTGTAATCCCTGGGCAAAGGAACCTCTGGAATGAGAGCTCTGCAAGTGTGGGCCTTGCTTATCACCTGCAGCTCTGATAAAGGCGCTGAACTGACCTGGGAGTGCAAAAATCAGAAATAAGAATGCTGTGGAATTATGATACAGATTTATTTAAAACTGTTGGAAATTTAAAAAGCAACACCTGCCTTTCCAAATGAAGACACCACAGCCTTCAATTTCTATTGACACAACTAAAGCCTTTTGGTGTGTGAATTTGCTGTCAACCCGTGAACAGCTCATCCTGCTTAATCTGAACTATGCAAACTAAACAACAGCAACAAAAACCCAAATAAAACTTGGATCATGTGATCCCCTGGAAGTTCTTGCCAGCTGCTCCCACGTTATTGAGCAATCTATCATCAGGCTGGTGCTGCGTTTGTGGTGATGCATTGCACTGATGCATCGTTAGGGAACTGTATCCTTTGATAGATTAGTCAATAACAGTCCTGAGGAGGGAAATACTTGGAGAAATCAAACTCCAGAATCTGATTTCTAAAACGGTCCATAAGTGCAGTGTAAGTGGAAGGTACTGACAGCTCGAGTTCTGTGCTCTCTGTGTGTGTGGGAATTTTTGTACAGCGGGGACTTGTGGAACCAGCAGCGTCTGATTTTCCTTACCACAGGCTCGGGGATGAAGAGGAATAAAAGGAAACAGGAGAGGGAATGTAAGGCAGTAGTGATGCCTTGTGCAGGCTGAGCTGGAACAGAGTCACAGAATAAAGCAGGGATTCATTCAAAGGATCTCCTCCATGGATCCACCTTGGGCAGCACCAGAGCCCAGCCAGGGCTGCAGCCAAGAGGAACCAAAATGGTCCCAAAATGCACGAGCGCTCCCGGGGGCTCTCACTGGGATCAGCTCTGCTCCATTTGCACCTTGCAGTTCATTGTCCCATTCCAGCTTTAGCCCAGGCACTCCCATCCTGCTTGTTTTTCTCTCTCCAGCCCACGGTGTTTGTGCTCTTGGGCCTGAGGTTTGGATCATTTGTCCTTGGTGCCCAGCTGGAGCAGGAATTGTTTTGTCTCCCTGCTCTGTGCAGAGAGCTCACCATCCCATAATATGAAGCTCAGACCCACACACTAAAGCAGCACAAAATCTGAAAAATAGAAAAGCCAAACCTGAGGCATCAGTAGGAGGAGGAGAGGAAAGCATCTGGCTTTCCTCAGCTGGGAAAAGAGCAGGGAGGTCCCTCACAAATTTGGTTTTGCCAGCCAAATTAAGGTGTCTGGTGTGCTGGAAAATCCTTGCAGGATTTAGCCTTGAAATCTGTATCAGGGTGTGCAATGATCCTTTAAATTTTCCATTGAAGTGATTTTTGAGGAGAAGCAAACTTGCCACGCTGCCATCACCTGTCCCTTTCTCTCCAGTTAGTGCTGGTGACAATTCCAGGCTGTGGCACAGCCGTGTCCCTTGCCAAGGCAACCTCTGGAGCTGTGGCTGCAGCTTTTGGGATAATCACTGAAAAATGGGGTTTAATTTTCAGCAGAGTTCCCTCCCTTCGAGTGGGTGAGAATGGGAACAATTGCAGGTACCAAAAAGCACAAAACTCCTTTTCTTTATCATTCAGGACACCCTCCTTCCTGCTTTTTCCAGTCCCCAAGGTTAGACAAAAATACTTTTTTACTGTCTAGAGATAACGATTTAACCTTCAATATGGAAATTATTTAATAAGCAGCATGACCTTATTAAAACAAAGTGCTTTGCTTCCATTCGTGGCTCTTTAAAGAAACACTATTAAAAAAAAAAAAAGACAATAAAATCATTGTTCATCTATGGTTGTGCAGGGAAATAAATAACTTAGGACATGACTAATCTCATCTTGGGCTAAAATCTCTTCTAGTGAGTTATTTTTCAAATAAGTTTTGTAATTGGCAAAGATGTTTACATGTTTGATTTTTTTTTTCCTAAATTGGGTTATAGCTGTAAATGGTGAAAAATGAAATATCAAAGATAAATATTGTTGAAGTGCCAAAAGGTTAAGTCAACATTTTTTGGGGATTTTTTTAAGGCATAATTATTACAGTGGTTTAGGAGCTCTGAATGAAGATTTGTAAAGCAAATTTTGTTAAACTTTTTGTGGTGCTGAGCTCCTTCTGTGAGTTGGGTCAATTCCCACACCAGTGGCAATGTTCAGGATTTAGAGATTGTGGTGTGACATTATTTGGTCTCAGTCTGAAAGGCAGGAAAATTCTGCTCTAGATTTTGACCCTCATAATTTTAATAAGAGAAAAAAATGAGTTCTAACTACATCTGCATATTTATTTTTCACTGTTAAGACCTTTGGGTTGTGCAGAACAGGTATTTAGGCTGGAGAAGTGGATTTTATTTTATATTTTATTTTATTTTATTTTATTTTATTTTATTTTATTTTATTTTATTTTATTTTTAAATTTGTCTTATGCTCATTCTTCACTAAATGAACATCAGCCTCATCCCAGGATCCATCCTTGTCACGGGCAGGAAAGGGAAAATCCAGAGCTCAACTGCAGTGATCCTTCTACGTTTAAAACCATTTGGAAGTGGGAAATCCTTCATAATTATTCAGCTTTTCTATTTTAGAGGATTGATATTTAGTATTTCAGCCAGAAAGGGAACATTTCCAATAAATTGTGTTCTGCTGCTGACTGAATACACAAATTTCAGTGAAACGATGCAGGCAAGAAAAAACAGAAAGAGAAGAATAAATTTTTGTGGCTAAAGTGAACCATAGAAAGAGAAGAATAAATTTTTGTGGCTAAATTGAACCATAGAAAGAGAAGAATAAATTTCTGTGGTTAAATTGAACCTTAGAAGCTGACAGCAATATTTATTTGTAGTTTGGCCACAGGAAATTTCAGGATCTTAAACCAGTTTTGGGTGTGTTCAGCTGATGTGCTCCTTTCCATTCAATGGGAATAAAGGGAACCAGGACTGACCCCCTGAAAACAGGAGCAAGACAAATATTGAGCTGCACCATCTGCTAAATTCTGACATAATGAAAAGTTTCACTTTGCAAATTCTCCCCAGAAGATCTGTTTAATCTGGAATTCCAAATATTCCTTTATCTTTGGTCTCTGTGCTTTGAGAACTCAAACCTCTCATCAAATTTCCCTTTCTCGTTCAGTGATTTCCCCAAAATTCCCTTGAATTATCACCTCCTGACCATAGAAATACATAACAAACCCCCAGCAATTCCTCACATCAGAAGGAATGACTGAAATCACAAAAAAAAACTGAGACAGAAAACAAAATAAATCTCTTTAAGTCATGTGAGTGTCTTGCTTCAGTTGTCCAGGAGTTGTTGCCATTCCCTTTTGCCACTTGTGCTTGCTGTCATTACTGCAATTCCCAACCTGAAATGTTATTTTAGGGGATGAGGCTGAGGAATTTGTCATAGCTCAGGAAGTTTGGCCTGGCCACGTCAGCATTTTCTGCCTCTGTTTGGAGGAGCACAGAAGTCCTGACACGGAGCTGTGGATGTTTTTCCCTGAGCACCAAGGCAAGAGGAAGGAAATTTTGATTCAGGGCGATGTGCTGGAGATGTTCTGCAGCTCTCCCTGAGGATAAAGGAGTTCTGGTGTAAATGCAGGTGAACCCATGGGAAGAAATGCTGATGTCTGACTCCAGTTCAGAAGCTGAATTATTTCTTTATTATAACTATGCTATAATACATTAATACACTATTTAAAGGAGATACTAAAACTACAAACCTACTTGTTCTAACTGCCATATTTATCTTACTAACCCCCAACTTGTGACCCTCTCTGAGAGTCCAGCCACAGGTGGGTTGGATTGGATTGGGTTGGGTTGGATTGGATTGGATTGGGTTGGATTGGATTGGATTGGATTGGGTTGGATTGGATTGGATGGGGTTGGATTGGATTGGATTGGATTGGATTGGATTGGATGGGGTTGGATTGGTTTGGATTGGATTGGATTGGATTGGGTTGGATTGGATTGGATTGGATTGGATTGGATTGGATGGGGTTGGATTGGATTGGATTGGATTGGATTGGATTGGATGGGGTTGGATTGGTTTGGATTGGATTGGATTGGATTGGGTTGGGTTGGATTGGATTGGATTGGATTGGATTGGATGGGGTTGGATTGGATTGGATTGGATTGGATTGGATTGGCCATCAGGCTCAAACAATCCTCACCATGATCCAACCAAGCAACCACCCCAGGTAAACAGTTCTCCAGGCACATTCTACATGGGAAAACAAGGAGCAGAAACAGAAATTGTTTTCTCTTTCTTCTCTCTGTGCTCCTCTATGAAAAAATCCTGAGAGAGAGAAGAATGTGCCTGCCACAGAGTTCTTCACTAGCTCAGCCCTTTGCAAAAAGCTGCTTCACCACAGTGGGTCATGTTGTTCTCCCACCTGAACCACTCCAGCTTTACCCAAGAATAATGAAATTAATTTTGCTAAAACTTAATTTGCCCTCTATTAATTACCCACCTGAGAGCTTAAATCATTTTGGAACCGAATTAAATTCTTTTCATCTCCTTTTCCCTGGTTTATTTCCCATTTAGCAGATGAGATGCAAAACACAATTTCATCAGGTTAAGTGAGAAGGCTGTGTCCCTGCTCAGTGTTTATCTTGCTGTTTAATTTGGAGATTATCTTTAGTGTCTTGGCTCTCCAAAGCAGATGGGCTGTAGGCTTGCTGTAAATCACCCTCAAAGGAGCTGTCTCTTAATGCCTCGGGCTAAAAAATGTAGGTGCTGCTGGAGCCCACACTGCACCTTGCCCATTTTTGCTGGTGTTTCTTTATTTTTCCACATTGCCACAATTCTAAAGTGACTTCAGTTGCTTTTCATAAGAAGTAAAATAATGGTTTTGTGTTGTTTGCTAAATGTTTTCTATCCCTGCACATCCCTTCACTGCTACAGTGTATAAAAAAAAAATAATTTGGGGGGAAAATCACAGCTTTGGCGTGGCTCTAAAGGACAAAGTTAGCCAGATCTCCAGCAAACTGATAAGAATCAATCCTTAGCAGGAAATGTGGGAACTAGGGGGAAAGAAAGGAAAATGTGCCCCGCCACTATAAAAATAGGGTTTAGCTGCTGTAGTTTAGTTATTTTTTCATTTAAGAGAAGTCTCTGGATTTTTGGAACTTCTAAAATCTTTCTTTGAGGAAAAAATAATTCTATTTCTTCCTAATAAAAAGCCTGAGGGTGCCATTCCTCTCCTTTTCCAGGGGGTTACCTGTTTTTGCTTGCTCATGCATTGAGCCAATCTGCAGGGAGAATTAATACATTCGATATACAGAGCCGGCTCATTTTCCTTCTGCAGCTCACTCACTTCTTACCTCTGATTGTGCCTTCACCTGAAGCTCTTCTGGTTCTCCCTCACTCCCACCAAGCAGTTGCTGCCATTCCCATTCCAGGTAGGAAACAGCTGCTATCCCAAATAAATCAGGAAATTCCAGGCAGCTGCTATCCCAAATAAATCAGGAAATTCTCTGCTCCTCCACAGTGCCAGATGACAGCACAGCACCCACAAATCTCAAGGTGCAGCTACAACTCCTCCTTAAGTTATTTATAATGCTGCTGCTTGAAATGTTTTCATTGTTCGTGGCTAAGGCCCCTTTTTTTTTTTTTTTGTCACCCTCTTTTTTAGCACTTTCTCTACAGCAGAAAATCCCTTCCATGACCTTCAGGCTGTAAAAAATAGGCTGGGGAAGGAAGATGTGAGCTGCAGATGGATGACACGAATAACTGGGGACAGAACAAGCTGTGTGTTACAGAGTTATCCATCTCCTCCTTTTGCCAGGAGCTCATCATTCCATGAGCTCTTCCAGGGAAAGAAAACTTTCCTCTCTATGAAAACTTTCCTCAAACTACTGAGGACTCTGTTCCCAGCAGGCAGAACTCGATCCTGAGATTGAATTTGGGTTTCCCCACTTTGCTTTTGGTTCTGGTCAGCTTTGGACTGGGTGGTGGAGATTTTAATTGGCTGGTTTTGGGTTTCTGGCAATGTTTCTCTGTGGTGTCAACAAAGTCACCAGCTCTGCAAGTAGGGCTCTGGTGGGTATTTTTAGGAAGGGCTCCATATGTGCCAGAGAGCTGCAAGAACATCTTGGGAATTTGGGAGGAAGCTGAAGTTCACAACTGAAATTACCAGCTTGGAATTCCAGCAGCATCAAGGGAAAAGTTTCCTTCACCTCCCATTCCCTCTGCTCACCCTGTGTGTGCTTCAGCAGGGACATCCTCAGTAGCTGAAATTTTACCCAAACTGGGGGAAAAAAAGGCAACAAATAAGGTTTGGTTTTGTAATTAGGTAACTTAGAAGCAGGAATAAAACAAAATAATTTGGAGGTAAAGTCATTTTGGGGTGGCTCTAAAGGACAAAGTTAGCCAGATCTCCAGCAAATTAAGAGGAATCAATCCTTAGAAGAAAATGTGGGAACTGGGGGGAAAAGAAAGGAAAATGTGCTCTATAAAAATGGGGTTTAGCTGCTGTAGTTCAGTTATTTTTTCATTGTAATTTTTCAGACATATTTAAGAAAAGCCTTTGTTTTTTTTTTCGAACTTCTAAAATCTTTCTTTGAGGAAAAAACAATTCTATTTCTTCCTAATAAAAAGCCTGGGAGTGCCATTCCTCTCCTTTTCCAGAGGGTTACCTGTTCTTACTTGCTCATGCATTGAGCCAATCTGCAGGGAGAATTAATACATTCGATATACAGAGCCGGCTCATTTTTCTTCTGTCACTTTTGCCATGATTAATGACAGTGAAAGTGTGTTTAACTCTGCTCCAAATGACATTTCTGCTATTGCTCAGTGCTTGGATACTTTTTGAGTCTGTTATCATTAACTAAAAATAAATTCCAGTTAAACTGCAAAGGCAGATAAAACAATTTCTTTTCCTATTCCCTTCCCTTTCTTGTTTATTCTTGTTTTGTCATGTTGAAATTACTGGTTTTATGCATTTAAATACTGTGAACATTTCCAGCAGCTGTAAAGATGATGCAATTCAGTGGCATTTAAGCTTCCTGTATTTTATAAACATAGAGTGATATATTGATATCTCCTTTAAATGGACAGTTTCAAACTCATAATTGTCCAGCTACTAAAAGCTCTGGGCCCTGAGGTGGCAGGGAGATAAAAATCTTTCTTCCATCTGATAAACCAGCTTTAAAGGGAATCAATACCTGAATGTATCACCTGCTTTTATAACAATATCCTGCACAATAAATAGCCAGGAAACCATTAAGGGCAGGAAATTCTTCCAGACTGGTTTCTCATAAACCAGAAAAAAGGGTCAGAGGGGATGAAGGATAGAAAGGGATTGTTGCTAGAATTGCAAAGAAATATTTTAAGGCTAGGAGGGATTTTTAGGAGTTTTAAGACCTTCCTTGCAGAAGAGCCCCTGAGTGTCCCCAGGGCTTTCCCAGCCTCAGTGACTCTGTGATTATCTTGATTTTTCCTTTTTCCTTTCACAAAAAGGTGAAATGATTTTAAATTTTATTCCTACCGGCAGGTGGGAGTAGAAATTCCCAGTGCTGGTCACGAGGAGAGGAAGAATTTCCAGTATTTATTTAGACTCTGCACTAGAGATTTGGAGGAAATGGTTGGTGGGTGAATCCTTCCAGTGCTCCTCACAGGAAAAGCAGAGGGGATTGATGCATTCTGTCTTCAGTGAATATTTGCAACACTTTGTGAGTCTCACTGCGAAGTAAAACTACTTGTTATCAAAGCTGATTATTTCATAAGCAACCTGCCCATCAGCCACTTAGAAAGAGGGGGGGAAAAAATTGCATTATTAATGCAGATTGGTATTGCTGTGTGAAAACTGCTCAGCCACTGTGAAAACTGCTCGTCCACCACCAGGCAAAAAGAAAAATTGAATTATTAATGCGTATTATTAATTCTACCCAAAATCCCTTAAAGGGATATGGAAGGTTTCAGCCTTTCTTTGAGGAGATTTTCGAGTGGTGAAGCCGGGGTGTGCAGAGCAGCCATCTCCAGCTTATTAAAAGAACATAAATAATGAATGAGTTATGGAGAATCATCCCCCAAGAAAAGCAAAATATGCATTGTTAATGCATATTATTTGTATTAAATGAAGTCCCCAGGAAGAGAATTCCGGGAACTGCAGAGTGTCTGTTGCAGACCTGGTGCATAATCAATGGACAGAAGGAAATCAGGGGTCAGGAATGTGCTTTACCTGGCTTGGGCAATTCCAGAATCCTCTTGGGAAATGGGCTGGACTCAGTGGAAGTTCCTGTTTGTGCCACAGTGAGGAAGGGCCAGGAAGGGACCAAGGGGAATCCCTGGGATCAGGATGGATTTGCTGGAAGAGGAAAAGAGGACACAAACTGTGCATTCACATTGAAGTGGCTGCTCAGATCAACACATTTTTCCCTCTCCGTATCACAAGATGCAGGAAAACAGGTATGGAAGGTGATGTAAAAGATGAAGGGTAGAGTGGTGTCCCAGCTGGATTTCATCCTTCATCAGTTCTTACTTTTGCTTTTAAGCAGAGCCTTTGCCTTTAGCTGGAAAGCAGAAACAAACATTCCCAAATGTCCTACTTGCTTCATCCTTGGAGGTGTAGAGAGCTCAGCCCAAGAACTCCAGCAAAGCCATTAAAACTCTGATCTATATCAAATCTGCTGCTCAAATGAGATGCATTTCATGGGACAGAATCTCCTGGTTTCAGGCCACTGAGCCAATTTCATAAAGCATGATCTGTATTTAAGCCCCTTTTAAAGGATTTGAAGACATTATCAGATGTACTGCTTAGATCAAGCCTAACTTACTTTGATGTAGGGTTTTGATTGAATATCCAGTCTGCCAGTCTATTTATTTTAGTGAATAATAAAAGAAATACTATTTATTTTATTGAATCTTTAGCCTGGGGGCTCTTCCAGCCCAGATTTGGTGGGGTGTTTGGAAGCCTAAAAGTGGCAATTTTTTCGAGTGCTTGTTTTGTTAGGAGTGAAATCCGTGGGTACATGGCTGGAAACCATCTGAGCAGGTCCTGCATGGAGGGATCCCTGTGGTTATTCCCCTTCAGGTGAAACATTCCCACACCTGGAGCAGCAGGATCTGCTGAGCTGGAGCTCTGCCCTGGCCCTGCTCCAGCTGCTGGGGTGTGACCCCCTCTGAGCCTGCCAAGTGGTTCTGTTGATCTGCTGAAAGGATTATTTGGGGGGTGAATGTGGTGTTATCTGACCCTGTGACCTTTCTTCTCATCTGCATGGTCCCAGAGGAGATGATCCATCCTTCTGGATCCTCCCAGCTTTCCATGCCTTTATCCCCTTCACCTGGTGGTGCTGCCTTGTGCAGGCTGAGCTGGAGCAGAGGCTGGGCAGAGTCACAGAATAAAGCAGGGATTCATTCAAAGGATCTCCTCCATGGATCCACCTTGGGCAGCACCAGAGCCCAGCCAGGGCTGCACCCAAGAGGAACCAAAATGGTCCCAAAATGCACGAGCGCTCCCGGGGGCTCTCACTGGGATCAGCTCTGCTCCATTTGCACCTTGCAGTTCATTGTCCCATTCCAGCTTTAGCCCAGGCACTCCCATCCTGCTTGTTTTTCTCTCTCCAGCCCACGCTGTTTGTGCTCCTGGGCCTGAGCTTTGGATCATTTGTCCTTGGTGCCCAGCTGGAGCAGGAATTGTTTTGTCTCCCTGCTCTGTGCAGAGAGCTCACCATCCCATAATGTGAAGCCCAGACCCACACACCAAAGCAGCGCAGAATCTGAGAAATAGAAAAGCTGAAACCTGAGGCATCAGGGACATCGAGGCACGGCAGGAGTAAATGAGTTTTGGGAGGTTTTTGAGGGGAGGATCTGTCACCTGCTCAGGAGCTGGAGAACATCAGACTTGTTTTGAAGACATATTCAGCCACCAAATCTTTTCATCTTAAATTTGTTTTGCAGACTTTTTCTGGTTGCACTGTTAAAAAGAAATCATTATTGTTATTATTACTTATTTATTATGAAACTTCATTACCCTGCAGATTGTCAAAGCTTTAAACAACCCAACATTTGAGTTTTTACACCCTTCTTCCTGCAGACCTGAACAACTGCAGCACAGATGGTTCAGCTGGTAGTGGAGGTAAAAGGCTCTGCAGATTAAAAAATTGTTGGCTATTTTTATGCCATTTCTGCTTTGGCATTTTGCCTCATTTTGCATCTTTGCCTAGCACATAAAATGAATGTTTGCAGGTTGTGAAAACTTCTGATGATGCACAGTTTATTCACTGTAAGAGCTCAAAAGTGAGAGCTGACCCACAGAAGGGGAATTAGAAGTAATGGAATATCTTTGGGATTTCTGATGAAATGAATATTTTTTTCCTTTTGTTAAAGACACTTTTCCTAAACAGGGTGTGATAAGGATTTGCTCCTTTAAAATAATTCTGTCTCAACTCATTTTAACCAGTGTTATATGGACATAGTGGCCTTCTAAAAGGCAACATTTGTTAACAAAATTAACTTTTGTTGCCAAATTAGGATTTAGGTAGTTAAAAAAAAAAAAAAAAACAAAAACATAGATGATCTTTGTGCTGCGTTGGTGTTCCTCAGAAAAATGTCCTGCTCCTTTCAGGCCTCTCAGGTGGTTTGGCACATGGTACCTGTGAACAGTCAAAACTGTGGGTGTTTACACGTGGCTCTCCCCAGATCAGTGCAGTGTTCATGCACTGAAGTGCAGCACCCACAGAAGTTTGGCTCAGTCTTGCTCTAAAAGCGATGGGCGCCCTCTCCATCCTGAGGCCAGGCAAGGATTTGTTTCCCACATGGTTTAAAAAGCACAGCCAGACAGGACAGGCTGCTCTGCAGGTCACCCCCAGCCCTGACATTTATCAGATGTCGTTTTTTCTGTGTTTTCCTGGGTGTTGGATTGGCCTGGTGTGGCATTAACCCCACAGCCACGGGTGGATTTGGGAGCAAGAGTTGGTTACACCAGGGCAGCCGCTCTGAGGCTCTGTAGGGATGGAGTTGAGCTCCCAGATCCCTTTTTTCAGAGAGGAATTCTCACTCCTCAGGCTCCATCTGAGGGCAGAGCAGACAGGAAGGGTCTGCAGAGTGCTTGGAGAGTCTCCAGCTCCTGGCTGGAGTTCAAGGGGTCTGGGGTTGGGACAGTATGGATTGGAGATTCCCAAAAAAACCCCCTAGTTTTCTTCTTGTGCAGGGAAATTCTGGCCTGACCCCAGTGACCCACCCCAAATTTTTCCCTCACATCTTCTCCCCCACCACCTGCACTCAGTTGTTTCTCTCTTTTCCACGGGTACAATTTTTAAATGATCAATGTCCTCTCCACAGGGACAATATTTAAGGAACTGTAATACTCAACCACCTCCTTACCTTAATGGAGTGTTTATCTCAGCTATTAAATATTCTTCAGAGTTCTTTTAGAGAAAAACCTTGAGGTGCTCATTAAAATTAATGTGTGTGTTGTTTGTTTAGCTGCCAGTGAAAGAAAACACGCACACACGAGTGTTTCAAGGCTGGTAATGTGCAAAGGTGAGAACCAGGACCTGAGGGGTGTGAAGGAATTGGGAACAGCAGAGACTTTTTCCTAATTTCCTGGTTTTTTTTTTTTTTTTTTTTAATGTTTCAAACCTACGCATGGTGAAGCACAGGGTGATTTACTGGCTAAAGTATTTTTTATTAGAGGCATGCTGTAAAATTAAAGGAAAAAAAGGTAAATCCTCAATATTGATGCTGTAAATTTAGCAAAACTTTAGGATCACATGAAGCAGGCACAGACAGCTCCTCAGCTGGTGCTGGAGCCCCAGGTCACAGAAGATTTGAAGCAGCATTAAATTACCCTGCTGCCATGGTAGGCACTGGAAAGGCCAAGAAAAAAATAGATTCTGTGGGTAGGGATGAAATATTTTAGACAAGCTGATTACCTCATGCGAGAAAATGAGTTAATACTTGCAGCAGCCCTATAATTTGTTTTTTTTTCTTTTGAGAGTCGTTTTCAGCTACTGTGATATTTGGGATAAAGGGGCTTTTCTTTGTGGGCTCTGGGTAGTGCCAGTGTCAGAAATCCCATGTGTGGAGCTGAGGGCACAGAGCCCACACTTCTGTCTTGATAGTGGGCAAGGTGAAAGTGGAGGACTTTTACCTTACATACAAAATTTTGCTTAAGAACCACAAAAATGTGAACGTGAGCACTCTGAAAATGGGAATGCTGTGCTTCTCTCCCTGTGTGTGTGTGTGTGAAATGGACTCAGTTGCACCAGGAAAAGCAGATATTAGGAAAAGTTTTCCTCGTGGAGAGGTTGTCCAGCATTGGAACAGTGGAGTGGTGGAGTTTCCATCCTTGAAATGTTAAAAAAAAATGTGTGGGTGTGGCACTTGAGGACATGGTTTGGTGGTGAGCAGTTGGACTTGATGAGCTTAAAGGTCTTTCCCAACAGCAATAATTCCATGATTCTTTCTGAGGATTCAATATTTAGTGAGGAAAAGCTCAGAATCAGTCAAATTCTGAAGTGAAAACAGATTTCCATAGCACAAGGGCTGGACCATGAAAATCACTAATAAAGTACAAAAAAATCCATCTGTTGTTACTGCGGGTCAGTTTTAGGCAAAATTGTATCATTTTCTGGTGCTAAGCTTTTGTCCTTATATTTTTATAACCAGGTGATTTCGGTTTGTTCAAGCCCAAAACAGAGGTGATCAATGGAGAAACTGGGCAGAAAAAAAAGGATATTAGAACTGTCTTACAAGGGTTTCTAATTACTGGTTTATCTGGGTTCAGGGATGTTTTTGGAAGCAGTAATGGAATTATTCCTGGCACTGACAGTGCTGACAGCAAGAATGATAATGGAAGATAAAGGGAATTTGGCCTTCATTTGAATAATTGGTTGACAAATACAAAAAAAAGGCAAGCAATAATTTTTAAAAATGCAGATTATAATAAGTGAATTTGGGGATTTACAGTAGTCAATACAAAAGAAAGAGAAAACGGTTTAAAACATTATTATTAGAAGAAAAAAAAAATAAATGGCCTAAATGAAAAATGGAATGAATGAAAAAATTACTGAAGTATTAACATAGCAAAATGATCTCCCAAGGAGTAGTTTTAGCTCTCTTTTAAACAGGGAATATTATGTATTTCTTTTGGATTCCAGTCAGAAAATCAGCATTGCTGTTTCAGGGTGACTCTGCTGAATTGTCTGCAAGAATATGAGAATTCAAGTAGCATGGCAAATTAGGTTTATCAAAAATAAATTAAATGGAGAAATTGCACAGGTTGCAATGTCTAGACCTCAGCGATTTGTCCAGAGCAGCAGTGAGATTTCAGGGCTTAAAGTCACCTGTGGGTCATAAATTTGTGGGATTTAATGAATTTTCCTCCAGAACCCAAAGAAAAGATGCTGGAAGGGAATGGCAGGTGTTCAGAAGACTTTGCAGCCACAGTTTCTAGAAAATTCAGTGTAACATGTTTGAACCACCAACTTCCAAGGAAGACCAGATGAGTTCCTTCCTCTGAGTTGAACTCTTGACTTCTGGAACTCAGAGTCATTGTTGACCCTCTCACTGCATTTTTTTTTTTTTTTTTGGTCTCCTTGAAGTGTAGCTGGGATCCAGCTGTAAAGGAGTGTGGAACAATTATAAAAACAATGATAGAAATGCTTCCTCTGCTGGATGTCTGAAGTGGGGTTGGAGGTGGCTGCAAATCCGTGCTTGGAATTGGAGAAAAGCAGAGGGACCGTGGTGAAGGTGAGCTGAGTAACAAAATAAGAATATTCAGTTTGCTGCAATTCTTCTGGCAGCTGAACTGAATCATCAGGAGTTGTTCACTCGCTCTTAATAAACAGCACCTGGAAGAACAGGGGTGAGGAAGGAAAACTGTCATTAGAAATGGAGTTTTTTATGTCTTTTTATCCTCTGTCCCTCCTTCTGTGCTGCAGTAAATATTGATTTGTGGGCAGGAGCGACGAGGGCTTTGCCTGTGCCCATTCTGATCTCATCAGAGGTGAGTAGGAAAGGGCAATACTTAATGACATTTTCCCCAGACCAGAAATCACTCTGGTATTTAAAAAAAAAAAAAAACCAGCATTATACTGAAAAACTAAAATAGCTGTCATTGGGAATCGGCGTTAAGAGTTGTGCTGCAAAAAATTCTGGAAAGGGGGAATTCTCAGAGGAGCTCTGTAAGTACCACATCAGCTGTTTAGTGCTACTGAGAACGCTTTTATTTTGTTTTTTAAACATAATAGAGGTGCATATTAGAGTGGAAGGGGGAGGAAAGAGGTAGGAATTTACCTGGCAGGGTAAAACTGATGGATTTGTGGCAGGATTCTGTTGTCCTGCCCATGGAGAGCTCCGAGGCAGTGTTCTGAAAAATCATGTCAGTGGCCTGAGCCTGATGCCAGTGAGGGCAGAAATGACAGGAATTTAATGTTTGTTGTAGGGTTCTTGTGTTGTTTTACACACCCCAGGCCTCCTGGGCTCTCATCCTGTTAAAGTTCATGGCAAACAGAGCATTCCAAGCCCGTGTGCTGGGCAGGGAATTGCTCATCTCTCAGCAGTGGAGAGCGATCCACGTCAGGCTGCGACACTTGGCAATTGGATAAATGGAAAAGTCTTGCTTAGAGCAGGGGATGTTTCATCTGTGTAAATGTCACAGCTGGAATTCTGGGCTTTGGGAAGGTCAGGTTCTCACCAGCTGCCTGTGTGACCTCACACAATGACAGGGAGAAGTTCAGTCTCACACCTCGGATGCTCAACACGGCTCAAAGAGCCAAGCACAGGAGCAGCACTCTCAAAACCTTCCTGATGAAGGATGTCATCTGCTCTGGGATTTCTTTCCCTCATCCCCTGTGAGGGTGAGGAAGCCCTGGAAAAAATTCCCAGAGCAGCTGTGGCTGCCCCTGGATCCCTGGAAGTGTACAAGGCCAGGTTGGGCATTGGGAATTGGAGCAGCCTGGGACAGTGGAAGGTGTCCCTGCCAGGGCAGGGGTGGCACTGGATGAGCTTTAAGGTCTCTCCCAACCCACACTTTTCTATAGAAGATTCTGTGCTCCTTAGAAATCTCAGGTTTATATCTTAACCAGGTTCCTTATCTTTGTCAGGAATGACAAACTGAGGGAATGTCCAGTTGGCTGCACAGCTCACTTTGGTGTCAACAAAAAATGTGCAAAATGCATCCACAAAGATGGATTTGCTTTAACAAAGGCTTCAGAGCCACATTCACGAGAGCACTTGGGCCAGTACTTTATACTGGTACTCAGTTTTTAAGAAAAAAGAGAGATTTGATGTAAAAAGATGCTGAGGTGTATTTGTAACCTTAGGTAGGCTGATGTTAAATCTGGGCAGGTGTCCAGCTCCTGTGCTCCTCAGTCCCCAGGTGCCACCAGAGTTGTTGCACTTCACTGGGTTTAATTTTCCAGGGAAGCACATCCCTGTCTACCAGCAGATCTTTGCTTCAGCTGGGCTGAAACTTGGGTGGGTGCCCATCTTTGTGTGTGAACCATCTCAAACTTTTAATAATCATTAAAAAAAAAACAAATCAGGGACCAACCTGGAGAGTTTTACTGCTGCCTGGATCAGGAGATCCAGCCCTCAAAACCAGTAGTCAGGAGGGTACTGGTGACTTCTCATGCACAGGTAGGATCTGCATTCCAGCAACCTTGAGAAGTTAGTGAAGAAGGAAAGATAAAGCCACAGTTAAGGAAAAAAGTTCATTAGGTAACATTTTTGTTTCTGATGCATCGTTGGATGCAATTAAATTTTTGGCAGGAGCAATGGTATGAAATGTTTTGTCCAGAAGGTTATTGTAGCTGGAATTGAGGCTGGATGGCCAAACAACCATTGTCATCAAAACAGGGGGGAGAAAAGTTGGCTGCTTATGGAAATGCAAGGCAAAGTGCTGATCCCAGTGGGAATCCAGGCTGGATTCCTGCTGGAGATGGAGCTCCTGATCCTGCCGTGTGTGAGGATGGAAGAACCTGGAGGTACAAAATGCAGATGTGGTTTTATTCCAGCAGGAATAGACATTATTCTTCTATCATGTGAAACATTTCATTCAACCATCCTGCATTTTACAAAAAAAAAAAACAAAAAAAAAAAAACCAAAAAAACCCCAAACAAACCCAAAACAACAACAAAACAAGATAGACCATCCCCAAAAACAAACCAGCCACAAAAATACGGGAAGGCAACGCGTTATTTCTGCAGGCTGTTAAATCACAGCGTTTTTATCAAACATAAATTCTGCATTTCTTACCTGACTGCAGCAACAGTCACGCTGGATAACAAATTGTGCAGATTTGCTTTTGGAGACTTTTTTTTCCCCCTTTTTTTTCCTACCACAATTGTGATTTTAGAGAAAGCTGGTTCAAATGGCAATACTTCGAAGAGAGGACGTGGTTGTGACTCTTTCCCCCCATCTTTGAGCAGCCTGGGGAGTTGTTTGTGGCCACCCAAAGCTCTGCAGGGCTGGCTCAGAGCTGCTGCTCCTTGTGCAGCCGGGTGTGAAGGAAGTGAATTATGGAGCTCAGCTTCTTGCTGTATGTTAAACATTCCAAAAGGAGGCTTGGCTGAGCAGGGTGGGCTCTTCTTGCCCTTGGAAGGAGAAAGTGTCTCTTGTCTTAGATTCATGTCGAGTAATTAGTTTTCTTCAGACCAAAGAATAACTAATTCACTGTAGTTTATCTCAGTAAAGGGTCATACAAAGGCGTTGCTGTTTTCTGAGAAGCTGTTACAAAACAGGACAAATACATCCTTCAGCTGAAACACAGCTTTGTTCAGAAGCTTCAGGACCTCTCGTGGATTTGATTTAAGGGCCCATCCAAGCCCTCTGCAGAGCTCTGGTGAAGAGCTGAGTTTAATAAAGGAAATCATCAGGGCCCTGCACAGTGGTGGGAGGCTCTGAGGCTGATAAACAAGCTTTGCTTGTCCTTTAGATGTGGTTTGTGAATGACATCTTGCTTTCCTTTCAGTGAAATAAAGGGGAGGTATCAAAGGGTTCTGGGCATTTCCCCTGGCTGCCAGGCTAATTAACCAGAGTGGAACTCTTTGTGTCATGGCTTGAGACTTCACTGATAGTATTTATCAAGGCAGATCAGCAGAGGATTTTTGGCTGTTTTATTTTTTGGCTTTTTACTGAATGAAGGTTGATGGAAGTGAAGCATGTCCTGGTTTGGGTGGTCTGTCCCTTCCATGTGCAGGGGTGGACGTTCTCTCACCTTTCTGCTGCTCCCCTGCCAATCCACGGTTCATTTTCACTAATCTTCCTAAATATGATTCCAAACAGCTCCAAACCAAATAGCTACATGAATGTTACTTCAGAAACACTGAGTCTGTTGTAAGAACACAGAAGGATTAAGGGAGACAGAATTGCAGCAGGAAAGGGGCTGAAGATTGAGCAGCCAGGAGTGTTTCCCTCAGAATTGACACAAGTCTTGTGTCACAGACTTGCTTTTCCAAAACTTCTGGGGAGAAGAAGAGAATAAACTGGCTGTCATTTAATTCACCTCAGTTATTTTCAATCTGGTAAGGAACTTACCCAACAAACCACAAGGTTTAAAAAGTGTTCCTTGCAGTTCAGTCCCTCCTAAAGGACATGTCATCCATACCATCTTATCGGCCGAAAAAAATTATATATATTTATATAGGCATACCTGTTTCTTGGAAAGGTCATCTCTGCTGAAATGTTAATTAGATGTTGGTGCTGTTAAATATTAATAGACCAAAGTTCAGCTACAAAAAGTCTTTATCTCGGTTTCATTGAAAATACATTTTTAGTGCCGTGTCCTAGAGATTCTTGTGGATAAAAAAATTTCCTTTTAGTTTTCTTCCTCTCAAGTTGCTGCTCCTGGGAAAAGCAGGCCCATAAGTTAGTGCTGTAGCAATAAATTTAAATTCTTGTAAGCAGGAATTCAAACCCAGCAGTGCTGCTACAGAAACTCTTAATAAATTAAACACATTCATTGCACTTTAGCAGATTATTAAAACACTTAAATATTATTAGCTGGTTTGCCTGAGAGCGGTGGGTTTCTCTGCATGGAAATGTGTGCAGGGAAAAGCTTCCAAAAAGTCCCAGTAGGTGGAGGACGCTCAGTGATTCTCTCAACTTATTCCTCTCTCCTTTCTGAATTATCTGTGTAACAGGCTGGATTTTTTCCTGAAATTAATTGCTTTAATTATGGCAAATGGCTTGAATGGCTTCTGTGTGAGGGAAGAATTAAAACTCTGGGACGGTTTAGTGCAGAGAGGGGACATAAAGAGGGCACACGATGGAGATATCCCAATAATGAATTGCCACACACAAAAAGTAAATCTGGCACTTGCACTTAGCCTTTCTTATAACACAGGAACCAGGGGACTTGTAATGAAAGCGAAAGGCAGCAGAATGAAAGCCCTTAAAGAAAATAAATATTTATGCAAATGCATAATTAACCTGTGGAGTGAATTCCTGCAGGAGTGGAGTGAAGCCAAGAGCTTTGTGGGGTTCAGGAGAGGATTAGGGGTTTGTGTGGATAATGGGAACATCTGGAGTCGTGTTGGATGGTGTGGGAAGAGTGAAGGGACTGCAGGGACAGGGAGTGTGCAAACCCTGAGGAAAATGGCACTGGCAGCACAAGCCTGGCTCAGGAGGGAGGAACTTCCATTACTGATCATTTCACTCAGGTAAATGCCACTGAGTCACTTAATTCAGGAGGAGATTGGGCTGGGACCATTACACTCCTGTGCTCATTTTACCCCAACCAAGCCAAAAAAGGGGGTTTGAACATCGGGGGAGACACCTCCAGAGCAAACCAAGTGTTTTCTGTCCCATGCACTTGTTATCCCAGCATTCCTAAAGAAAGGCAGAATAAATAAATCAATAGAGTTCATCTTTGGGAAGCAGGTGAGTTTTCCAAGTCAGCTGAGATGGGGTGTGATGGGAGCTGTGTGGTGGCAGCACTGCTCAGTCCCTGTCCCTGCTGGTTTGCCCATCCAGTGTTTCACTGTACCCACTCTTTCTGAGGCGTTAATGTTTGAAATCCTGCCCTAACACAATTTCTGCAGGCATACATTGTCCACAGTTCATTGACTTAATAAAATAAAGCACGTTCACTTTCCTTGTCAGGGTCTCTGCCAGTGTTCTGGAGACCACGGATATTGATGACCCACATGACATTATTATTTAGCCTATTCTTCCCTTTGCTAATAACAGCATTATCCAAACCAGCTTCCCAAAAGCTCTCTACCTGTTGGGGTCCAGGACATCCCTCTGGCTGCCCTGGCTGTCTCCAGACCCTGGCAGGGGGATCGGTTACCTTGTGACAAAGTCAAAAACACCTGTGGCTTCCATTTTAGCCTGTGGGAAAAGCTGCCAACTCTGTGTGAGGAATTACAAGCCACAAGGGTTTGAGCAGTGTGGCAGTTGAATTAACACAGGGTGGAAAAGTGGAATTTTGGGGTTTTTAGAATGGGGTACAAGGGGCCAAGATGGAGGGATTTGGGTGTGTCCTGACCTTCTTCTCCTTCTCCTTGCCCTCCATGTCTCGCTGTGCTGGTGACACTTTTCTGTTGGTTTAAGGCACAGACACACTGTCCAACATCAATGACAGACATTGGCACGTTATTGTAACCACGGCACACGGAGTTTTTGGTATAAAATGTGAACACTGCCCTGAGGGCAGACAGAATGCCATGGCCGAGCTGCTGGACAGAGCTCAGCAGGGCAGAGAGAGAATGTTCTAGAGAAGGGGAAATAAACAACCTTGAGAGGCTGATCCTGCACATTTCAGACTCCTCCTTTGGCTGCTCGGGCTGGGGAATGAGGACTTTTACACTCTTGGGGTCATCCTGACACACAGAGACACACAGGCTCCAAGATCCACCCAGCACATGCAGGGAATTGTTCCCTCCACACACAGATGTTGTGGGAATGTAGCAGACACGTGGCAGGCTGGATTTCCATTTCATCCATTAACCTTTCCAGAGTCTCTGCCAGAAGGTGCCCAAGGTATTTTGGCCTCTTTATTGATGGTCTTCATTAACCCACTTGTCTGGGAAGGATTTTTTAAGATCAAAGCAGGAATTCCACCTCAGCACAGACAGACCTCCCAAAAGGCTTCTCATTCACACTCAATTGATTCTGTGGCAACCTTAAACATTTCCCAACCCATTTCTTTGTGACCTGCTTCATTCCAGGTGATGTTTGAAAGCTCTGAGACGTGCCAGAGATGATCTGAAGTAGGTCAGGAGCTGTCCCACTGCTGCATGTCTGCACTGCAATTTGTGTTACTCCTCAGGTAACACAATGTCTGAATAACAGCAGTTTCTGTAAAGCAAATATCTTAACTTGAAGTAACAAATTACTTCTGTGGTGGAAGTGAAGACAAAATCTGACTCATAAGTTTAAAATAGTCTTGATTTTATTCTTCAGGGTTTTTCTTTATGGTTCAGAGTGTTAGGGTAGTTAGAAACTAGATTTTCTTGGAGCAAAAAGCTTTCCTTGAGCTTGAAATGTCTTGATTTTAGGCACAATAAGGAAAACTTAGTGAAAACTCCTCCCATATTTCTTGTTTCTGACCTGTGCATGTGAGACATTGGAACAGACCCTGTGAGGACCTTCCCAGCACAGAGCTCCCTCCTGTTCTTGCTCTGCTGGGTCTCCCATCCTCGCTCCAGGAAGGTGCCCACCCTCACCCTGCCTGGACTGGGCCCCCTTTGCATTCCCCATTGCAGGGGAATGTGAAGTTGTTAGATATTTACTGTTGCTAGAAGCACACTATTAGTAGATATTTGTTGCCCTGATTTTTAAAAGTGTTAAGTTTTCTTATATAGTTCTTTTGAAAGTTTTAAAGTTCTCATAAAACTTCTTTAGCCTTCTGATAATGCTTACGTATTTGAGAGTCAGAGTTCTCACACAATTTAATGTATAAATAGAATAGTTTACATATTTCTCTGTGGGTGGAGAGAAATGATGGATTGATCTTTGGACCAGTGTGGTTGGAGAGGTGGTAATTCCATCCTCCAATCCACGGTCACCTTTGGAATTCTATAAATACCAGATGTGTGAATACAACTGGCTCTTTTTCTCTTTTGAACTTACCAAGTTTCTGTGTACTCATTTCATGTCCAATAGTGACAGATATTTAGTATAGAGACTCAACACAGTAGAGGCCTTGTCAAGCCTCTAAAGGAGGGGAATGGTGCTTGAGGATTTGAGCTTTTCTATTTTCCATCCATGTGTAGCCCTGCAGTTCTTTGGTGTGTAACTCTGAACTCCACACCCAGTGTCAGCTGCTGCTTCCCCATTTGGGGCAGACACAACAATTCCTCTCCAGGCCTGGCAATCAAGGACACCTCAGTGCCTCAGGCCAGAGAGATGGGAACAAAAGTGAGCTGGGGGAGCAAACTGGGGGTCAATGACTTCACCACCTGAAGCTGGAATTGGGAGATTAACCCCCAATATGCAAATGGACCAAACTTACAAAAGTGTAAAACCCGTGACCCGTGGTCCATTTTGGGTGTAGCCCCTGGGGGCTTGGCCTGCCCTGAATGTACCTGAAGGCCCTTCAATAACTAGAACTGCTTTTTATTCCCTGAACTCTGTCTGGCCTCTGTTTTTACGTAGCCCCAAAAGGCATCACCATGTCTGGAATAGGAGCCTTTTAACTCCAGGGAGTTCTGGTTAAGAGCTGCCACAAGCAGCCCAGCACCTCCTCGTTCTGAGTTCTATTTATTGTGGCCTGACGTTGTCAGAGGGAGCGTGCAGGGCTCAGAGCTCCTTTGGAGCATTGTCTTCTTCAAACCCATCTTTAATGTGCTCTTTTTTTGAGAGCTCCCTTTGTAATTTAGTTGAAGCTGAATTATGAAAGGATCCTGATCTAAATGAGTCACCGTCCCGCTAGAAAGAATGTGACAAATATTAAATATTCTTGTGTCGCTCGCAGATCTGAAAGCAAATCCATTCTTTCCCTTTAATGCTGTTCCTGCCTTTATATTCTGATGATTCATCCCACATTCTGGTGCCAATTTTTTTCCCCTTCTTCCCGAAGCTAACAGGTGTTCCTTGGATTTGCCTCATCTGTTCGGAATCACTGTTGAGTCCAGCTGGAAATTTCCCATTCAGGAGCCCCTGCACTGGGCATGGTGCACCTGGGCCCAGCATTCCCAGTCCAGCCCAGCGTGGAGCTGGGCCTGGCTGGTCAGGGCTCGACAGCTGCTGCAGCAGATCCACATCATTGTCTGGGCTGGATTCCCTGCCCAGAGCCCAGGGCTCTTGTACCACATTATGGAAATGCAACTGCTCCTGCCCTGAGACGGCGTTTGCTGTGGGAGAGTGGCTAAAAGCAGATATTCGTCCAAAATTGTTCCCTTCTCTAAAAAGATCGGCACTCCACAACAGTAACATCAACTATCCTTAGGCTGGAGTTGGGTTTTTTGTTTTTTTTTTTTGCAGCTCGGTGAAAGCTTGTTTTAATAAGGTTACATTGTCCAAACTCTCATCTTTTTAAATGAAAATGTTCTGCCAGATTGAGATGGATGAGTAAATGATGAAAATCCAGCACACGTACAAGTTCTGCTCAGTCCTGCCTTTGGCAGGCAGTGGTTCCACACATCTGAAACCATCACGGGCAGCAGAACTGTCCCCATTTGGTGGGAAGTGCCAAATGGCATTTGACAAATATTAATTCGATTTGATCGGATTGTAGTGCAATATTTTTTTTGCAAGATGTTCAGACCTAATTAAAAAATATTTTTGACTTACTAAAATACCTTGGAAAACATCAGCCTTCTTTAATTGGAATCTGATAAACCAAGAAGCCAGAGCAGTCAGCCCTGTTTTAATCTGACTTTGATAGAAGTAGAAATTGTTGTAATGCTGAGTAAAGGAAGAGTAGGAAAAAATATGTGAGTGAATTTTCTATTCTAATCTCTTCGGTTTGGTTCTAATCTGGATATATTTAAATTGCTTCTGAAAAATGTAGGGGAAAATTTAACAGGTAATGGTAATATCAAATTACCCTCATTTTGTGACACTGATTTTATGACAAAAATACCATTTTTGTTATTGCCTGTCATTGTAACATTTCACCTCATTTATTAAAGCTGTTAGCACCTTGACTTATATAACATTGTAAAGAATGCACAGGCAAAGTCTTGCCTAAATTCCTCTTTTCTCCTGGAAAAGGAGATGTACAGAAGCGTTGGGAGAAGTTTGAAGAGTCAAGGCTCCATGCACAGCAGTGGCTGGGGTGGCACCACTGCTTTGCAAGCTCCTTTCCAAAATAAAACCCCTGACAAGGTTAATTAGAACCAGGAATGTTTTGCTGTGGGTTCAGCACTGCTGAAATGTGCTGATTCAGATGAGAACCCTGTCAGGCTTCCTACTATGGCTGATTATCTAGTCTTTAATTATTATATAAATCAATTCAGGATAAATAAGACCTTCTTGGTGTAATGGCTTGCTGCCATTTGTGATTAATATTTCATTAGGCACGAAGCCATCAAAGCACTTAAGCAGGTGCTCAATTTTAGCCACTTTAGTCAATTATACTTGGAATTAGGCATATGTTCCCAGGCTTTGCTTGACTGGACTGTTCCCCAAAGCTGAGCTGACCTTTACCTTTGTCATTAACATCAGTGAACAGTTTATATCTGTGTACCACCAAGGATTAAACATAAGAAATTCACTTGTTCCGCTCACAAACTAAATGTTGTCACCATTTCCAGGACTCTTTTGTCATCCTTCCATATGGTTGAGAGGATGCTTTTCCCCAGAGCCTTGTTTTCCTTTGTATCCTTTGACTCTCCAGGTGGCAATCACGTTAATACACTGAATTATCAGCCTTTAGAGACACAAGGCAACAAAAAGTTTGTGCTGCATCTTTTTTGTTTTTCTTGTGGTAAACAGATTAAAATAACTGTTGTAGCTTTCCCATAGTCCAGCAGAAAAATCTCACCATTATCTACTTCATGTGCTGGTTTTTGCATCACCAACAGGTTTTTACATCTCTTCTAATGGCTTCTTTTATTTGCCAGTATTTTGACAGATAGATAATCAAAAAATGATGGGCTAATAACGCCGACCTGAAGTCTGGGACCAGTTTTCCATGGTTTTTCCAGCCCTTTGGTGGTGGGATCTGCACAGGAGAACAGGGAATGAGGAAGGCTGGATGTGTCAGAGACACATCTGTGAGACAAGTTTGTGAGCTCAGGAAAGTCTTATTTACGCTGACATTCAGTTAAGTTTCTTTGTTACCTTTCTCACTGCAGATGAATAATTTCCAAAGCCTCTGTTCTCATTACAGATCTAATTTTGACTTCTTTGTGCTTTGGAAAATTCCAGTGTTGCCACATCTCAGTTTCCTTGATTTTCTCTCTCCTTTCCAGGATGTTGTAGGAGAGGCTTGTCCTCTGTGCTTCACCCCCTGTGCTCCTGCTCTGCAGCTGCTGTTCCCAAAGATGTCAAAGTGCCTTTCAGGGGACCCTGATGTCCATTTTAAAATGGACTGAGGTTCAGAAAAGCGGCATAATTGATTTGTAATTGTGTTGCAGGGCTGGAAAGGGAAACACAAGACAACAGCTGAAGTTGCAGATGGAGCATTTGTCCATGAAATGATTTCACTGAGGTCACAGGCTGGTGTGTTTGCTGCAGCCTTAGTGGGTTGGAATCCTTCTGGGAGGAGGATGATTGCTTTGGAGAACGTTGTCCAGTTTTATCTGTGAGCAGCAAAATCCCCAGAGAAGTTCAGGCAAATCTGAGGGAGTTGCTGGATTTTGTCTACTGGAGAAAGAAAAAGGGAGTGATCTGGAATTCCCATAATTTGTAGGATATCTGGACCTTGATTTCCCTATTCTGTGCTGAAGACTTTGCAGTCTGAAGTGAAAGATCAAAATATTTTGTGGTCAGCAAGGAAAACCTTCAGCTTTCATGGCAACTTCAATCACAGTTTTCAGAACTGTCAATCTACTGAAGTTATATCCGTGGTGGACAAGACTGTGGGACTTTATTGTTGAAATCTATTTAATAATGTTATTTAATAACCAGCATGAATTAAAAGGTGGAGGCTCAAGAGGAGAAAGAGAAAGTAGGAAATGGTTTAATATGAGTTAAGAGTAACCAAAGAGGCAGGTGGTGTGACCTGGATTAGGTGGTTTATTTGGATTCTTTATTTGGATTCCTTATTTGGAATCTTTTTTTCCTTCTGTCATTAAACTATGAAAGAAGGGTTTGACAACTTACCAAAAGTTCCTGAGCTTTATTTAGATTTCATGAGAGATTTTATATTCCCATAGTTTGGATTTCCACTTGTGAGACATTACAAAACTGAAGTGTCTAAATGGGGTAGGTGACAGAAACAGTAAAAAAATAACTTCAGGTGATTTGTGTGAGACTTCAGAATTTGCTTTAAATACACTAATTGTTTTTTTCTCAAGAGACGTGAGATGTTTGATTTCTGTAATCCTTCTGGCAAATGTCTGGCATTGTGTTGTTCCATTATTTTATTGTTGATAATTTTTTATGATAATGAGGGAGGGATTAAGAATTAATTTCAGAGCTGCACTTGAAGATGTGAGCTGGTGTTTCCTCATTCACAGGTGCTGCAAGTAACCACACAGCAAAGGCAGCCTGGCTGAACCCATCCCTCTGGAGAGTAGGAGAACTCTGCTTGGTTCCAGCTCACCTTCATAAATCCTTTCCTGATGAAATCAACCCAGAATTCACGAAAATCAATGGGCAAATGGAAAATGATTAGCAAAAATAAGCCCAAATTTCCTCTTGTAGTCAATCCAAGGCAGAGTTTTGAGCTGGCTCCAGTTCCCACAGGGTCTGTTCCTGCTGGGGACATCGATCCTTTGATATTCCCATCTCTTTGTGTTCCTTTTCCCTCTCAGAACAAAGCACTGTGTTCTTCAACTTTGACCAAAGAGTTTGGCAATGGGACAGGAGGAATAATCTTACCTGTCCAAGGCCCATTAATACTCACAAAAATATGCTCTAAATGAGACATTTATACAAATCAATATACATTAAAATGTATGGGGAGCCAAGGCAAGCCAAGCAGAACTTGTTCTTTAATCTTCATTAAAAATAAAAGATTAAAAATTTATCTCTTCTTTCCTAATGCAGAGAGGTGTGGTGAAGGGAATGTGACCCGAAGTTTTAATGGAGCAGCACTTAAATTTTATTATCTGTTCAAAAAAGGATTTTCAAAATGGAAAAAAAAAAAGGATAATACACTACTAAAAAGCAGCAAACAAAAGGGCTTGGGCTTGTGGTTTGGTTTATGTTATAATGGAGCAGTAGTATTTCTAGAGAGAGACAGGCTGTACTTGGGAAAAATTGGGATTTTTAACTGTGGACAGGCTGAGCATTTCCCTTTTTGGGATTTTTAACTGTGTTCAGCAGCATTTCCCTTTTTATCTCTGCATCTGGAATGTGCTGCCTTCCACACCCTGGACTCGTTTGGTTACAAATGTCAGGGAGAATTCTGTGCACAAATAGGGAAATTATATGGATGGGGAGAGGAAAATGAAAGGGATTGAGGGGAGGACTGGGGATGCAGTGAGGTCCAAGGCCAGCTTGGATGGGCTTGGAGCAGCCTGGGATAGTGGAAGGCGTCCCCATGGCAGGGGTTTGGAACTAGAGAATATCTCAGGTCCCTTCCAACACAGGCCATTCTGTAATTCTCTGAAAAAAGCAGGATTTTGGTTTCCATCAACCATCAACCCTGCACCATTTGGGTTACATTTTTTTGCCCTTTTGTTTTTTGCTGTCCCCTTGACAGGGCTGTGAATTATTTCTGCATTTGCTGTGTCACTGCAGTCACCCTCACTGCACCAAAAGCAGAAATCAGTCCTTCTGTGGGCCCTACAAGGAGCAGAAGAGGACTGCAGCTTTTATTTCCTTTATTCACACAGAGTTTCTAAGTGGTTTCGGTGTTTTAGGTGTGATCAGCTGATGTGCTTTACAGTTGTTACTGATCTCCCTTTTTTATCCCAGCACTCGCCTTGGGTATGTATAAACAGAGCAGAGCTGGGCTTTCAGCCCAAGGTTCAAGGACCTTTTGTGTCTGAAAGCTGCTCCTCTTACCCATTAGTCCAGCACGTTATTTATTCTTGCAGATAAGCTTCTTTCTTCTTTCCCATTTCTTAGGACTTGCAACAGTTTGCAGGAGTTTCAGGGCGAGCGTGAATTCCGTGTCAGAAGGGCAGGAAATGCTTTGTAGTGCTGAGCTAGAGCTGCTTTCCAAGGAGTTTATTTTCGGCAGAGATTCAGACTAAAGAGAGGGCAGAGAAGCCGTGCTGGCAATTGGGATAAATCCTCGGCAACTCTGAGGATTACAGTCCTCAGGAGCTCAGCTTGTAACTTCCTCAGAAGTTAAAGTCTCACTGACAGGACAGGGAGGGCACGAGGAGGAGCAGCAGCAGAGTTTCCCTGGATTTTTCAGGCAGGAAAACAACCCCACTTTCACCAGGAAGTCGAGTGGATTTACAACTCATTTGGGTCTTTAGGTTTTATCTGCTTGGAGCTTGATCCTTGGGGTTTGGGAGTTGAAACAGAGACATCCAAGTGTGGCTATTCCTTTCTAGTCCTTCCTGGTTTGGATTTCCTCTGCCTATCCATTTTAATTCCAGGTTTCTTAAATTTAAATTTATTATTTGATACAGGTTTTACAAACACTAAACCTAAGGATATTAGAAAAGGAAAAAGATGTTTCAGCCATATTTTGCATACAAGTGGGTGAAACCATCAGCACATATCCCTTCTTTTATGCACTGAATTACTTTTCAAGGTTTTTTTTCCCTGTCAACAGCTCAGGCATCTGGGGTTTTCTCCAGTTAAAGGCAGGTTTGGACTGTCACTGTGCTTCTTATCCTGTAAAAATGCTAACTAAAAGCTGAGCTAGTCTGGCTCTTAACAGGGAGCAGAATTGAGCTCAACTTGTAAGGGAAATGGATGGAAAATATCTGCTCTGAGGTTTTGCACTGCCCAAGATGTCCCTGCTTTAAACGTGCAGCTGAGAACACTGAGCAACCTCAGCTCCTCGGCACTAAAGGCTGAGGAAAATCAGCTCTTTGATTCTTACATGTTTAGGACAAATGGACTTGATTTGAGCCAGATATTTTCTTTCCTCCAAGTGGTTTAGCTGCTCCCTGAATGTTTGGAGAAGTCCCATGGAAGCAGTGAGTGTTTTCATACTTCCAGTGAATGTTTTCATGCTTCCAGTGATTGTTTTTGTACTTCCAGTGATTGTTTTTGTACTTCCAGTGGTTCTCATGGCAAATGAAATGGGATAACTGAGGGTTTAGCCCTCACCTGGGTCACTGCACTTGTCTTGTTAATCCATTTTAGGGGTGAAGGTGCTGCCTGTGTGTGATTTTCGTATCCCAGCCCCCAAACTCAGCAGTTCTTTCTCCTCCCCCAATGGTTTCAGTGCTATCAGAAACCAACCCTATGATTAAACACTGCTGCAGCACATTCCTCTTGTTTTGATTGTGCTGTCTGTCATTCTGATGGAATTAAGGGATGGATTGTGGGATGAGCACAAACCTTGGTGTGTTCCATGGAGTGAGCTCCTTCCTCTGCCCCATCCTGCTCCAGCTCCTCCTGAGGGCTCTCCAGCCCCTTTTCCCTCCTATCAGTATTGAGGGATACGAGGGAAAAAGACAAAATATTCCTGAAAGCTTCAAAAATTCAGCCCTTTCCAGGAATTTTTCCATAACTTTTTGATTTTTTTTTCCCCTGTTCTTTTCCTCAGGAGCGGGGAAAGGTCAGGCAATGTAAACATTACTAAATGCTGTGGAAATTACTCTGGGTTCTCTGAAATCCAAAGAGATTCAGAGTCTCAGCATCTTTTAAGGGTTGCAGAAAAAAATTTTGAGCAATTAAGCTGTGAGGAATCGAATATGTTTGTCTGCAGAGTCAAGAGATGTAGGTGAGTGTTCTCTGGGAAGCAGAGCAGAAGGCAGCATGCAAAACCATGGAATTTCTCTTGGAATTTAGTCCTGAGAAAGGCAGGTGGGCAAGATAAGCTCTGAGGGTATAAATAAAACTCAGGTGATTTGCATGAGACTGCAGAATTTGCTTTAAAGACACTAATTGATTTTTCTTTTGCAAAAAAAAGACATGAAATTTTTGATTTCTGTAGTCCATTTGCTAATCTCTGCTTAACACTCAAGGTTCAGGCTGGCAGGCAGATGATGCTTTGCAGTGTATCTTGGAATTTTTTCTTCTAGGAGGGAATCAGATCCTTCTCAGTGCATAATTTGCTCAAACCTGCATTTATATATAATGTTTATACATGCAAATATATAAAACAAAAATACATAAATATCTAATATATATAATAGATATTATATCTATTAAATATACATATAAAACACATATGTACATATATATATATATCTATCTAAAAATATATATATATAAATATATAGGGCTTTTCCTTAGAAAATCTATCCCCAAAATGACAAAAAATATAATTACAGCACCAGCATTCCTTTCAAACTGTTGTGCTAAGTAGAACCATTATCTGTGAATATTGAGGGATTTCATTTACCCCATCATGTAACATTTGACCACTGTTGGTTGATACCTTCACTTCAATTACTGCAAATACTGGGGGAAGGAGCAATTTTCACACAAGATGAATTTTCAGAGCGATGAGCGATTGTTTGACGTCCAGATTTTCTGCTTGAGGATGCTCCTTGCTTATTGTTTTCCATAAAAGAGGCTCTGCATGAAGCACTGCTTTAAAAAATAGTAGCACAGGAATGAAAAAAAAATTAATAGTCTTTTTTATATATATTATCAAACTGTGATCATATGCATGTTGGGGGCAAAATAAATTTCAGCATTAAACTGCTCAGCTAAGTAATCACAATTTTAAGCATCAACACAAAACAATTCCTCTAAAATCAGACAGAAATTTTTGGAAGAGGGCAGCAAAAAAAACCCTGAGCTTGAGATGTTTTGTCTCAATTCCTTCAGAGAGGCTGGAGGGCAGGAAGAACAGGGAACTTCTGCATAATTCCACATGGAATAATGTAGGAGGAAGGAGGGATTGGAAAACATGGCACTTATGGACAGATATCTTATTTCCTTGAAGGAAAATGTTCCACAGCATCCTAAGCCCTGTGGTATAAAAGCCCCACATATTTTGCTGAAAGCATAAGTTGAAATAAAATTAAACTGATGAAGAGACTGTTAAATATCACTGAGGTAACTCAGAGCACTCATTGTATATGTGAAAAAAAAATAGTGCTATTACCCACTAAAATATAGGGAAAGTTCCTACTGGTGAGAAAGCCTGGATTGTTATGGGATAATAAAAATAAACCAGGAGTGTTCAGGCCCAGGTGCCATTGTAGCTTTGTCAGTGTTTGCTGTAACTGCTAAGTTATAACTCCATTTTCAGTGCAGTGCAGGGTCCACTCGGGGTGTTGCACACCAGTTCTTCCATTTACTGTCCATTTTAATACCCAGCCTGGCTGATTTACAGCCTTCAGTTAATTAACTAGTTCAGCATTAAGATTATCTCTGAGAGCCAAAAAGTTCCATTTTGCTGTTAATCACAGTGTAGCTACAGCTTTCTAATTTGATTTTTTTGTTGTGGAGATTCAGGAGCGGTCGAGTGCCCAGTAGTGCAGAGCATTCCCAAATTCTTCATTTAATCCAAACTCATAATTACCTACAATTCACACTGAAGGCTAAATACATAACAAACAACGTGGCTGGATGGGGCTTCAATTGAAAACCAATCCCAAGACAAACATTATTATTTACACTTTAAAATAAAAGCCTGTGTTCAATACCATTATATTCTGCTGTTTCCCTGCACTGTAATTTCTCCTGAAAGATTTTTGTGCTCTACAATTTTGCAGTGCTCATCCTCCTGGTTAGATTTTCCTCTAGATTAACGACACTTGAGTTTGGTCTGAGGCTTTTTGTTTGTTTTTTTGGTGGTTTGTTTGTTTGTTTGTTTGTTTGTTTTTGAGTAAATGGAAAGTTCTCTCTGAATCCTGTGGCTGGAGGAATAAATTTGAGATCTGGATTTTTTCCCAAATTTTAAATCTGTCAGGTTGATAATTGTGGGTAATGATATTTTAATTTGACACAAAATCAGCTGGTTGGTGCTGTACTGATCCCACTGATCTGAGCAGGGCATCAGATCTGCTGGAATTCCACAGGGATCAGTCTCCCAGTTAAAAACAGGAGTTTGTAGGACCAGTTTTTGTTAGCAGAATGTTGATTTTGGAGCAGATGTTTGGCAATCAGTGGTTTTTTGGCCATGGGGCAGCTCCTGCTTTTCCCCTCTGTGCACTTGCCATTCCAGCAGGGATCTCCGTGGAATTCCTTTTTGTGGAGAGGAATTTCTTCCTGTGGGTTCTTTCTGGAATCAATGCTTTGATTACCTCCTATGATTTCACGCAGTTTGAAGCCCAGCTTATTGTAATCTTGGCTTAACAGCCTCTTCCACACTGGTCAGGTTTCCAGCTAAGCAGCTCTTAGAGACCTCACTTAATGCTTTTTTTTTAATCTCAGGGCAAAGCAAAAGATTTTGCCAGCCTTGACTGTGAGATAAATGGCTCAGATCTTACTTTTCATGAGAGATTTCCCAGGTTTTTCACTTGAATCTCATCACCCCTCATTTCAAAGGTGCTGCATTAGTTTGTCTGGTTTATTTTGCTTTGTGTTGTCTGCTCCACACAATCCCCCCTGTTTCTTCCTGCTTTTGTTTAATTGTGATTTCACATCTCTTGTGCCTCCCAGTTCTCTGCTGGGTTTTTTTTTATCTAATCAGAAAGATCTGATGGTTTGCAGGAGCACTGCTGCTCTTAGGGAACAGCCAGGAAGAGAGCTTGCTTCTCTTTGAAAGTGTATTTACCACTTCTGGGGGTATTATTGTACTGAATAATGATCCAGTCTCACCAGGACTTCAGACCATGGTAAATTACAAACTGCCTGCAGTTTTGTGGGCTCCTGTTTAATTGTTTGCAATTTGTTGAGGTATAAAATGCCCAAATGCATGAAATCTTTAGGACAGAACTTGTTTTTCTTCTGCATTTACTCTCTGGGGTGAAACTTGGCCTTTAATTCTTAGCCTAAAAATGAGAGTTTGTTATAGACTGGAAAACTTGGTTTTTCCAAAGAATACAGACATTTCCCACTGTGTGATATCAGGGATTTACACATTCCCAGCCTCATGGAAGCTTCACTTTCTGCTCAGACTTGTAAGCAGCCTTCAAGAAAATTCCTTTTTTTATGAGCTTATCCTCCAACTTTCAGCACAGGGCTGGATGAAGTTGTGTAGATACCCCAGGAATCAACTCTGTCAATATTTTCAGCCTTCAGAAGTTCAGTTGCTGCTGCTGGGCTCCTTTTCCTCACCGGTTTGCCCATCCCTGTGGCTGAGTGGAATGTCAAAATGCAGGAACACGGCGTGAGGCTCTGCCAGGAGTCCTTGGCATTCCTGATAAAGCTGAGCAAGATCAAAAGTTCCCTTCCCTGGATACCGATTCCTACAAGCCCGGATTGTGAATCCTGTTTTTTGTGAACAGGAAACCTCTTGTTAAAGTTCTGTAATTATTTATCAACAGCTTTCCAGGTGACAGATTCTGCATCAGCTGCTCTTTGTTCTTGCAGCAGCTCCTTCAGGAAAGCCTCAGGATCATTCACCCCTCTGATGCCTTGTGCAGGCTGAGCTGGAGCAGAGGCTGGACAGTGTCACAGAATAAAGCAGGGATTCATTCCAAGGATCTCCTCCATGGATCCACCTTGGGCAGCACCAGAGCCCAGCCAGGGCTGCACCCAAGAGGAACCAAAATGGTCCCAAAATGCACGAGCGCTCCCGGGGGCTCTCACTGGGATCAGCTCTGCTCCATTTGCACCTTGCAGTTCATTGTCCCATTCCAGCTTTAGCCCAGGCACTCCCATCCTGCTTGTTTTTCTCTCTCCAGCCCATGCTGTTTGTGCTCCTGGGCCTGAGGTTTGGATCATTTGTCCTTGGTGCCCAGCTGGAGCAGGAATTGTTTTGTCTCCCTGCTCTGTGCAGAGAGCTCACCATCCCATAATATGAAGCTCAGACCCACACACCAAAGCAACACAGAATCTGAAAAATATGAATACTAAAACCTGAGGCATCACCTTGCTCTGAATGTGGGAACTCCTTTTCTTCCACTTCTAACTATCCAGTACATTTTCAAACTCCTGCCCTTCAAGCTGTCCTAGCTAAATTGACCTTTGGAAGGAGGTATGTGTGACTTTTGTCTAAATAAGATAAAAAATACTCAGCAGCAGCGTGAATCTTTCTGAGCATAATGAGAAACACATTGACACCAGCACAAGCTCACATTCAGAGAGTGACTCCATTTTGGCAGCTACATTTTAATTTGATTTCCTTTCCCATTTTTCCTGAGGTTGCTGGCACTTTGTGAGCGATGGACCGCACTGATTTAAATTCTCCATCTCTGCAGCAGGATGGGCAGTGTGAAGAAGGCAGTGATTGTGTTTTGGCAGTTTATTCTGCTTCATCCCATCCCTCTGGACTGATAAAAGCAGCAGAGTTAGACCTGGTGGGTAATGGGAGGCTCCGCTGAGCAGATGTAGCTGGATCCTGATTGTTAAAAATGACAGAACTTAGACAAAGCTTGGTTGGTGTGATTCCAGGCAGCTGAACTGGATTTGTCATAGATTCCACTAAAATTAAATGGGCTAATTTGATACCAATATCTAAATGTTCTTTGAGAGTGAGGGAAGAAGGTGCTCCAGCAGCCCTAACAGGGTGGGTGCTTCTCCAAACTGCAGCCTGGCTGTATTAATGTCACTTCTTAGGACATCTGGGACAATAACAGCCACAATTCTGGGTGTAAAGGGAGATTTCTTTGCATTTCTTCCCATTTCAGCCATGCAGGGAGAGCATGGATTGAGGAAAGCAGTGCTCCCTGCTCTGTACCAATAATTCGCTGCGGCTCGTGCAAACAATCTGCGCTTTGGTAAGGAATATTTTTAGAATGAAATTTTAGTGAATGAATTTTAGTGAAATTTAGTGGATTTTAGAATGAATTTTAGTGAATTTTAGAATGAATTTTAGTGAAATAGTCTCTTAATGAAGAGAAGCAATTTCTAGTGAGGGATTCTCTGCTCGTGAGCCCATGTGAGCGTTCACATTCAGCACAGTGTCCATGTTCAGGAAATAATCCTCCCTTTGGACAAACAGAATGGCAATCAATGACAGAGGGGTGTTGTCTGGGACAAATCCAGCATTTATTCAAGAACTCTCTCTCAGTTGTCATTTCAGTTTTGTTTGCATGAATTGTGCCTGCCTGCAAATAGGATTTGCAATCCCGAGCCAGATTTTAATTCAATAGAAATCGCAGTGGAGGTAGCCATGGTAGAATCACAGTTTTTATTTCAGTAGAAAGTGTTGCAAGAGTTTCACAGCCAAGCCAAACCATTTGTTTGCTGCTTCGTAGTCAACATTTTATAGCCTTGATTTAGTACAGGCTGTTCATTTAAAGGAAGGGAAAAACTGGTCATGGAGTGAATGCCAAAGGTTATCTGCTTCTCTTGAATAGAAAGTAGCTTTATCTCCACAAAAAAAAAGGTAGAAACCTTCAGGTAATGTGGCAAAATCAGCAAATAATTGAAATTTGAGCGAAGGAGTGGAGCAATCTGTGCTGTCAGACTGAGAGGTTGGTGTGGACGTTGCTCTTCCTCCAGTTGTATCTTCCCAAAATAATAAGGGAATGAAATGTTTCCTGAAATGAGAATCCACTGAGCTGCACTGACTTTGAATGCTGTGGGGATTCACCAGAAAGGGGCTCACTGATTTATAAATTCATTCCCCAGTCCTGTTGACTTTGAGGGACAAAATCTGTAGTTCAGCTGCTGCAGTGGGGGGGTCACACTTGGGCTGTCCCTCACCTCTGAGGTGGAGCCAGTGCAGTGCTAAATGGAATGGGAGAAATTGTTGGAATGGAATTGTTGGGATGCATGGAATAGAAACCTCCCTGAGTCCCTCAGAGAGAGAAAAGAATGCAGGGCTTGGATTAGAACCTCTAGAGAAGCAGAAATATATTAAGCCACACAGATGTGAAATAGAAGTATAAGTTTTAGTTTTAAGTAAGTAGAAATACATCTTAAATCAAAGTTGTGATTTAATGGGATTAGGAAGAGAGGTTAAGGCATCGTTTACTCAGTCCTGGCTGCAAAATGAAGCATAATTTTTTTTTTTTTTTTAATCTTCTGTCTTTCATATTCCTGTGATGATGCCCTTTCAGTGCTTAAAAATTTCTTCCACATTGTAAGATGACATATTTCTGACTGACCTCTCTTTACTGTTAATTTAGCTCTGATTTATCCTGAAAATCCTTTTCAGGAATGCTGAACAATATTTTCTTTTACAGCATTGCAGGGAGAAAGTCACCAAAAGTCTTGGAAATTCTGCTCTAAAGCCCTGAGCTGCAGTGTGGGCAGAGACTCTCAGATAATCGGAACAAACATTTTGATGCTTTGTTATTCCATCTGAATGTGTCTCAAATCTTAATGTAATCAACTTTCCTGCTTGCACACATGGTTATTATTATTTTTTGTTAGTAATTAAGAGTTTGGCATGGCAGAAGTGTTTCAGATTCATGGAAGTGTTCAAAGAAAATTTAATTTTAGCACTTTTTACTAACCACTGAGTAAAGTGGAGTACATGAAAACGACATGATTTTGGGTGCTGACTTTGAATTTTCATTTAGCAACTTGCTTTCCTGCTAAAATTCTCCTTCTGGGGCTAATTTCAGCATTGTTTATCTGTTTTTATTAAACAAAATTACATCTGGAATGAGTTCCACCTGCTTCTTCAGATCTATCTTGGGGGCAGTGTGGGTGCAAATGAAACAGCAGCAGGGAGAGGGAGGGGTTGATGACCATGGGGTAAGGAAAAGGAAAGCAAATCCCTCTCTGGTCCCTCCTGGGTCTGGTCTTGTGTTGCTTCCTCACATTTTAATCACACTCAAAATTTGGGGCACTCTTTATTTGCAGCACCTTTGCTCTTCACTGACTAAATAATATGGGATTGATAAATTGAAAAGTGGTTGTGGGGGGGGGAAATCAAAAATTGTCACACGGTTGGAGAAGAATATAAGTTGTTTTACCTGTTATTATTCACTGCCTTTCACCCAAGCCCCAAAGTTTCAGGAAATTCTGTCTGCAACCATAATAAGCCTCAAAAAGGATAATAAAAAAGTATCAGGTGTTGGCAGTCTGTTGAGAAAGCAGGTGGCTGCTCCTAAATCTAATTCCTGGGGTTTTATGGCATGGCAGTAAAAGAGGGAAGAACCAGCGTTGTTCCCCACAGAGTCGGAATTAAATTCAGATTTGTTTCAGCAGGGCATTAATGGGGTTCCTCAGAGAGAGAATCTCTGGCTTTGAGTTTGGTACTGGGTGGAAAATCATCTGTACAGGAGTTTCTGAGCTGTGACAGCATGTTACAACTTGAATTTTTATTAATTCAATTTATTATGCCCAGTAGCTTGTTTCCGTTTTAGATCTCCCATAATTTTTTTTTCTTTTTGGCCTTTTGTAAGAACTAAGGGAGATTTCCCGTGCCTCCACTTATGACTCTATGGTTCACATGTAATTATTAAATTAATAATTACAGGTAGCTCTGCTGATTTTACCTTCTGGAAAATCCATTCTGTAAAGATCAATTCCACTTTCTCCCTTCCCTATAAAGATCTTAAATGTGTTAACACCAGAATTTGGGATCAGAAATATCAATTCACCATTCAAAGAAAGCCCAGCATGAAGATGTGTCACAACATTCTGAGCTTGTTGCTTCTTTAAAAAGTATTTAAAATTCTTTAGTTATGGGTTTGCATGGAGAAAACCCATTTAGGGGTGTTCATAATGTTTTCTACAAGTGTAAAAGATTTAAGTGGAATAATCAGAGCAGGATTATTCCCTGCTGGTCCTGCCCAGCCCCAAAAGCTCAGGTACAAATTGTGTTTCTGGGTTCCCTGACTGACCCAAGGGCATTTTCCTCACCTTCTGCATATTTTTCTTTTGTTAAATTTCCTTGTTTCAATATATTTTGTAGTTTATCAGACACATCCTTTAGCACCTTAGTCAACAAGCAAATAATAAAGGTTTTGTCGTAGAGCTCCATGAAATTCTTTATGGATTTCTGATCCTACTGGCTACTTTCTAATTTTTTGGGGAAGAATTGAAGCCAGCAGTGCCCTTCAGAGCTGGGCATTTGTATTTTTAGCTTTGGCCTTCTTTAAGGTAGAATTATCTGAATTGCTCTGCCAATGTCCAGTTAATGACAGGAGCATCTCTGATAATTCCTGCTTTTTTGTCCTCGCACTTCTCAGTTTTTAAACCTCTGAAAATAGCTCAGGAAAAAGCTTCAGGAGTCAGGAGGGAACAGGAAAATGGGGAATGTGCTGTAAAATTAATCAATCCTACAGTAACAGGGGTGAGGTGAGTGTAACCTTGCTATAAATATTAACATAGGCATAAATTGGTCATTTTTAGTTGGTATCCCATTTCAGTCCAGCATTTGAATTTGGTACCTAGAATCCAAAGACTTTGGGTGGAAAAAGAAAAGAATGAAAGCTTAATCATAATATTTTTTTTTTAGGAAACAAAATTAGCCTGGATGCAGAGATGTGTGTCCCCACAAGGGCAACTGTCCATGGTAAAATCATTTCTAAATTTAAAATACAGACCAAATGTACACAAACCTGTTACTTTATGCAGACAGTTTAAAAAATCAGAGTTTTCCTTCTTCATTTTACTGCTCAGTTCCTAATTTGGGCCTGAATATGTTTAAAATGAACACTCATTTTTCTGTTTCACTGTTCCAAACCCGTGCAGTGGAAGCAAACCCATTTCCTAATCCTAAAGCAGGCAAGGAAAGGGAGTGGATTTATCCTCAGAGGCAATGCTTGACTTTCTGACAAGGTTAATGAATCTTCTGTCTCAATATCTGGTACCAAAGCAGATCCAGAAGATAAAATAGGCACTTTGCTTTTTTTTTTTTTTTTTTTCTCCTTTTTCTCTATTTTAGAAATACCAAGAGTGTGTAAAGAAGTTCATTTTAGCAGTAATGCATTATTTATAATTTTTTTAAAAACGATTTAAAAATCTTTTTTACCTGATGGATAGAATTGTGATCTCCTACCATTTCAATTCTGGTAAGAACTTCCCCATTCTTAGAAATCAGGCATTTATAAATGCACATACTTTGGATGATTTGGCAGAAATGCTTGCCTGGTGTGGTTTCTTCTGCCACTGAACATCTGGCCAGATGTTCATTCCCATCTCTTCTTTCATTCCAGTGTGAATTTCCAACACTTGGAGAGGAGGCAGCTTCATCTGGATTTTAATGCCAGTCATGCCTTGGGTTGTGGGATGATTTGTGAGAGGTGAAAAAAGCAGGATTAATGCGAACTTTAAAAGGATTTATTAGGAAAAATCAGATTAATGGGAATTGAGGTGTTTTTTAGGGATTGTTTTGCTGTTACTCGGATACAACCTCACTGTCACTGCTGTTTGTGAAGCCACTCTGGGCATGTCATCCCTGCCTGGGCTAGCTGAGACCTCAGTGCCCCTGCAGGATTTTGGGATTTTGGGCTGAAGATCCCATCCTGGTGGAGAAACGTGGGAATTCCTTGCGCACACCCTGTGTGTGTGTGCAGCAGCAGCAAAAGGAGGTTCTGGGTGGGAATTTGAGAAATGGCTGAGCAGATGGCAGCTCCAACGTGTGAGGAACTGATCTGCAGTGATTAAGACAAGTGTAAAATTGGATTTTGAGCATCTTAAAAAAGTGCACGGCTCACTTGCTTGGAATTTCATGCAAAATAAGTGGAAGTTCTGTGACAATTTGTAAATTTGGCTGAGGGGAAAGCCATTAATAATCCTGGTGGCTGTCTCACTTCTTGAGGGGTGCAAATGGTGCAGCCTCCTGTGGTGGCAAAGGCGAGGATTTACCGAAGGCTTTGGGAAGAGAACTTTTACCCAGCTGGCAGCAAGAGCTAAAAATGATCTTTCATACTTTTATTGTGTAAAACTTTTTTATTTGTAGCGTTGTGTGAGAAAAGAAATTGTTTAAAATGTTGGTGTTTCATGAAAAAATAATTCCCAGAGTGAGGGTTAGGTCCAAATCTGTAACTTAGAGTTTAAAATTTATTAATGTGCTAGTGTATATAATTAGTTAATTAGTGAATGTAAATCTGACAGTTTCTTACCTGTATGATTGCACAGGAAGGGCTGGGTGGATTAGCAGCAGTTAATCAGGTTTGCCTTTTGGTTTCAATGTTACTTTTCTGAAGGACTGGCTGGATTTGCAACATTTAATCAAGTTTGCCTTTTGGGTTCAACATTTTTTTTCTATCTGTTGGCTTCTGAATTCATTTTCACTGCTTGGTTGAGAACTTCAGCTGTTTGCACCCTTCAGAACTCGCCATAAGTGTTGCTGCTTAATTAGGGTTGAATAACATGACACAAACCCCCAAATATCAGCATTCTTGGTCCTTCCAGCCATTGCCATCAGGTACTTTTGGAAAATTCCTGGCTGGAGCTGCAGATGCTGCAAGGAGAACACAACTGGAGCAGCACTTAAAATTCTGCCTCGTGACAGCGACTGCAAATTCACCTTAGAGCTGCTGCTGGGTATTCCTGGTGGATATTCCTGGATATTCATGCTGGATATTCATCGTGGATATTCATCGTGGATATTCAAGCTGGATATTCATCCTGGATTTTCCTGATGGATATTCCTTCTGGATATTCATGCTGGATATTCATCCTGGATATTCCTGATGGATAGTCCTTATAGATATTTGATGTGGATATTCATCCTGAGTATTCTTACTGGATATTCCTGATGGATATTCATGCTGGATATTCATCCTGGATATTCATGCTGGATATTCCTGATGGAGAGTCCTTCTGGATATTTGTGGTGGATATTCATCATGGGTATTCATCCTAGATATTCCTGGTGGATATCCATGCTGGATATTCCTTCTGATATTCCTTCTGGATATTCATTCTGGATATTATGCTGGGTATTCCCGCTGGATATTCGTGCTGGATGTTGATGCTGGATATTTGGGGTGGATATTCATGCTGGATATTTGTGGTATATATTGATACTGGATATTCCTACTAAATATTCATGCTGGATAATCCTGCTGGATATTCATTCTGGATATCCCTTCTGGATATTAATTCTGGATATTCATACTGGATATTCCTGCTGGATATTTGTCCTGGATATTTGTGCTGGATATTCCTTCTGGAGAATTCATGCTGGATATTCATCCTGGGTATTCATCCTGGCTCCACTTTTAACAAACAATCCCAGGAGATATTATCAAGGAGAATGCTGAAATAATATTGTGGTCAACACAGATCTTGAATTGGCTTTTTTTTTTCCTTTTTTTTCCCCCACGACCTGAAATATAAATGTAGCCAAGCTGCAGTTTGGAAAGTAAATTAGGCAAAGCATTAAAAACCCGGGTTGGTGCAATTTTTTTTTTTTTTTTTTTATAATGATTTTTTAGTCTAAATAATTTCCTTAATCGAGGCCACCCGTTGCCATCTGCAGGGAGCAGTTTCCCAGTTTGGGGATGGGACAGCCTGTGCCTGAGGCACTGAGAAAATCAGCAGTGACCCAGGAGCTGCTGGGGGATGTGGGCTTGGAAACAAAATGCTGCTGCTGAAATTTAACTTCAAAATCTCTCTCAGAATTCAGTCAGGAAGGACTGAATCTTCATTTGAATTGTTCAGCTAAACCCCACAGTTCTTGCCTTTACTGTACAGAGTCTAGAAATTCAGATTTGTTTAGTTTTTTGTAGTAATCATGTTGCAGTTGTCTAAATTAAGACAGATTATGGGAATGCTGAGTCCATGACCCCATCCTGCTCCCTGAACACTTCTTGGACCATCCCAAGCTCAGGTCCTTGGCTGGTTGAATCTTGGAAACCTCCAGGAATGGGGATGAGTTGCCAAGCAGCATTTCTACACTAACAAGCAAAAAAAAAAAAAACAAAAAAAAACCCAAACCCCAACAAAAAAGTGACACACAAACATCTCAGTTAAATCATATTTTCACTTTCTGCTTTAGTTCATAGCTGTGGCCTTTGGAGGAATGGAGTGGAAAGGAAGCTGGCAGGGTTTGGCAGAAATAAATTCATTCATTTGGTTGTTAAATTCAGAAGAAACAAAAGAGGTGAGGAAATCGGTGTAGCCTGACTTGCCAGTCGATGAAATAATGGCAAAATAGACATATTTGAGAAAAAATACCTGATTTTGTTGTGCTGCCATCCTAGAAAAGGCAGAATGGAATGAAGCAGTGATCATTTGGAACCTGTCATTCTGCATTTTGCTCATACAAAAGCTGTTGACTGCGTGCTACACACCATTTCCCTCATTCACAAATGAGAAGTTGAATAGAAAAGGGTTTATTTGGAAATGATATTTGCATATGCACTCATAATTTTTTTTTTTCTTGTGGAAAATAAATTATTCTCTTTAATACACAGGAGAAATGAGCTGACTTCCCACCAGCATCCTTAGAAATGGAGTTCAAAAAGTCCTTGTGATGTAGGAGGAGATTTGCATCTCCACAGAAAACAGGAGCCTGTGGTTTTTTCCCTTTGTTTAAAGCAGTTCTCTCTTTGCTTTGATTTTCTCACCTGTAAGTTTATTTATTGAATTTTCAATTAATTTGGTTTCAAAGCAAGTGTGGTAAACAGATGGAAAAAATATTGATAGCTTTTGCCACCATGAAGCATCTTTTGCATCCAGGAAATATTTATGTTTTTAAAGAAGATAACATTAAAAATTTCTCTTTGGAGAGCCAGGAAATGATTCTTAAAAATGAAAAAAAAAAAAAAAAAAAAAAAAGAAAACCTTTGCAATGAGATGAATCTGTACATGTTGCATGAGATATTAGACAATAATTTATCCAGCCAGAAGTGTGCTCACCTATTTTCAGTTTATGAGCACAGATAGACTGGGAACAAAGCTCTGCCTTCTGAGAAGATAAGTGCTTTTTAGAGATCTCTGGGGTTTTAATTAGGGATTTTTATAGCTTTTGTATACGAGCTTCTAAGACCTTTTTACTTCAAAATAAAATTCAGATTTTTTTGTGTCCTCCCTTGATCAATTTTAAGGCCAACAGTGAAGGTGGAAAGGATCTGTTTCTAAATACTAATGAGTGCTTTTCTAAAAGGAGAAGGAACCTTCGGCAGTGTGCGTGGGCAGGTGTTGAGATATCTGTAAAAGGCTATTTTATAGATACAAAAATAATTGTAGAGCATTTGTAATTAACAGAATTATTTAATTAGGATGCCAAATTTAGGCTTTGGCTGGTGAATGCTTCACTGTGGGATTGGTGCTCCATGCAGCTCTCAGGAAGGGAGTGATGTGTGTGCCTAAAATTCAGAAAGAAGCTGTGGTGACTATTTATTAGCTGAAATCAGGCCCAGAGCCCCATGGAGGTGGCCCAGGGAGCCTCATCCATGCAGGAATTGGAGCTCTGAGATTTTTCTGGGGGATTTTTGGGGTGCCAGAGGCAGCTCAGGACCACCCTGCTGGCACCTCCTGGGACGTGGTGACAGCTCTGCCCTGCTCCAGCCCTGCTGAGGCAGCTCCAGAGCAGGGCTCACACTCAGCTGCCCCATCAGAAACTCCTCCAGAGATTAAAAAGACATAAAGTTCCATTTTTCTCCAAAAGATTCCCGCTCTTCCGTTGCCATGGCTGTGGTGAAACGTCGTCTTCAGCTGGGGTTGAGCTGGTGGCTCTGTCAGAAGCTCTCTGAGTCAGCAAAACGTGAATAAAAATTGATGGCACCTTGCATAACACATGTTTTATAAATATGATTTGTGCCTGGGAAAGAGCACAAGTCAAAGGCATTGTTGGCAGCCTCAATTCAGAATTTTTTTTTATTTTTATCTGATTTTTTGTGCATCATCTGCCAAAAGAAAGCCCCGGAAGTTTGACTCAGGGTGTGATGCAAGAGGAAACAGATGGCAAATTCCACCCAAATTCAGGATTAAGCCATGATGGGTAAAAACCTGTGGGAAAACTCCTATTTTTAAATATTAGTGACCTCATTTTTTAAACTGAGGGAAAAGGTTGTTTTCCTCCCACATTTAATACATTATTTGTGGTAAGTACTTCAAAACAGGAAGTGTGTTCTTCTCTTTAGCTTCTGTGTTTTGAATAAAAGGAAAAAAAATTAGCTTAATAATTTTAATTTCAAAAATAATCCCAGATCCGACATTTCTAAAGTTCTTACAATTATTTTTGTGGGATTTTATAGCAGTTTTTACAGCTTATGGTAAATATTTGTGTCTTCCCTTTTAAAGCCTTGTATTTATATACAAATGTAAATGCATATATACAAATGTCTTAAAGGTTGGGCTGAATGATTCTGTAATTTTATGATTCAATAATTTTATGATTCCATAAATTTATGATTATAAATAAAGGCTCAGAAAAAAAATGGGATATATAGGATAAACTTATTATGATGAATAGGGGGGAAGAAAGAAAATGAGGCTTAAATGAATGTTCTTCCTGCAGAAAGTTTTCCAAAAAAATATTTCCACCTGAATGATCTGAACAGTTGTGAAACCAAGACAAAAGCTACGGGTGGCACTTTCAGCCACAAATATCTGCCAGAAGGACATGAAAAAACCCCTCTTGTTACCATGTAATCCAGCAGCCATGGCTTTAGTTTTATGCTTCAAATTCATTTAATCATTTAGAAAACACTGTCTGGATTAGACTATTTTCAGCTTTAAATAATCATTGAAACATTGTGATCAATTCTAGTCACTGCTTTAAAAAATACCTTCAGTTTTAAGTATATTTTTTTATCCCATTGTCCAAAAACTGGATGTTATTTCTTTCAGCTGGCCTGAATAATGCATTTTCAGTCTTGTTCACCCTGTGGTTTCTGGGAGGCTTTTAAGTTTGTTTTGATTTGCACTGCAAGGAACTCTGCGACTCAAATCCGGAATTTCTGAAGAATCAATCTCAGAACTGCTCTTATTTGATGTTTTCTCTGGCCCTCGGGAGAAAAACGAGAGGAACTGGCTGGAAAAATGGGATCTGTGGGGAAAAGAGAAGGGTGGCAATAGCACAGAGAAGCTCTGGAGTGACTTTTGAGGAATAAAAAGCACACAAGTGTTAAACACCTGAGAGGATGAAGTGCAGTGAATGCATTGAAGGATAAACAATCTAAAAATAAACACATGGAAAGATTTTATCAGGTAATCATGCTGGACAAACATGTGGATACATCCCTAAACTGGGACAGGGTTGGAGATAAACTGCGGGGGGATCTTAAAGAAGGGGAGATGGGGAATAGATCAATTTATTTGGGTTAAAGAAATTGCCTTTCACCAGCTTAGGAATGTGCCCATGGATTTCCTTCTTCCTCTGCTTGGTTGTGCAAAGGGTTGGTTCAAAGTGCCTGGTGTGAGGTGATGACCCAAAAAAAACCGTCTCAGACAGAAACTCGGGACAATCCCAACCCAAAAAAATCAGGCTGTTGTCTATATTATCCTGTCTAAAAGAATGTAGAGAAGGTACTTTCTCCTCTGTCTGTCTCCACTTCTAATATGAAAGCTTTCTTATTGCATCATTTTCAAAGAGGAGAAAGGCTAAAATCTGGTATTTTTAAGTTGATAATTGCACCAAGGTCTTATTTCATCTGGTTTTAGGTTTGCTTTAGTATGGTTTTTAGTTTGGGACATAGCCCAGCTCATCCCATCCTTTGCCATGTTCATCCCTAACTTTTTAAAATGAACCATCCAGGACCCAAAACGAAATGTTTCTTATGTTTTCACCTGTCATTAATCAATCCCTAATCGTACAAAGAGAAACCTCATTAGCTGGGCAATGATCTAATCTTTATAAACCTGAGTTTGATTGGCATTAATTACACTTTTTAAAATTCTGTGCTTAATGAGCTCTGCCTCTGTCGTTCCATTCCTTGGCCTGGGATCATTGTCAGACTGGTAATTATAGAATTTCTTTGTCGTGCTGTTTATCTCTTTTCTACTTTTACAAAACATTCCATTTCTTTACTAATCCAGAAAATCCCTGGCTCTTGAAGAGGCATAAAAAGTCAAGGACCATAAAAACCTTGCTGGAAGCCTACGGAGGGAGCCTCTTTTGACCTTCCTCATTTATGATGCCTCTGTTTAATAGCTGTGCTTGGCATCTCCAACTGCTTTTTGAAAAGAACGTTGACTCATCTTCTCATGAACAGACTAAACCACTTGTTCCTTGACAAAATAACAGGTAAGTGACTACACAGTGAATTCATTTGGGTTAATTTTTCCCATTGTTAGCATCCATCCTGTGACATAAAATACCAAGCAGAGACAACAGAGAAATGGTTCAAATGCTGCAGAGTTTGGATAAAGAAGGATTTTGGCAGCTCCATTCCACATTTGGTTTGAAGATTCCAGAATTCACTGCTGTGCATTACTGATCTTTCTGAACTTCAGGAAAGATGCTGTAGCTCTACCTCAAAGGTTTTTTTTAAAACAGATGGTGAAATCTTCATTCTCTGACCCTTCCCTCTCAGTTTTCCACCATTTCCAGCTTCTACTTCAGCTTTGTGACACTGGTTACCAGTTTCTTCTCACAGCCACGGATGCTGTCCAGCTGGTTTTGCTTCCCAAGATTCTTTCCATGCCATTTTTGAAGGTTTAGGTGTATTTTTCTGCTGCGGTCGCTTTTCTTTATTGCTGGGGATGCTTGGTGACTTCAGCAAATGCATCACAGGTATGGCTTAGGTTAAGGTTTCATCCCTGAAGCAGAGGCAGAACCCTGAGTATGTCCCTGGGCTGCCTTGCTCCATCCAGGTCTGTCCCTGTGCCTTTTGCACGGGGAAGGAAGGAAGTGAAGGGAGCAGGAGTCACCCAACTGCAGCAGAGCTGCCACGGAAAAAGAGCCTCTTCCAGGCACTTCTCAGACTCCTTTGTTCAGTCACAGTTTTGACAAGCTGCTAACTCACTCTCGCCGAGATTCCTGCATCTCCAGGCAGGAAAGGGATGACAAATCAATGACAAATCACTCCAGGTTCAGGCAACCAGTTGATCAAAGCCTGAGCAGTGGGAACGCTGCCATTCCTGGGGGTGGTGGGAACAATCCCAGCCTCCTCCCAAAATGTCTTGTCGGTTTTAGTCGGTTTTAGTCAGGCTTTCAACCCCCTTGAAATCCAGGCAGTCCAAGGGGCTGGCAGGGAAAAGAGGAGCCTCCAAATGAGTTTGTTTGACATCAAAGGCTGAGCTCCCACGTGTGCCAGGGCACTTTGTGTTTGCCTTCCCCTTGTGCTGCTCCTGCCACTCTCTGTGTCCCTGTCCCTCTCTGCAGCTCTGACTCACTGCTGCTGACTTTGAAACTTCAAAAAACCCCAAACTTTACAGCTTTTCCAAGTGGTTGTAACTTGGTTTTTAATGCTTGTGTAGGGCCAGATTTGGGTTACGTAAATTCTGGAGTCCTAGAGCCACTTGAGTGACGATCCACATTTAGGAGAAAATGGCTTTTTGGCGTCCCTTGGCAATTTTATTTTATGGGGATGCTTTGTTCTTGTATTTTTCCCCTCCTGCTGGTGCCCCACAGTGGAGGAGACAGCAGTAATACCCTGTAAAATGGAGAGGGCTCTTCGGTGGTGCTGTGGAACAGGAAAGATTTCCTTGGAAAATTCACATACTAAGGGACACTCAGTGTTTTATTGCTGTCGAGTATGAAGTGAAGAAAACCCCACGCCTGTGCCCCAGTGATTGCCCTTTACATTGTGCAAACATGGGATCCCAATGGGGGAGACTGTTGTTAGCAAAAGTTTGTGGAGGTTTTTTTATAGCAGTGTAAGAAGACATTAAATCAGAGAGTCTCCGTTAGCTAATAAAGCATTTATCTCCCTGTTTTTTGTGGATTCCAGTGGCAGGAGATGAGATGTGCATGTACTGGTGTTGCTGGCACTACCAGCTTGGGTTCTTACACCCAGCAGATAAATTTTCATAGAAAACAGCCCTCAAACCATCAGAGTGGCATTTGAATAGCTCTGATATTTCAGTAAGTTCTTTTTAGCCTGGAAAAGTCAAAATGTGTATTTGTGATTCCAAGGCAAAGAGGAAATTCCTGGGGAAAAAACTCTTGGTGTTGTGTTGAGCACTTTTGAGGTGATCCAGTGTCACTTTAATGTCACTTTAATGTCCCTTTTATTGCTGTGCAGGACATGGACTCACACTGGAGACTTTCCCTCTCTCTTCAGTGTTTGCTGTTGTCTTGACCTTGAATCCTCCCACACCAGGAGCTCGGCTGACCAAGCAAACCAGAGCAATTTCCTTATTTAAGTGAGTATTCCCTTTCCTGGGTAATCCTGATGATGAAATCCTACCTGTGTACTCCACCTGAAATGAAGGAATAACCAGTGTCATAAAAACCTGAAGAAAAACAACATCCAAACTGCAACAAGCCACAAAACTCAAATTGTGGACTCCTGGCTGGGTTTCTCTCCTTGACCTTTCAGCAGCACTAAAAGTGCTGTGTCATGAACTTACCTATTAAAGCAATTTTAAACCACATTAGAACTTAATGAAATCTGCTCAGGCCACTTATTTTTTCATGTATTTGCTGTGTATCTAATGCCATCTTAATTAATTTTACCCTCAGACTGAATGGCTAATGCAGCGAAGGGACTGTGAGGTGTGACTTTGTGCCACAGCACAATTCATTTTTGTCTCACTGCTGTTAAAGTTTGATGTGTGGAGGCTTAAATATAGTCCTGGAATTCTCAGGCATTGAGGATGAATAGTAAATTCTGGTTTTTATGGTGATACGGATGACCATAACACGTAATAGGCATACTGATGAATTTGTTATTTTTATAACTTTATAGAATGCCCAAAATTAGTTCATCGTTTTAGTGGCAGATACAGGAATTCAGTTTGCAGTGCTCAGTTCTTTGCAAAGTATTCATCCAGGGAAGTACAGCCACAACATCTCATCATTTATTAGACTTTGGCCAGCAGTAGCTTGGAATTTAACTCCTTTTAAAGACATCCTGTGTGTCCATGTACTTAAAGATAAAAATTCTTTATCTGTGTTGTAAAGCAAGCTTTGATATTTTGAAAATCCAGTCCTGGGATATTTTTTCTGTGCCATAGATTCATTATTTCAGTATCTTTTTCAGAACAAAGCAATGCAATAGTAAATCAGCATTTCCACAGACAGTTCTTGATGCTGCTGGCTGCATTTGCTGTTTTATCACACGAATCAAAGGTGTGGCAGCCAAACTCCAAGTGACAACTCGGAGTCATTCAGCTAAAAACCAATCTATTGAAGAAAGAGGAGAAATCAAAGAGAAAATGGGGATGAAGTGCACTGAAATAGCAGAACTCCATAATGATCAGCCTGGTTTCATATTTATTGAGCAAACAGACATCCAGCTTAGCAGCTCTAAGTGCAGGAGCAGCGAAAACAGAGCACACCAAACACTCTGCATGGAGATGGTAATGAAATATTTCAGGGGTTTATCCACAGAGGGCCACTCCTCAGTGATGGAGTGAACATTCTGTGAAGCACAATTCAGTGTATTTCCAGTCACTAGAAAAAACTGACTCCCAAGGTGGAATTGAAGTGTTCAAGTCTAAAATTGCTGGCCCCAGAGTGCATCAGTCCCAGTTTATACTCCAGACACCTCGTGGTTTGGGACCTGTGGATGGGATTCAGTGGTTTGTGGAGACTTTGGGGTTTTGGAGCATAATCCTTCAAACTTCCTGTACTTGAGGACGTCTTGGAGCTGAGCCCTCAATTTCCTCAGTCCTGCTCCAACCACTGCTTTGCAGTGTAAAATAAAAGATGAGAAGTGGGAGAAGTTGCAACTCTGGGAATCACAGAATGGTTTGGCTTGGAGGAGGTCTGAAAGATCATTTCTTTTCATGGGCAGGGGCACCTTCCACCATCCCAGGCTGCTCCAAGCCCCATCCAGCCTGGCCTTGGGCACTTGCAGGGACCCAGGGGCAGCCACAGCTGCTCTGGGCAATCTCCCACCTCTGCTTCTCTGCTTTCCATCAAAACATTGTCACAGGGCTGGACTTGCTGAGCTTGTAGGACCTGTGCCAGTGTCCATCTTCAGGACAACTTTGCAGGTCCCACATTTCCCTTCTGAATTCCAGGTTCCTTCACCTGAGAACGGGGCAGCAGCTCAGACTCTGTCACCTTTCCTGGCTGAACACCCCAGGCAGCCACTCTGTGTTTCCACCTTTCGTTCCTTCTGGTAAAAGTCTCAGAGATTTCAAGCTTCCACCTCAATTTTTGTGCAGAGCAGGGTTGGAATTGACTGAAGAGCACTTGAGAGAATAACTTTGTGCCTGCTGACCCTCTCTGCAAAGGTTGGAGCTGCAACCAGCCAGACATTGCTGAGCATTCTCTACATCATTTTTATTTAAAATATTCCTTGCAGTCTTATTATTCTCTCTCTACGATCTGCAAGGCCCAAATCTGTCTTTAATTTCCTTGGTTTTTTTGGGATTTCTTTTTCCCTTCTCACTGTATCCATGATGTGTTTTCTTCTTTTGGAAAGGTTCTGCGTCATCCTTTCCTGCTGGGATCTTGGAATGTTTTCCCCATTTACATTTCTCTCTTTCAGGTCAGTCTTCCTTTATTTGAACAGCAGCTTCCCTCTCTGCAGGCAGGTAAAAAAATTTATCATTCTAATGGACTTGCTAAATACTTTTATTTTCTCATGGCATGTTTAAATAATATCAGTTCTAAAAAATACCTCGAGCACTGTGTGAATATACAAGTTGCTAATGGATAATGTTTATGAATTATCCTCAATTTCCTGTGTACTAAGCCAAGTCCAATTTACTTAATTATTGGTTAAATCTTACTCTGACTGTGCTAGATTTAAAGAAATTGAGTCTTTGATTGAACTTTTGTAATAACTAACTGCCAGCCAAAGAGAGGGAAAATTTGGTGTTGGAAAAGTAACAAATTGGATTTTGCTGGGACAGTTTTCTTGTGTGGTGTGTGGTTAATCCTGTGAAATCACTATGAAATTGCCATTATTATTCCTCAATACAGTGCCCAGAAATTCTTTACTACAATCTTTGCAGGGAATTTACTCCAGAGAAAAAGGTGGTGTTAGAATATGGTAAAATCGTGTAAATTTCTGTAAAATCCAGTTTCCTCTTTCAGGCCACTCTTGTATTCCCAGGGCTTGGCATGGCAGCCAAGGCTTGGGATTTCTTGTTTTAAACAAAAGTGCACTTGACCACAATATCAAGGAAAAATATATAGGAGCAGCAATGCAGATGAAATAATCTTAATTTTGCTGAAGCAGATTCTAACTCAGCCTGAAGCTGCTCTTTGAGGCAGGTAATTTCGATTTAAATAAAGACAAACTATTTGTTAGAAAATACTAAATGTGAAATGACAGTGGGAAAGAAAAGTAGCAAAAATATAGACAATAAGCATTCTGATCCTGTGAGGAAAGAATGAAAATGCTGGAAAACAGGAGTTTGTTTGATTTGGAATGGAGCAGCTGTGGCTGCCTCATCCCTGGAAGTGTCCAAGGTCGGGCTGGATGTCGGAGTCCAGGACACCCCTCTGGCTGCCCTGGTGTCTCCAGACCCTGGCACAAAGTCAAAAACACCTGTGGCTTCGATTTTAGCACGTGGGAAAAAGCTGCCAACTCTCTGTGAGGAATTAAAAGCCACAAGGGTTTGAGCAGTGTGGTAGTTAAATTAACACAGGGTGGAAAAGTGGAATTTTGGGGTTTTTAGAATGGGGTTCAAGGGGACAAGATGGAGGGATTTGGGCGTGTCCTGACCTTCTTCTCCTTCTCCTTGCCCTCCATGTCTCGCTGTGCTGGTGACACTTTTCTGTTGGTTTAAGGCACAGACACACTGTCCAACATCAATGGCAGATATTGGCACGTTACTGTAACCACGGCACACGGAGTTTTTGGTATAAAATGTGAACACTGCCCTGAGGGCAGACAGAATGCCATGGCCGAGCTGCTGGACAGAGCTCAGCAGGGCAGAGAGAGAATGTTCTAGAGAAGGGAAAATGAACAACCTTGAGGGGCTGATCCTGCACATTCAGACTCCTCCTTTGGCTGCTTGGGCTGGGAGAAAAAAGACTTTTACACTCTTGGGGTCCCAACAGGCTGACCCCAAGAGCTGGCCATTGGAGCAGCCTGGGATGCTGGAAGGTGTCCCACCCGTGGTGGTGACGATCTCTGCGGTTCCTTCAACCCAAACCACTCTAGAATTCCATGATTCTGTGAAAATCAGCTTTTTAGTGTGTCTCGGCACATGTGAGCTCCCAGCTCTCCAGAACTCCTCAAATTGCACCTCCCTTGCATTCCTATTGTCCTATTGTGACAATCCACCCCTTTTCCCAAGCTTCCAGTGGGTTTGAGGCTGGTGGCAGGAGTCTGGAGCATCCCTTCATCCTGTCTGCAGGGGCTGTGTGTCCTGCTGAGCTTTTTTAAAGGATATTTTATCCAGGAGTGGGGCAGGAGTTTACTGGACCAGATTTAATGGGGTAGGGTTTCCTCCTGAGGTTTTTTTGAAGGATATTTTATCCAGGAGTGGGGCAAGCGCTTCCTGGAGCACATTTGATGGAGTAGGGTTTCCTGCTGAGGTTTTTTTGAAGGATATTTTATCCAGGAGTGGGGCAAGTGCTTCCTGGAGCACATTTGATGGGGTAGGGTTGCTGTAGGTGCACAGAGAAGGAAATCTCCCCACATTTTGTGCTCATGGCAGCACGTGAGGGGTACAGGTTGTGTTTTGGAAGCCTGGATGTGAATTCCTTCCGCTGGAAATTCCAAATGCTGGGAGGGGAAGCAGGGACAGGTTTTGTGCACAGCAGCCACACCCAGCACTGAGCTCGTGATGCCTTCCCCACCCAAAAATCATCCTGGGATTTTAGGTGGGAGCTGGTTCTGGAGCAGCTCCTGTGTTTGGTGGTGAAGCTCAGGGAGCAGAGTGGAAATGTGCTTGGCCAGCACCTCCTGCTCACGTTGCTCTGTGAAGTGACAGCTTGCAGACATTCCATGCAAATGGAATTTTTTGCTGTGTAAATATGGGCAAATAGGAGTGGGTTTTGTCATAAGGAAGTTTGGACAGGGAGTGGTGTCTTCTGCCATAAATACGGACAAGAAATGGTGTTTTCTGCTGTAAATATCTCCTTTCTCAGTGGATTTGCTTCTGTGAGTTCCCAGCTGTTTGTGTGCACTGTCCCATCCATGACCCCACTGCCTTCTCCCAGGAATATTTTGGGATCAATGCCCAGCCCTGCCAGGGCCAATGAACTCAGGAGGGAAGGGCTCGGACTCAGCTGGGCTTTGGGACAGCATTTGTCACTGTCACCACCATCCATCCCCTGAATTATTGACCTGCCCATAATCCCTGAAACTCCTCTGTCTCTGAGATTTGTGGCTCAGGTGTGCGCAGAGACACGGATCTGTTCTTCCTGGCACTTCAGATCCCTCTGACTTTTCTTCCCCTTGTTCTCTCAGCTCCCTCCTCACCAGCCACATCAAGATTTCACTGAACTGTTCAAGCATTAGGGATAGGGTTGAGGGCAGAAGGGTTCCTCAGAGATCGAGGTAGTGCCAGGAAAAGAGGGAGAGTACATTGCTATTTCTGCCTTCTTCTGCTCCGTCTTTAAAAATTCACCACCAAAACAACTTCTGCTTGTGTTGGAACGTCTTTCTTTCTGAAGTGACTTAAAACGGAGGAGAAGAGAACAATAATCTCGATGTGAAAAATGGAATTTCTGCAGCTTCAGCAATATTGCTAATTCCCTCTCCAGCCCAAGAAGAGGCTGGAGATTCGAAAGCAGTCGAATATTAATTTACCAAGGGCTGCTTTCTGGGCAGAAATACTCAGCGTTCCTGTTTCTCTTCTGTTTTGTGGTAACTGAGTAGTGCTTTAGTGCTTCTGCAGTGTGAGGATCACATTTCAGCACTCATGAATGTCTATCCATGTACCTGTTCACTTTAATGCACTCCAGTTTTATCTCTGAGGTGATTTTCATCTGTTAGTTGCAGCTCTTCCACATGCAACAGCAAAAACACGCGATTTAAACATGGGGTTGTTTTAAATAAACCCCAAAGTTACCAAGTGTCTGCTACCTTGGAGCAGCCCTCTACAGTGATCTGTGTTTTCCATATTTGCTCAGAAAAGCTGCGAGGAACGTGGTAGAAGATTTTATTTCAGTCTTCCTAATGATTCATAATTAACTTTGAGGGAAAACGATATTTTTAACTTCAGATTTGCATCGCACGTCAAAACTGATCACTTACTCCTGTTAGAGCTCTGTTACCAAAATTCCACAAAGACAGTGGCTGCTTCCAGTCTTTGATTTTCCATACCTGACTCCAGGGATGGGAAGAGGGGATGGAAGCAGTGCCTGTCCTGCAGCAGGGACACTGAGGAAAAGGACAGAGGAGCACAGCTCAGCACTGAATTCTGCTTTTCCTGCCAATTACATCAACACAAGATATTTAATTTTCTATTTAAACTTGAACTACAAAATTGACAGAATTTAAGAGTCGAGCCTCTAAAGGGGGGGAAATGATGCCTCAGGTTTTAGCTTTTAGATTTTTCATATTCTGAGCTGCTTTAGTGTGGAATTCTGAGCTTCACATTATGGGATGATGAGCTCTCCTCACAGGGCAGGGAGACAAAACAATTCCTGCTCCAGCTGGGCACCAGGGACAAATGATCCAAACCTCAGCTCCAGGAGCACAAACAGCGTGGGCTGGAGAGAGAAAAACAAGCAGGATGGGAGTGCCTGGGCTAAAGCTGGAATGGGACAATGAACTGCAAGGTGCAAATGGAGCAGAGCTGATCCCAGTGAGAGCCCCCGGGAGCGCTCGTGCATTTTGGGACCATTTTGGTTCCTCTTGGGTGCAGCCCTGGCTGGGCTCTGGTGCTGCCCAAGGTGGATCCATTGATGCCTTTTAATAAATCCTTACTTTATTCTTTAGCTCTGTCTAGTCTCTGTTCTAGCTCAGCCTTTTCAAGGCATCAGAAGATCATTAAAAGACAACCCCAACCAAAGGCTTAACTCCATCCAGCAGGGGAGTTTTGGGTGGAGATCAGGAATAGGCTCTTCCCCAGAGGGTGGTGGCACTGCCCAGGCTCCCCAGGGAATGGGCACAGCCCCGAGGCTGCCAGAGCTCCAGGAGTGTTGGGACAGCTTGAGATTTTTGGGGTGTCTGTGCAGGGCCAGGAGATGGGCTGGAGGATCCTTGGGGGTCCCTTCCAACTCAGAATATTCCAGGATTCTTTGATTCTGTCAGTTTTTTTTTGCTGCAGATCTGAGGCTCAGAACCACCGTGGGGTCCATGAGTTCAAGGAGTGAAGTTGGATCTCTGGTGTTTGATTTCCTTGTCCCTTGTACCCAAACCAAAGGTACCACTGCTATAAAATAACCACAGAACCAGCAGAATGGGTCAGGTTTTGGTGCAGACAGAATCAGTTCCCTCTTTAAAGATGCACTTTTAGGTCAGGAGGAGTTCAAGTGCTGTGCTTGGAGCATGGGAGAGACACAAAGTTAATTTGTCACTTATTTGATTTATTCTATCCCACTGAAATGAGCAGATTGAGTCCAGAGGAAGAGTGGTACAACACAGGGTTTAATCAAACCATCTCTCATTTCTGCTTGAGCTCACTTCTGATTCTGTTTTTCAATGCTGACTGCAGATAGTCTGCTAAAGTAATAAAGGGTTGTGTTGTTTAGTATAGAATTGTTCAAAAAAATTAAATCCTGTCTGGATCATTGTGCACATCATTATTATTTTGAATATTACACGAGTGTCTCTCTTGATGCAAACAAATTAAATTGCTTTCCTGTATAGAAAACATAATTATTCTCCACAAGGGATAGTGCAGTAAACACCATGTTTCAACACTCCATATGCATTTAAACTATTGATTAAAGATGCAGATAATCTATTTTCCATCATTTTGTCAGAATCACATTTCTTCCCAGGAATCTGAGCTCTGAGCTGGTGGCACACCGAGGGATTCTGTAGATTAAAATCACAGAAGACAACTGGGGGAATTATTGAAGTGGATTCTCTGAAATGGAGGCAATTCCCTCACAAAGGATCTCCAAAACTAAAGAAGGAATTTTCTGAAGTGAAAATATTTTGTTAAAAAATATTTTTAAAATAATGTTATTTATTTTAAAAATAACTTTCATGGAGTTAAAATATTTTGTTAAAATCCTATTGTTAATCTTATCTGGACAACTAAAGGGAAAATTATGTTTTCTATATTTTTAGAACACTCTAGTGGAGGTCAGGAGTTATGAGCCAATGGCTCTTACCTCAGTATTTAGTAAATTAACTGAAAATTAACTATAGAGATAATTATAATAATGAACATGATATTCTAAGGATGGATTGCAGCAGTCCCAAAAGGAAAATTTTCTTTCCACTGGGGTGTCAGCAAAATAACAGATAACCGAGGAGTGATACATATAATTTATTTGGGGTTTTAATAAGTTCAAGTGCCTATTAAGAAAACTTGGAGTAATCACAGGGCAGGTCATAATGACCTTTCATGGCCTGGAAGCTGCTGAAGGAAGGAAACGAAAAATGGAATAAATGGGATTAGCAAGTTAGAAATTGGGCCGAAGACTTAATTCTGGTTTAATGTCTGATGGAAGTTTATGGCTTGGGTGATGTATTGTTATTTTTGCACTCAGGATTCAGATAACTGGGCAGTGAAAGGTCCTTGCCATCAATCAAAAGCAACTCCTCATTTTGTTTTTTAGCAGCTTTACTCAATTACCAATAACTGTCATTCCCAGAAAATCTAAATTGCTGTAGAAGAGGAAAGTTTTTATTACCTGATTGATGGAGAATATTTTCAAGTCTGCAGTTTACAGTGCTCCAGAGTAAAAAAATCCACCATTATTTATTTGATTTTAGTATTAGGATGACAGCTGGTATAATAACAAATTTACATTTGGATACAAACATGTAATTAAAAAAATCACAGATTTTATGGGAGAAAAAATAATATTTATGGCAGATCACGGAGTTGATGTTCTTGTCCAAACAGAAAATTCTGTGTTGTGGAGCTTATAAGTGACAGCATCGAGCATTTAATGAGATTGGTTCCCCCAAATATGGAGCTTGGTCATACTGGAGCTCTTCAAACGATCTGGAAGGGCAGCAATGAAATCTTTTCCTCGGTCTGAGCACAAGGAGATGCTTCCCATCCCAGGATCTGCTCCCTTTTCCATCTGCTGTGCATCCAAGCGCGCGCGCACACGGAGAGGGGAGCGCGCGGGGGGCAGTGGGCAGAAGGTGTTTCCTGCCTTGGATGCACATTCCGAGGGCTGCCACATCTTGGGGAGGCTGCAGGGCAGCTGTCAGATGGATACAACAGGCAACGATACAGTGAGGGTGGGGAGTTCTCCAGAAAAAAGTAGTTTATTGTGAATATTAGGGAAGAAAGGTGTTTAAAGCAGAGCGTGAGCGATGGGGAATGGATTTACTGACGGGGTGAAGATGCTGCTTCACTGGAGATTGTCAGAGCCAGGCAAACATCCCCCCGGCAGCAGCAACAGCAGAGCTGGTTTCTTCCAGAGCCGTGTCTTTGGAATTTAAGCTCAGTTATGTTAATTGGGGAGACAGTTCAGGACAGGGAGTGGTTGGAACGTGGGCTTTGAGGGTTATCAGAAGAGGCAGGTGTGCTCTGTGGGGCAGTGGGACCTGTCTGAATTTCTGCTGTCAGGGCACTCCAGATTTATGAATTTCAGCTCCTTAATGAGCTCCTTTTTAAGCCTCAGAATCTCCTAAACCCCTCCTTTGTTTGTAGACCTGCGCTGCCACGACTCTGTTCCTCCAGGCTCTTCTGGGTCTTGGATCACTGTAAAGGAATGGTTTAGGCTGGACCTGGGTGACTTTACAGAGCTGCAAGTGTTGGTTGTGTCATTAGTATGGAAAGGATTCCTTCACGGTGTTAAACTCCGCCAATTATTGATTTTTTGTCGTAGCTTTGAAGGTGCTTCTCAGGCTCGTGGATCTTTTCAAGTTCAGTGTTGGACAGGCTGAACTGCTGTTTGATATTGTGTGAAGTTGTGTTTGTATCTGCGAGGGTTGAACGGGGGGTGAAGATGTTCTATCAGTGCCTCTCAGGATGCTGCTGTTTAATGATGCAAGCTCCCTTTTATTTGATTAGGGACTCAGTGCTATCAAAACAGCCATGCAGCTTTTATTACAGGTGTGCAGAGAGGCTGTTCTGTTCTGTTCTTGGATGGATGAATAGTTTTTTACACAAATCTCTCTGAACACCTTTATTCCTCATTATTTTGTGAGGAAGCCACCCAGCGAGCTGTCCCAGAGGAACAAAAAAAAGGTGTTTACACGTGCCTGGGGAGGGTGGGTTGATGTCACAACAATAATTAAATATGCTGATGTGATCTTAGGATCATTTTCATGGGTGGAAAACAAGACTTCTGCTCCTGATGAGATCCTGCTGATGAATAATCAGCTCCATATCTCAGCGAGGTAAACACAATCTGGGGCTGAATGGATACCAGGGGAAATCCTGCATGTATTTTCATGAGTCTTTGTGCAAGGGTTTTATTCTTAGATCCTTTTCCAGCAGGGTTCTTGCCCTTGCAGCCCACTCCTTTCCAGCAGCCCTTTCCTGAGCACAGCTCTGAGCTGTCCAGGGATAGGGAAGCGCCCTGAGAGAGGGGCTGAACATGCAGCATCCTCATGGATGGGCACTGGGCACAGTCTTGGAATAATTTGAGCTGGGAGGGACCTCTGGAGATCACCCAGTCCAACCTCACTGCAAAGGCAGGGTCACCTGTGATGCCTCAGGATTTGAGCTTTTCTATTTTCCATCCATCTGTAGCCCTGCAGTTCTTTGGTGTGTAACTCTGAACTCCACACCCAGTGTCAGCTGCTGCTTCCCCATTTGGGGCAGACACAACAATTCCTCTCCAGGCCTGGCAGTCAAGGACACCTCAGTGCCTCAGGCCTGAGAGATGGGAACAAAAGTGAGCTGGGGGAGCAAACTGGGGGTCAATGACTTCATTACCTGAAGCTGGAATTGGGGGATTAACCCCCAATATGCAAATGGACCAAACTCATAAGAGTGTGAAACCTGTGACTCGTGGTCCATTTTGGGTGTAGCCCCTGGGGGCTTGGTCTGCCCCAAATGTACCTGAAGGCCCCTCAATAACTAGAACTGCTTTTTATTCCCTGAACTCTGTCTGGCCTCTGGTTTTAGGTAGCCCCGGAAAAAAGGCATCACCTGGAGCAGGTGACACAGAAATGAGTCCAGGTGGGCTTTGAATATCTCCAGAGAGGGAGACTCCAGGCCCTCCCTGGGCAGCTGTTCCAGTGCTCTGCCACATTCCATGGAAGGTTCTTCCTCATGATGAAGTGGTTTTGACTCTTTGTGTTTTAATTCATGGCTGTTGCTCCTTGTCCTGTTGCTGGACACAGCTGGAAAGAGCCTGGCACCATCCTCTCGACACTTGTCTTCAGCTGGAAATGCAAAGCTGTGCCTGGGGCTGTGTGTTCTGTCCCCATCTGTCAGAGCTGGGGCAGTTCTCTGCTGTTCATGGGGCACTTTTCTTTATCTCTCCCACAGCCAATCCTCCCTCCAGGAGATCTCTCCTGTTCATGGGCCATTAATTATTAATTATCTTCTGTTCATGGCCAGTGAATGTCCCTGCATGGCTCAGAAAATTCCATCATCCCATGGGGAGATGCTCTGCCTAGGAGAGGAGCCAAGCATTCCTACCTGGATCCAATCTGACTTTGGGAACACCACAGCAGCCTTTGCCCAGGGCATTCCCAGAGGAGCAGCTTTCTGCCCCACTGCATTCCCAGAGGAGCAGCTTTCTGCCCCACTGCATTCCCAGAGGAGCAGCTTTCTGCCCCACTGCATTCCCAGAGGAGCAGCTTTCTGCCCCACTGCATTCCCAGAGGAGCAGCTTTCTGCCCCACTGCATTCCCAGAGGAGCAGCTTTCTGCCCCACTGCATTCCCAGAGGGAGCCCAGGCCCATCCACACCAGCCCTGGAGCTTCAGAGGAAAACTCCAGCCTTGTGCAGGATCCTGCTCCAGCAGAAGCACAGCTGGCACTGCAGGAGGGCTGAGCCCCCATGGAATGGCACTGCTGCCACCACCCTGACCCACAGCCTGCCAGGGCCTGCTCTGACTCTGGCAGTGTTTGGTATTACTGCATTTTTATTTTTATTTTTCCTAGTAAAGAACTGTTATCCCTACTCCCATAGCTTTGCCTGAGAGCCCCTTAATTTCAAATTTATAATAATTCAGAAGGAGGGGGTTTACATTTTCCATTTCAAGGGAGGCTCCTGCCTTCCTTAGCAGACACCTGGCTTTTCAAACCACGACAACATTCCTTAGAGATATTTACATGGATTGTGGGACTCCCTCTCAGCCTTCCCTTCTCCAGGATAACCAGGCCCAGCTCCTGCAGTCTCCCCTCATCAGAGATGCTCCAGACCCCAAATCATCTCTGTGGCCTCCACTGGAGCCTCTCCAGCAGCTCCTTGTCTTCCCTGAGCTCTGGAGCCTGGAATTAAAAGTGATATTCCAGGTGTGCCTCAGCAGGGCAGAGCAGAGAGGGAGCAGAGCCAGGAACAGCTGGAAACAGGAAGAGGAAGGAGCAGAATCTGATACAAAGTGAGCAATAACCGCCAAATTTCACAGCAGGGAGAGATCCAGCAAAAAATTATCCCAGCAGGGATCGTGGGGAAGGATCTCAGCCCAGGCTGGCAAGGAACTGATACAAAAATAAGGTTTGCAGTGATATTTTTAATATTAAGAAAGCAACATTTTAGAACTGGGCACTCAGCTGCTGCTTTCCAGGGAAAAGATGAATCTTTGCAGTGGTGCAGGTACAGGTGAAGCACCAAATTATCCCAATTTTCAGGCCTGGTTCTGGAGAGGTGATAGATGCTTGCTGACACAGCTTTCTGTGGGATCTTTTCTATACTAATTATTGCACTAAACATTCAATAAGTAAAGCAATTTATCTCTTGATGTCACCCCCTGATGTGGGCCTGAATTCCATACCTGATGTGTGATCAATGCAATTCTGTCATTGCAGCATAATGCAATTATCTCTAAATTGGTATTTTCAGGACATGATAAAATCAGCTGCAATGGTAGAAACCATTTATAAAGATCAGCTAAATAGGGAAACTTCATAAAACTTTATTTTTCCTCTCTAATTCTCTTGTCTACCTTGTTTTTTCCAAGTAAAGCACTCCCTTCAGTACCTTAAAGGAGATTTGATGGCTTTAATTCTGAGGTATCTACTAACAAAGGGTGTAAAAGATGCCATGAAATGAGAAAAAAAAACAGACCTAAAAGTATCTTAGTAATGAGTGCTCCTCACTGTGATTATAGCACTGGATTAAATTCCAGTGATGTCCCAGTTAGGTAAAATACAAAGTGTCACAAAGGCTTCCTTGGTATTTGAGAATCTTCTAAAAAGAATTTTTCATTTAAGCCATGAGTTTTTGGAAATTCTGGTGTAGGGATTACTAGATGGAGTTACACCAGCTTTGCAAAAATGCTGGAAAGTAGGGCAGTATTTTAGTCACAAAATGTTGTAAAACTGCCAAAATAATTATGCTACTTTAAGTTTCTGTTTCATCCTACACCTGACAGTCCTAAGGTGTTTGGGATTTTTTTAGGGCTACTATTACACAAATAATTCAGCTTCCTTTTGGCTCAAATTAATCTAATTTTCCACTGTGGAAGGACTGTGGAATAACACAAAATAGGCAAATCCAAATGTTGAGCTTTCAGTGATGGGAGCTTCCTCTTGGATTCCAGAGTGCTGATTCAAACCAAAATGTTCAGTTTCAAATCAGCTCAGGTTTTCCTGGGTGAACGGGATGTTTTCTTTTTTAATTACATATTTAAGCCATAAAAACTTTGCCTGTTGACTTACTGTGGCAATTTTTGCAGCTCATAATGCCAAGGCTGGGGAAATCTCTGCTGTGCTTTTTTTATCTGGTTGTTATCACAGTGTTCAGGATGTAAGTAATGAAAATATTAATGTTTATGGATTTATTTGTTTACTTTCAGTTATCTGCTGGCAATAATATTAGAATTTGGCCGTATTGTTCTGCTGCTGTTGCATATCTTTGCCTAGAAATGAAAAAAAATTGCTTTTATGGGTCTTGTAGGATTATTTCTTGAATTATGTATTAATAACTTTACCTGAAGGTGAGGTTCTACCACTTAAATTGCAAAAGGACAATAGTGTAAGCAAGGACTAGAATTAAGAAGTGTCAAATGTGTGTTCCTATGGTTCCTGGTGCATAATTAGTGGTGTTTGGGGGCAGCTGGAAGATACCAGACCAGATACCAGTAAGAAGCAACTTTCTTTTTTTGCTACATTCAAATTCACCCTGGTCAAGATGAATTTTTTTTGTGTAGAAGCCAAATTTTTCAGACCTGAAATAAACCTGAGCTGATGGGACCAACCTCAAAAAGAAAGGAGACACCAAACAATTCTTCCTTTTTGGCTTTGAGTTTCCAATTTTTTGGGGCAAAACAAAACAGAATCAAACAACAAAAAAACATGAACGAGGGCTTCTGGAAAATGCAGAATAAGCAGAGTTTCCCATTGAGGGGTGGTAGAACCTTCACAAGTTCCTGCAGCTCAGCTTTCCCCTCTCTGCAGCCTCCTCCAGAAGGCAAACTGCACTCAGGGAAGGGTTTTTTGTGCTGGCTGCTCACTCCCAGCCTGGGAACAGATGGCACTGGGCCACCTGTGACTAATCCTGTCCTCCTGATAGTGTGAGTGCAACAGCTTGAAGAATTCCTGGGGAAAGGAGCTGAAGAACTCCTGGGAAAGGAGTTGAAGAATTCCTGGGAAAGAATCTGAAGTGTTCATGGGAAAGGAGCTGAAGAATTCCTGGAGAAGGAGCTGAAGAATTCCTGGGGAAAGGAGTTGAAGAATTCCTGGGGGAAGTAGCTGAAGAATTCCTGGGAAAGGATCTGAAGAGTTCCTGGGAAAGGAGCTGAAGATTTTTTAGATTTTTAAAATTTTTAACTTAAAAATTGTATTTTATTTTATTTTTTAAAAATTTGTTTATTTTTTAAATTTTCAAATTTTTATTCTATTCTATTCTATTCTATTCTTTAATTTTTTTATTTTATTTTATTTTATTTTAATTTTTTGTTTATTTTGTTTTTTTAAATTTTAAAATTTTATTTTCTTCTATCCTATTTTGGTTTTTTTAATTTTATTTTTAAATTTTTGAAATATTCAACTTTTAGAAATATTTTATTTTCATTTTATTTTATTTTTATTTTATTTTATTTTATTTTATTTTATTTTATTTTATTTTATTTTATTTTATTTTATTTTATTTTTATTTTTATTTTATTTTATTTTTTAAATTTTTATTTTATTTTATTTTATTTTATTTTATTTTATATATTTTATTTTATTTTATTTTATTTTATTTTATTTTATTTTATTTTATATATTTTATTTTATTTTATTTTATTTTATTTTATTTTATTTTATTTTATTTTTATATATTTTATTTTATCTTACTTTATTTTAATTTTTATTTTATTTTATTTATTATTTTCAGCTCCTAATGCAATCAACCTTCCAGCAGCAAATGGAGACTCCCTAAGGATATAAACAGATTTTTTTGGGCAGTGATGTTCCAGCAGGGAGCACTGAGAGGGAGGACAGAGAACCCTTCCTGCTTTCAGTGTGAGGAGAATTGGCTGGAAAAGGGAAAAGAAATTAAACCCAGCAAATGAGGATCCCTCCAGCTGTTGAGATCTTGAAGTGGGCACTCTGCTGGTGGAGTTTCCCTGGCAGAAATGGTCACCACTGCTCCCATCCCCTGGAAATGTGGAAAGCTGGAGGTTTTAACTCTTCACCTCCCAGGCTGGCAGCGATGCTCTGCTGATGGGAGATGTTTGGTGGTGCTGAGATCCCCCTGAAGGGGCTGAAAATCACCTCCTTCCTTAAACCCCTTTCCTAAATTAGCCCTTAATCTCAGATTAAAAACCTCCCAGGAAAATCTCTGGCTGCTCTCAGCTCTGGAATGATCCAGTCCCGAGTTTGAATTCATGAAGGGGAGAGAGCCAGCTGGAATAAGCCAAAATTGCTGACACAGAGCTCCTAATGGGTTCTTTCCCAGAGGTTTTTATTGCAGTTATGTAAGAAATCATCGACTTAGGAAGTTCAAAGAAACTTCCAAAATAGGTCTTTTTTTGGGGTTATATTTTTAAGCAATGTAGCAGCAGACCATGAAGATACTGCTCATAATAATTAGAGCTGGGAAACCTTAGGAAAACATCCCTTAGGAAAAGGGAAAGGGCTTTATTTACAGAAAGTTTGGAGAATGTTTTTAAAAGGGAGGAACATTTAAAATCCAAGCTGAGGTGGCCACTGACTGGGACTCCTGGAAGTTGGATTTGGGGCTCTTTCCCAGTGTTCTCACACCAGCTGCACAAATTTTCCTCTACAATTCAGACTTGTAAAACCAGGATGGCCACGTGAGGATGGACGGGATTTTGAAGATCCCAAACCTGGCTGATTCCATCTAAATTAGGCCATGGAACAGTGGAATAATCCTAATCCTTCCCCCAAATAATTCCTATAAAAACAACAAACCATCGGTTCTGCAAGGGGATTGTGAGGTTTGGGAGGCCTGGAGGGTTTTACACAAAGGGATGTGGTGTGAGGTTCCTCTGGAGCAGAATTCCAAAGGTTTTCCTGATCCCTCCTAACAAAGAGGATCTGGAGTGGTGGCTCCTTGAAAAATCAACCCAAAAATCCCTGCAGCACACGGTAATGTGTTCCTCTAGCTGCCTGTTTTTCAGAAGAGGTATTTTAGGAATACTGGAACTATTAAAATCTACTTCAGGTACTTGTGCTAAATATGTTTAACGAGCTCCGCTTGTTAAAATTCATTTATGACAAGATGGGGAGGAAGAAAGGAAAAGGATCTGTTAATTCTATGACTCTGTTAAAAAAATGAGCATTTTTCTTAGAGATTTTCGTAATTGCTGAGAAAAATGTGATGAATATCAATGTTTTAAAAAAGGTTTGGCATAATACATGAGAATTACTGAAAACTGAAGTAGGTTTGCTGTATAAATTGAGATCGTTTGGATGGAAGGAGTGGTGAGTGTCAAATCTTTTAATTGGCCACAGATATTAACATAGGAAGTTGCTAAAGGCAGAATACTTTGTTTTTCACAGAATAATCTTGCGTTGAAGAGTGGCTGTGTCTGTGAACAGAACAATCCCCAGATTGTGGAGATCTTGATGTGCAGCCGGGGCTGGATCCAGGTGAGGATAGCTGGGTGGGGAAATTGCAGTGTGAGCTCTGCCAGCATCAACCACCCTGAAATATCTCCCTGTAATAGAGGTCAGGACACCCTGACAAAATTGCTTTATTATCATTTTTCTTGCCCACTTTCCAGGCTTGACAGAAAAGAGAATTAGATGGCTGCATCTGAGGGGTTATAAAATAGAGATGTCACTGTGTGAGGGCCACCTCATGTAGTCTTTGTGCAGGTGTGCAGTGACAGTATCAATGCAAATTATACTCCAGGCCAGTAGTTAAATTTCATTTAAATACCATCCATTTCTGCTAAAAAATGTGCATTGCACTAGGAATGTGTGCAGAGATGGGGAGAGCAACAGTTGCCCCTGAGGTTTGGGTTCTGAGAGTGGGGTGTAGTGACAGCAAATGTCACTGAGGCCTCTCCTGTCCAGAAGGAATTTTGTGGGTTATCCTCCAGGTGGATTTGGGCTCCTGGGTCCTGCCCAGGATTCTCTTTTGCACCCTGGGGACAGGAATTGAGGTGGGGCCTGAAGCAGCACAGTGAAATCGCAGCATCACGCTCAAGAACGACTCTGGAAAAAAATAAAAAATAATGTCACAGCACTCAGTATTCCATTTTTCCCTTCACCTGCATCAGCTGTGTGGCTGAAAGGAGTTATTTCAGTAAAGCCAGACTCAGATCTGTAGCTGACACTCGGGTGTGAAAGTCAGGGAGTTCTCGTTCTGGTGCCCTGTCACCAGTCATAAATGTTCTGCAGCCCTGGCCCGCACCTTGTGTGGCCTCATGGGGTGCTCAGATGTAATTAATTCACTCTGGACTTGCTTAATGATGCAGAGGCAGGGAGAGACTCCAGCTCAGCCTCCGAAATCCTAACAGGATTAAAGCACCATTAAAAAAAATCCAGGGGGTTCCGTGAGCAGCGGTGCTGCTGAAGCCAGGATTCCTCTGGATTTGTGTCTTGTGCTTGATTGACTATTAAACTGATTTATGTGGAGATTTTGTTATCTCTTTATATACCTGTAATCCCTTCCTGCTGCATATTTTGGCAGTTCCGTGCTGCTTGCTGCAGAAATTCCCCAGTAGGATCAATAGTTATTAGGACAAAATTGTTCAAAACCTGCTTTCTCCTTTACCTCACCCCCTGGCTTTGGAAAATTGAAACAGTTTGGGTTTCTCTTTGCATCTTTTACTGCTGCCTTTCAATGGGGAATAGCACAGGGACGTGGTTATGAGCTTGATAAACCCTGATACTGTAAAATAAGATTAAAAAAAAAAATGAAATAAAGAGGAGGCTCTTCAGTATAATTCACAGGCCTGTGAGAATAAAAAGAAACAATCACAGAGCAATCTTGCAAACTGCTGGAAGGATAACAGCATTAGGAGGAAAATGTTTATGACTGAGATAAAATTGGTGGGAGTCAGAGCAAGATAAAATTGGTGGGAGTCAGAGCAAGGATTTGGGCGAGAGAGCCACACTTTTATTTTTCCACAACCTATTATTTTATAAATCTCTGGGAAATAGTTATGCTTAAGTGGCAGAGTAGGATTTGAGATCACAGGAATAGGGGATGAGTTTAGGTGCCCTCTGTTTTCTCTGAGCTGCCCAACATTCACGGGGAAAGAGTTCCTGGATTTTATGGAGTTCTTCCAACCCAAACCATTCCATGACTTTGTGCCTCCAGGTCTGCCTCAGTGTTGGAGGTGTTTCCTTTGAGTAATTTTTGAGTAATTACATTCGTTTCTCCAACAGAAGGATTTTTATGAGCTCTGATTTTGATTGATTTCTCATGTGTGCATAATCAGTCAGATAATTGTGTTGAAAGTGTGCAGAATTCTGTAGGTGTCACAAAAGAATTCCACCAAAATTTATGGATCCCAGAAAAGGCATTGATAACCTGGCTAAACTCTAACCCAGGATGGCAAAAACTTCATTCAGTCTTTGTGAAAGTAATGTGTGTGTCATTCAGGAATACAATAAATCATAATTTAAATGTAATATCCACTCATTAAGCTTTAGAAAACTCAAACTGCTCAAATAGTTAAACAAAAAATATATGAAAAACAAGAAATGGGGAATTCTGGGATAGTCCAGTTCCTGAGAAAGAAATTAATATGTCTAATTTCACACAGAAAAGAAAAGCAATAGCCTTTGTGCATGTTTGTTCTTAAATTCTTTACAGCCTTTCATAGAATTCTATATTATGAGTTCTATATTATGAGTTCTATATTATGAATTCTATGTTATGAATTCTATATTATTAATTCTATACTGTGAATTCTATATTATGATGTTTTCCTGTGTTAATAACTTGTAGGGGTTCTGATTTTTTTCAATTCTTGAACTAATCTTAAGCACCTCTTTTGAAATCTAAGAATCCCAGGCCCTGCCTGTTCCATAACTGACTAAAATCACCCTCCAGGTGTAACCATAACTGCAAGGATCATAATTTTAAATAATATTCTAATTTACTTTGTTGTGCACAGCGTGGATTTTGCTGTAACAGCAATACTTACATTCAAACTAGGGAAAAATAATGTAAGAAAAACACAATTTTTGCAGCTGTGGCTGAGATTAGAACAGAGCTTGTTACATTCAAAATTATTTGTGCATTTTGCTGCCTCCCATTCTGCACTATGGGAGGAGTTCAGGTTGTACAAATGTGCTTTTTGTTCAGCTGCAGGAAAATTCATTATAAAGTCAATAAAAATGGGTCATTTTAATCAAGTTGATGTATTTCTCCTCAGTTACACTCCTGCAAATCAATGGGAGCAAATCCATAGTCAGGAGTGTAACTTCCATACAGTTTCAGTGACTTCTCCAGTGGATGGAGAAAAATGCAGAGAAGGAATAATCAAAGTTTAATGTCTGAATCCTTCCAGTGAGAAGCTAATTTCTGTTTCTTGTCAAAACCTGTGATTAAAACAGAAATTATCGATAGAATTTTTTACTTTAAACCCTCAATGTCATGAACTTGTTTGTTCCTCCCTGGTGGAATTCCGTGCTCCTCTTTTGAGCAGCCTTTCCACAGATGTTTTCCTTCTGTAGTGGCAGAATTTGGGGGATTGGGGTGGAAGATGAAGTGGTTGGGGATGGGGGTTGATGTCCTTTAATTCCTCAGCTTTGGGAAGCTTTTCCTTTGGGAAACTCAGGAAAAAAATGGTGTCCCAGCCAGCCAGAGAAGGATTTGAAGGCATCTCTCAAGATAAATGCAAAATGGAATCATTTGTTTTATGAACATGAGATGATTTCTGAGAGAGCAGCTCGAGGGCGTTTGTTTGGCTGATGGAAAGGACAAAACCTGAGGTGAAGCTGAGAGAGCAGAACTCGACTAAAGCACATCTCTTACAGAGAAGTTCCCTAATTAAATTGAAACGTTGGCACCTTTGTCAGCCTTGAGCATTGAAAAGAGAATAATTTATGGCTCGTGGAAATCCCTGTTTAATGGTACAAGGCTCAGCTAAACTTTCCCTGCACATTTTGAGATCAGATCTTCAGAGCTAAGACCTGGAAGTCAGAAAAACCAGGAGCACAAAGTGATTTTAAGGTTGGCAGCTTCCAGTGAGGAAGATCAGGACAGCTCATTCCATTGGTGTGGCTGTCCAGGAGGCACTCACTGAGGTGGACTTGTTGTTTATTGCTCAACTCTTCCTGTGTGAGTTTCTAAAATAATAAATAATGATAATAATTATTATCATTAATAATAATTATAATTAAATATAATAAAATTAAATATACATTATATATTACATACTTTATATATAAATATACTTTATACATAATGAATAAATATGAATTTAATAACACATATAATATTAATTAATTGTATCAATAAATATATATTAATATATGATAATTAATATATAATAAATATATAAATAAATATATAAATGAATTATATTATATTAATAAAAATTAATAATATATAGAATTAATAATGTATAAAATTAATAAATAGAATAAATATATATAAAATGTATACTTATATATTATATGTTATAAATATATAAATATAATAAAATTAAATATAACAAAATTAAATATAATAAAATTAAAGTTACAATTACAAAATAATATTTATAATTAAACAATTATAATAATTATCAATAATTTATATATATAATATATTATGTATAATATATATATATATAATTATATATACATAATTATATATATATATATATAAATAATTCAATTCCATTTATCCTGGAAATAAAGGAGGGCAAGATTTTTTATGTTTGAGATGTGAATCTTTAAAGTTAATTGTGTAAAATGGACCATCCCCTGGCTTCATTCATGGACTGACTTTATTTAGGACACAGAGTGCACATGGATTTGGGAGATAAGAGATTCTTCAGGGTTTTTGCCTGAATTCCTCCATACTGAATGCCACAAGAATCAGTTTCCATTTGGATTCTGGAGTAAAGCCCAAACAATTCCTATACCTTGGTAGGAATTTGCTGTTTTCCTAATGAATGAGCTCATTCAAGAGAGTCAGAAATTACTGCAGATAATTAAAAAAAATAGATGAATAAACATTTTGGGGAGAAAAAAGGCACAAAAAATTGAGTTTGAGTCAATTAGAAAATTGCAGGCACCATGAATTTGGTGGTATTGTTTATCTATCTCAGCTGTGAGAGGAGACACCAAAGATCCTCTCCAATATTGAGATGAGACACTTGTTTTTCATCATCTAGCCAATATTTATCATTGAGATCAAGATTTTTCTTCTTGTAAGTGGGAAATACCTTAAGATCAAGATTTTTCAATTTGTAAGGGGGGAATGTCTTGAGTCAGAGATCTCTTCTGCCTTTAAAGCTATAAAAAATCAAAAAAATTAACGTCTCTTCTTCACCAGCTTTGAAAAATTTAATCTGGGCATGATTAAATTAAACTTAAGAGGTTTTGTCTGACTCAATACAAGTCAGGTTTAAGACTTGGAAATATTTCTTGGCATTTAACAGAGAAAGGAGCAGGTTTGGTCATTATTTGTTTGCCTGGATATTGCCAAAACCTCAGTTGCAATATTAAATACGACACAGAGCAGGAGCTGCCGCTCCACAGCTGGAAGAGTCACCAGTGCTGGGTGAGTGCCACGTTCCTGTGGGTTATTCCTGACATTATTCCCATTCCTGAGGGATCAGGTGACATTCCCAGTGATCCTGCAGCCCTTCCGTCAAGGAGGAGCTGAGACAGGGAATGTTTTCATCCTGGCAGCTCCCGGTTTATCAGGAGTGGGAATTGGAAAACCAGAAACTTCCACAGGCACTGAAGGGTTTGAGCTGCAGCCTTAGAAGAAGCTTGGATTGATGTAGAAATACAATACACAGATATTAAGCAGAAAAATAATAATAACATCTATTTCTATAGTTGTAGGTGAGAATATGCCTTAAGTAAGGGAGAAACTGCATTGATAAGATGGTGAAGGGTTTATAATTTAGGGGTGTGGTTGTATAGAGTAAGCTAAGAGTTTAGAATTTACAATAGAAGCATTTTGTGTAGAAGCCCATTAGATAAAAGTATCTGCAGTGCAGTAGAATTAAGCAAAGGGGATGGGTCAGAAAAGCAAAATAAACCCTGTGGCAACTGTCCATTGGGTTAGAAAGTTCTGCATTGCCTTGTAGCAAAGAACTTGGGACTGCTCTTGAGCTGTGGCTGAATGTTTGCTCCTCTAAAATCTCACAGCCCCTGAGATTGATGTTTATCTGAGCAATAAATCATTCTTAGCTTGAAAATAGTCCCATCCCTTCATTTCTAGCAGCAACAATGATAGGAGTGAAGGTGGGGAGTTTATCCAAGTGATTGGAAGGAGCGGGGCTTTGCTGGGTTGGTGGCAGTGTTTCACTGAGGCTTTGGGACAGTCCTGCAGCGCGAGTGGCAGGGATTTCTACATCTGTGGCTGAAGCCTCAGCAGAGTTCATGTCCTTTATGGCATCAATGATTTATGATTATTTACTGGGGACCTGCAGGTATAAACTAGCCCTGGTGGAAGATGACTTTACTGAAAGCATCTTCTGGGGCTGAGGAGGCTTTGAAGTGTCTGGTTAGAGTGGAGCTCTAAATAACGTATCCATTATACTTTTATTGTTGCACAGAAGAAAACCTTGTTCAACAGTCTTTTGGTGGAGGGAGTTGTCACATTTCACTTGCTTTTGTGTGAAGACAACGATTTCTCATCTCTGGCCTGCTCCTGAAAAATTCCCAGTGTGAATTGAACGGAAAAGCATTTAATAATTTACATAATATCTATTTTAAAACATGTGCCTAAAGAAGAGCTGATGCACTGCTCAGATAGTGTTCAGTAAAAATGCACAGACCCAGTTCTGATTTCACTCCCATCCTCCACCCTCCTAAAACCAGAATAATTCTGATTTTAATAAGATTAACTGGGCAGGACCAAAGCTGTCACATCACCCTCAGTTCCTGGAGGGTCAATAACCATTCTCTGTGGCTTTTGTGAACTCCCTGCCCTCACCAGTTTGGAATCTCTTTATCAAGGTGGTTTCAAAGAGAGATGAAGGCATCATTATTGCTAAAAATGAAAACGCAGAGAGAGGAGTGAAATCTTGAAATCACAGAAAGTTTTGGGTGCGGAAGGACCTTAAAATCTTGAAGTGCCACCCTCTTCCATGGGCAGGGACACTTTCCACCATCCCAGGTTGCTCCAAGCTTCATCCAGCCTGGCCTTGGACACTTCCAGGGATCCAGAGGCAGCCACAGCTGCTCTGGAAAACAGATCCTTTTATAAATCCCACTGTATTGTGTTCACCCTCTGTTGTTCAGATAATCCAGATGGGAATCATCCTCAGACAAACACGTGGAAATCAGTTTGTGTGGTTTCTGCTGTTCATACATCTCCTGGCTTTAGGATTCTCCTAACAACTTGGTTTTTAAAAAAAGAATAATGTGGGGAAAATGAGCAAAAAATTCTCTGTACTCATATTACCCTTATGATCCTTTATCCTTACTATTTGACACATATTCTGGTCTATTTTGGATCTTTTTCCTCAGCTTTGGAAATAATTCAGTTTTCTCTAGATCCTAGAGCCTTCCAGCAGGCTTTTTTTTTGGTGTTAATTCCCTCTGAGTTTGGCTAGGGAATTCTGAAGCTTGGAAACCCCTTTCCAGTCTCCTGGAAATCTTTCCATTTCCACTGTTGTTGCAAAGCTTTTTCTACATCCCCATTACATAAGTTAAATTAAGAACATAGGTCTAGTCGTAGTCATAATCAATTTCCTGATTATGTAGAGAAGGAAAAAGTGCTGGAGCATTAACAATTTTTAAAAGTACATTTAAATCATTATTCATTTATAGGGTTGCATTAATTTCTGAATAATGCAGCACTGGAGATGGATGATTCACAGCAGTGTAAAGTCTTTTGTAGTCGTTTAGAGCCTCATTATTTGAATCTATCCCTCACTGCTCCCACCCACAGACGCTTCTTGAAGTGATGAGGCAAAATCATTATGGGTGCAGATAAAAGGGAGAGCCTGGCTAAACAAATACAACAACAATTTTAATTAGGCTGATGTTCCTGAATTCCCACAAGGTCAGCAAGGAGCACTGGCAGCCATTGCAAACATTCCCAGCCGAAATGAGGGGTTGGGTCCCAGCAGCAGGCAGGGATCACAGCTATTCCCCAAAAAAACATAAAGAGGGGTGTGGTTCTCCGGCTGCAGGAAAAGTGGAATTTCCAGGTTTGTGGGAGAATTTGCTGACTTAGCACATCTGACACCAAAATGAACCCAAGCAAAGCAGTGAAGACAAGAAGAATAAAATCCAAGGGACACCTGTGGAGGCAGAGAGGGAGGAGGGAGGTTGGCTCCAAACTGCTGACTCAGGCATTGCTTCACTTTATTTCTTCTTGATTTGCAAAAAAAGGGGATTTTTCCCTATTTATTTCCTCAGATAATGACATGTCTGCATTGATTTTTTTTCCTTCCTCTTTGTTTTCTCTTTTGAAAAAGTGATCTTTTGTTAGAGATAGGGCTGAGTTATTAATGGAAATGTGAGGGAGGTTGAGGTGCCTCATCAACCCCAAACAATGAGTTGGGTTTCATTTCACTCCCCACGGAGAAGATGAGAGATGAGCAAGTTCAGGTGAAATACAACCAAGGGCTTTGATGAAAAGAAAGGAAGGAAAAAAAAAATCTGCTAAATTTAATATGAAAGTTTTTTTAGATCTTTAGAGACATATTTTAACTTATTAACTTGCATGCAGTTATCAGTTTTCATGTAGAAACTATAGGAAGTAGGAATTCCTGTGTAAATAGCTGTGGGCAGTTCTTCCTTGAAAAAAATAGATTATTTTTCAGAATTTGTTTTTCTACCTGTATTCATTGTCTTAAAAGGTGAAGGATTTTACTCTTTAATTTCTGACTTAACAATTCACCTGCCATAGCAGGGACACCTTCCACTGTCCCAGGCTGCTCTGTCCAACCTGGCCTTGGGCACTTCCACGGATCCAGGGGCAGCCACAGCTGCTGTGGGAATTTTATTCCATGTCCTCACCACCCTTGCAGTAAAGAATTTTTCAGGGAGAGGATTTGCAATGCCAGAGGTGTTTAGAGAGGCAAAACTCCTGGAGCTTCTTCTCTTGGAGTTCTTGAAAGTCCTGGATCTGCTTCTTGCTGAGCTTTGAAAATGAGAGGAGATGGAGGCACCTGTGTGACTGCAGGATGTGCAAAAGCACAGTTCAGACTCCCTGGAAATAGTGATTGAGACATCTGTTCTTCCACAAAGGGTTCAGGTTGTTTATTTTTTTTTTTTTTTTTTTTGCTTTCAGTATTTGGGCAGAAATATGAAAAAGCTGCAAAGTGCAGCTCAGTTTTAATGTCTGACCCTCTGCAGTGTGTGCTGGGATCAGCACCCCGTGTATTAATCCAAAATGAATTTCCTCCCTGTTTATCGTTTCCCAGGAAGTTGAATTCTTTTAGGAAGACAGATTTTTGCCATCTGGGCTGAAATGAACCCAGCCTGGCTTATGCATTCAGAGGGAGCATTGAAGGCTTTGTGGGATGCTGGACAGAGCCTCTGCTTCCTTCCCACGGCAAGAACCCCAGGGGGACATTTTGGATCACAAAAAAAAAAAAGGGACAAAATAGAAAAAGAAAAAAAAAAGGACTTTGGAGCCTAAGGCTGGCAGCCTGTCCTGCTGTCCAGAACGTGGGATATTTGCTGTGGCAGCAGCATTTGCCCTACTCAAGGGACCAGCAGGTGCTTTGCTGAGTGATGAAGATGACAGAAACCCTTTCTGCTGATAATTCCTGTTCATAATAATCCATATCTGCCACATTTCCACTCCTGAGCAGGGGGGAACAAGCCAGGTGACTTCCTGCATGCCTGTGAGCTGGCCAGTTCCTGGTGTTTTAGCCCAGAATGGTCACTGAGTGCTCCAGCCCATGGAGAACAGGGAATTTGGAGCAATTTGCCATTAAATGTTCCTCCCTCCCAGCTGCCATGAGCTTTCCAAGAGGTTTTCTGAGTGGTTTCTGACCTGAACTGGGTTTGCACCAGTCACCTCTCATTATTCCTGGCCAGTGGAAACGAGGTGGTTCCTGCTCCTCCAGAATGAAGAGTGCACAAGACGCGAGCCGTGAATATGTAAATGATGCAGGAACTGTTAAAATATCAGATCAGTTCTGCAGCTCAGTGCTTTCTGTGCCTCTCCAAACTGAGCCAGCAGATTGGTTTCCCCAAGGAAAGGCAGGCCATGGAGAAGTTATATTTCTATTACCCAGCATTTGCATAGAAACGATTGCTTCCTGTGGGGCTGGAGGCAGTGAGAGAGGGGGAAAAAAGATGGAATACAAAGGTAAAACACCATGATATCCTGATTATTTTTTAAAGATGGAAAGGAGGACTTGTTATATCTGCTTGTGGTGGTGATGATGGGGTCATTAAAGGTGTAATCACCTTGGAGCAAAAACTGGTAGATTTTAAAAAATACAAAGAAATTTAAAACAAAACAGATAAAAAAATCCCCAAAAAATAACCCAAGGGAAGGGATGGGGCTGAGCTCTGGGAGCTTCTTCCCAGGGGTTTGGAGTGTTCCAGAGGAAAAATAACACCGTGTCCATCTTCTGGTCCCACTATCAGGCATGATTTAATGGGGGGTTGAAGTCTCATAATTGAGCCAGGCTTCTTTAGCTCTTAATTGTCATTTTTCCTGTGCCTTTCCTGATTGCTCCTTGCCCACTGGAGGTCTGGGATGTTCTACAAACCCAGTGGGAGTCAGGATATTTTTTTCCTAATATTCAGCTTTTTTTTTTTTTTTTTTTTTTTTTTTTTTTTTTTTTTTTTGAATGGGAGAAGGACAAATCAATGGATCACGTGAGTTTCCTGAACTGTGTAATGTGCAAACAGGAGCTGAGTCCTTCATGGTCCTGGCACAGAAACATCTTTTCCCCGCTGAAGAGACTTAGAGGACAACATTCTCATTACAATTTTTGTCGTGAGGACAGATTGCTGTCTCGTTTTGCATTCCCATTAAAGCCTGTGTCAAAAAGCAGCCATTTGGAATTTTAATGCTGTATATTTCTTGTAATCCGCGACGTTTGGGCTGTAAGAACCTGACCTTTCCACTGCTCTGTGGTTTGACTGACTGATTGCTTCTCCCTCAAGTTGCCACCCATTTTTTTGCCCATTTTTTACAAAGAGAGGTAATTAAGGAAGATTTGCCTGTCTGCTCATCGTTCCTTTCAGTGGTGCGGGTCAGACGTGTCCTATTGTTGCAGTGAAGTTGAGGCATTCATCACCTCGGCTTAATTTACAAAGCATCCCTTCCTTTTTGTGGTGTTCATTGTTCACAGGTGTGCTAAATGAGGAGAAAATATGCAAGACTACTATTCAGGCATGAAAATTAATGCTGGAGACAGAAATTTTCTGTAGCAGAGGCTTTGCATAGAGCCTGAGTGTTGGCTGGGATTTCAGAAGAGCTGTTTCCAACAACTCCACTCCAACAGCAGATTCCCTCACTCTGCTGAGTAACTCACAGAGAAATTTAATGCATTTTATGAACACCTTCTAAGGGAGTTTTCAATTGATTAGAGCTGCTTTTGGTGATTCTCAGCTGTGGGTGGTTTCACAGGCATTGTAGTGGCATTAAGGAAATATCTCCACTGACATATTGTCCTAACCTTTGAGTATGGCTCAGGTGAAATCCTCTCCCTCCCTGACATTTAAATTAAACCATTTGCAGCATGCATTCCTGAGGAAAAGTCCTGGGGAAAATCCATTCCTCTTTGGCTACACAGCTTAGGAAGCCACTGCTAATAAAAACAACAACTCCAGAAAGGAGATTAAAGTTTACAGGCACCTATTTTTGAGCTTACCACGTTTGTTAGATCTGAGTGCTCCGAGTTAAATGTGAAACACTGCAAACGCTGTGTGGACAGAGATTTTATTCATGCAGGGAAAAAATCTGTTGTGAAGTTTAGCTCATCTTGCATTTGTCTGATGCATCCTCTGTTCAGTGCCTTTTGTTTGGTAGGAAAACACTCTCATATGAAAGGGGTTCTGCCTTGTTTGAACAAGCTGATTTCCTCTTTCTCTGGCCAAGGGCATTTTAGCTGTTTCTTTATGAAATAATGGTTCTGGTAACATTTTGGTGCTAACATCTGTATGGGAATAACAGGAATTAATGTTAGCAGAACAGGAGCACCTCTGGCTTTGGAGGAAGGAGAGAGCCCAGTGCAGCCCCAAAGCTGAGTGTGAGACCAACCTTTCCTGGTAGTTTTTTGGGAAATTTTGGGCGGTGTGTGGGAAAAATTAAATGTTTGAAGCCATCTCTGAATGGCTTCACAGACTCACGCAATCTGAAGCACCATCAAACTCTGCCTCACCGGGATTTTTGGTGGAAATGGTTCATCCAAGCTTCAATTTCTTCCCCACATCTGCCAGGATCCCTTCACAGAGCTGCTTTTGCTCTTCTTACCAGTTTTAAGCCTTGGCATAGAGGTAGATGAAGTTTTATTTCAGGCTGATTGGATCCTGTCTTGCTCTGCCTGCAGTATTTGAAAACTGAATTTATTCACACTTAGAGAACCAATGTTCTCCATCATTCCTGCTCCATCTTCTCCCAGATTTCTCCAGGGGATTCCTTGAGGTGCTGCTGTCCAGGGTGCTGACTGTAAGTGAACAACCTGTTTATTGCTCTGTGCCTTCACCCGATGTGCCTTGACGTATTTGCTCTCTTGGGCCAAAAAAAAAATCTCAATTTAACTCTTCTTGGAGATAAAAGGAAGGAGCAGAATTGCTCAGGCATTTAATGTGGGTGTGAAATGCTTTGGAAATTCAAATAGGTTCTTTTTAATGTCACTTGGGCCTTGCTGTGCTCTACAAAATACAAGTCCTGGCAGTTCAGCTCCTGTATAATGGTTAAAGTTACAGAAACAGCTGAAGTTTTGTTATTTGGTCTTGAATCTGAACATTTCTAATTTAAACCACTTCATCTTTTGCATTTATTTGCCCTATAACTTCTCTTCAAAATTCAGTGATGAAGCCCTGAGACAGATAACAAAAATAATCAATCAGCTTGTCAGGCTGGGAATGAAAATGCTGATTAGGAAGTGAAATATTGAGAAGAACAAATAAGAAATTATTCAACAAACTCATGGACTTTTGTTACTGAAATTCAACCGTTCTGAGAGACCATCTTTGGACATATTTGCTCATAATAGTTTCTTGGAATTCCTCTCTGGCCTGAAAAGATGGGAAGAAACAGAATTAAAAGACCCTTTTGGATAAGACATTCACTCAGGCCAGAGATTTGTGTTGCCATGTGAGCCACCTCCTCAAGGTGAAAATCTGGAAATACCTCAGAAAGTGCTTCCAAAGCAATTTTGGTTTGTTTAGTTAATCTTCTCTCTGTTTGTTGCAGTGGTGATGGAAACTCCTCTGTGTTGTCCCAGCAAGGATGAAATTCTTCTGGGAAGAATCTAGATCTCTGTGTGGTCTAGAAATTCACAAATAATTCAGGCAGGTGAGATCTCTTCTGCTGCTGCTCAGGAAATTCCCACTGAAATCTGCCTGGAGCAGCTTTGTCACCTGCACTTGCACTGAACCTTCCTGGTGGTTGGAGGAGCAGCAAGAGAGACCTGGCCCCAAGTCAGGGTTTATCACTTCCATTTAACTCTCCTGAGCACCTGAGGAGCCTCAGATGAAACTGCAGAGGGAAAACTCTGCTGCAGGCAAGGGGAGAGCACGAAATAACACCTGGGAAGGGTGAATCTCTGGGCAGATGGAGTTTCAGGCACTCAGAGAGTGGCACTGAGATTAAACCTGCCTGTAAAATCAAGCACAATGTGTGTCATTTAATCCCTGCTGGGGTGCAGCAGCAGCTTCCTGAGAAACAGGGTGAAATTTAGTGTTTCATTGGTTCACTTACAAATTTAAAGCAATTTATTGTTTAAATGGCTGCAGCAAACATCTCTTGTCCCCTGGCTGATATAATTTCCTCAAATTGCTGGCTGTTTGTGGGAGCCTCTCTCTTTACATTTTGCTTTCCAGTTGATATTTCAAACAGCAGAAAACCCATTTTTTTTCCCCTGCAACTTGCAAATTTGCTGTCTCTGGATTCCTGGGAGCCCAGCAAAGGCCGTTTCCCATTTTAAATGAATGAGAAAAGTCATAGTGGGAGATTTATTTCTGCTGCCCCGTTTTTTCTTCTTTATTCTTAACATTCTGCCCATTTGCCATGAGTTTCTTCTCATTTCAGGAGCAGGCGGTCTCCTGTGAGAACAAATAGTGCTATTTCCTCCTGTGCTCAGAGGAGAGGGATGGTTTAGTGGGTGAAATGTCCAGGACCAGGAGGAGAACTGGTGCTGAGTATTCCCAGCTGGAGAAATCCATCTCAGGGAAATGGCTCTCAGCTGAAATCAGGGGATGTCATGGAAGTAGGGACTGATTTTTATTCTGTTCTTTGTGTTTCTGTAGTGTCAGAGCCTGTGGGGAGGAGAAGCACGGCCTGGGCATTGCTATGCAAATGCTTTGCTGCTTCTGGGGGGAAAAAGTGGCAAATGGATTTTTATTACATTTTTCAAATGTGATATTTATGCATGTTTTCCCTTTTTCTTTAAGAGGAGATGCCTCTGATCAGAACCAAGAGGGAACAACAAATTTAAAAGGAAAAAAAAAAACCACAATAGAGTTATTTGAATTTGCAAATAAATCTGTGTTGTCAAAAGCTTCACTCCCTGGTTTGGTCCCAAGCCCCAGTCCCCACATTTCTCTGATAATATTTGTGATGTTGCAGGGCTTGGTTTGTTTCAAAGTTAATAAAATCCAGGATTTTTATTCCTATCTATTATTTTATTGGCTGGCTTTGCACAGCACTCCAAGGCTGTGCTGACATTCCACGAGGATGATCAGCTTGTATGGAATGTGGGGATGGTTGTGTCACAATCCTAAATGTGTCACTGAGGTGGTTTCTCTGCCCTTGCTTTACACGGAAAGAACCATGGAGTTGTTAAGGTTGGAAAAGACCTCCAGGGTTATCCAATCCAAATTTCAGTTGAACCTCACCCTCCCTAGTGGTGCCTCAGGTTTTGGCTTTTATGTTTTTCACATTCTGTGCTGCTTTGGTGTGTGGATCTGGGCTTCACATTATGGGATGGTGAGCTCTCTGCACAGAGCAGGGAGACAAAACAATTCCTGCTCCAGCTGGGCACCAAGGACAAATGATCCAAATCTCAGGCCCAGGAGCACAAACAGCGTGGGCTGGAGAGAGAAAAACAAGCAGGATGGGAGTGCCTGGGCTAAAGCTGGAATGGGACAATGAACTGCAAGGTGCAAATGGAGCAGAGCTGATCCCAGTGAGAGCCCCCGGGAGCGCTCGTGCATTTTGGGACCATTTTGGTTCCTCTTGGGTGCAGCCCTGGCTGGGCTCTGGTGCTGCCCAAGGTGGATCCATGGAGGAGATCCTTGGAATGAATCCCTGCTTTATTCTGTGACTCTGCCCAGCCTCTGCTCCAGCTCAGCCTGCACAAGGCAGCACCACTGAAGCAAATCCCAAAGTGCCACCTTGACTCGTTTTTGGGCAGCCCTGGGGTGACTCCAGCCCTGCCCTGGGCACCTTTCCTAGTGCTTGGGCACTCTTTGAGGGAAGAAATCTCCCCTAATACCCGCCCTGAGCCTCTCCTGGCACAGCTGGAGGCTGTTTCTCCATGGATAATAAAGGAATGATGTGGCAGAGTCCTGAAGGCGTGGGGACAGCCCAGGGAATGTGCGTGCCGGGAACTGGGACCAAGTGGGGGCACGGGTGGAATCCTAGAAATTCCAGTGCTTGAAAAGTCTCCTCAGGGACCTCCAGGTCTTTGAAATTCAGCTTCTAGTGTGTTTAACATGACTGCTAGTGTCTCCCAAATGCTCTTTCCCTACTTTTCTTTGCCCGTGGCATAATTCCACGGGACACTGCTGACAGTCCCTGGCATGAGATGGATCCTGATGAGAAATTTCCCAATTCCTTTTTTTTTTTTTTTTTAATTGTAGGAGTATATTGTGTGTGACTGTGGCTATAAAGATATTTCCTTCAGACAATTTCTGTCTGTTTCTCTCTCCTTTTCCTTTTCAAGGGGTGTTGGTTTTCTTAGCTTTTATAGAGATGGGGTAACAGAGAGGTAGTAAATAATTTTTAAAAAATATTTTTTAAATTTTATTATTTTTTAATATTAATAAATAATAAACCACAAAAATATAAAACTCAACACCATTCGAGCAAAAACTAATTTCTTAAATACAATACTTTATTTTTCAACTTACTAATTTTTATTACACAATATTATTATTAGTTCTAACACTAATCACTTATATTTTTTCTCTCCAAATCTTAGTACATTTTTCACAATTCTAATTCTCTAAAATACCTAATCTTTTTATAAAACAACATTGTAAAACTTATTAAAACTTACTTTGAATTCAATCTCTCAACAATATCATCTCTATTTTATAACTTTCTTACATCAACACACTTTATCTCAATATTTACATGCAAATATACAAAACTGTATAAACTTTCTATTAAATTTTAAAAATTCTTTACAAACCTGTTTCCCACAAGAGGAATAACCTGTGTGGTAAACACAATTCTGTACTTTCCCTGTAAGCCTAATGTGGATGGCCAGGATTTGAGGACAGCCTAAGAAAATTCATTTCCTAAATCCAAATAGGCTTCTGGGCGAGTTGTGGTATCACCCTGCATCTCTGAGAGAAGTTTAAAATTCGAGGGGCTGAGTTTTTGAAGTAAAAAAAAAAAAAAAAAAAATTCAACTGGCTTTCCTGGTGGGTATTGAAGAAGGAAAAATGCCTTGTATTTCTGCAGGAGTGAGATTTACTGCCAGGCCAGCAGAGCAGGAGCCTCCAGGAAATGGTTTCTGTGCAATCCACGGGCCAGATTTTCATGAGCAGCCTTGAAGAAAGCTACAGAAAACATAAAAAGCACAAATTCAAATGAATTCTTGAGATTTCCAGAACTGCCTAAGCCGGAAGAGTTCGCTGCATCAGTTGCTCCACTTTTCCCTCAACATTTAAAAAAGAAAAGGGTTGAAAAGTAGCAAACCTGGAGTCTTTTAATTAAAGTTGTGAACTGTAATTATTTTGGTTCTCAGAGCATTTGGGAGAGAGCTGAAGTGTGATATTTCTGTGTACACACATGTGTGCATTCTGCACTCTGTACAATCCAGCCTCTTTAATTCTTTATTTTTTGGCTTCCAGCTCTGTCATCCGCATAAAATGGTCCCACAGCAATTTACAAAATGATCTTTGTGAGATCCTCAAAGAAATCTGTCCCAGTGAGTTGAGATGCTGAATCAGAGCAGCATCAAAATGCAAAGATCCTGGTTTGGAATGGGGATCGTGGGCTCTTGCCGGATTTGTGCTCTTGCCTGGGGAGGTTGGTGGCTCTCTGGAATCTCATCCTAAAGGAGAAGTCTCCTGCTGGTCTGTTTTTCCTTCTCAGTGTAAGTACAACTGACAAATTCAGTTTTATTTCCTTTCTGCTAGGTTTGGAGTGCTCCTTAAAGCTCCCCACATCTGAAGTTTAGTTTGAATCTTTGTCCTGCTGTAAAAACCCAGCTCCTTATTTAGGGTCTAGTTCCCGTATTAGACTGACTCTCACAGAGTCTGTTGCTTCACTTTTCTCCTGGAGTGCAGTCTGTAAGCTTGATTCTTATTTCATTTTAGGTTTTCAAAGCAATCCTACCACCCTGGGGTTTGCTCCATCCTTCTGATCATCTTGGTGCCTCCTCTGGATGTGCTTCAGGTTCTTCCCATGCTGGACCCCAGGGGCAAAATTGCCAAATATTCCTGGCTTTGTGGTGTGTGGTCAAAAGCAGGGATTGCTGGGGTTTGTGCCTCCAAGGAAGGTGTTGAAAAATGATGGTTTTTGTGAGTTTTCTGGCTGAGAGCAGCAGCTGAGATCAATCTGCCTTTGTTGGAGCCAGACAGGCAGGCAGCTCCTTCCCAACAAGCAGCAAACCCCCGAGCAAATAGGTCATGGAATGTGGAAAGGAAAAAAGATCCTGAAAGGAAAGGGAACAGAAAGAAAAAAACATTCAACTCTCAAACTCTGCCATGCCCATCTCTGTGGCTGAGGCAGGGAAGTGAGTAGCAACTTCAAAAATGCAGATTTACTCTCCACACTTCAGTGGTGTTCTATGAAGATGCAGGGCCTGTAGTTATGCACAAATAAATCTGCATGGCAAATATGCATATTTGCATATGTATTACAAGGTTTAACATGAGTATATAAACTAAAAGGTGCATAATAAATATTTAACTAATATATATAATTTTGATATTCATGCCCAATACCACAACCTGAAGTATCAGCACAGGCCAGCAGGCGTTTGCATGGATTCCTGTTATTTGATATTAACTCCACAAAAACTAAGAAAATTAAAACAAAATTTCATTAAAATATAATTTGAGGACAGGGGTCACACACATTGCAATAATTTATAACCATTTGAGTGTATTTTACTCATTTTAAATTTTTATCAAGTGATGTGCTGTATCTTCTCAAATTTAATAATTTCAGTTGACTTGGGAAGTTCTGAAGTAAATCACTAAATACTGCTTGCTTTGCCAGGTGAGCCCAAAATGCCTGAGACAGCTCCTGGCTTGTTCTCTGTCAGTCTAAACTATTTTCATTAGCTCCTGTAACAAAACAAAAATCTTCAAAATGTCTTCATGTTTTACTCTTTAAGAAAGGAGTACTTTGAAATGAAACACGGGAAGTAAAAAATAGCAACAATTTTGCTTTGAAATGTTGAAACAACAACAACAAAAAAAAACGCCCTTTGATGTCTGCTCAAAACTTTTTCCCCCTCAGATGAGACAATCTTGTGAATTAGATATAAATAGTTCTGGTGACCTGAATCTGCATTTTTCTACAAATGTATTCTTACACCTGCATTTTGTCTGTTTTCAGCAGGGTTAAAAATCCCTTCCCACCCAGAGGGAATGGCACAGAAGTTCATGAGATTGCAGATATTGCTGTTAATGGATCAGGTCTTTAAATACCTGTTTGTGTTATCTAAATATATCTAAACCACTGAATCTTCCTGTTCACTGCTCATGAGTTGGGTTTCCCACTGGGTTTAAATTTGTTTAAGCTTTAAATTTGAAGTTTTTTGGGTGAGGTTGCTGAAAATTTTTGAGCGTTCAAAAAACTGCTCTTCATTCCCATCATCAGTGTGGGAGGTAATTGTGTTTTCACAATACTTTTTACTAATGAAGAAAACCCTGCTGGATTTCCAAACATTTCTAATAATTTTCCAGGATATTTTGCACCCAAATTTTTCCTTTGCTGGGAATTTCCTCCCTGAAAGGTTGCAGTTCTGAAATTAATTCCTGTAGCAATTCCTCTGTCTGTCTGTTCTTCCTTTTTCTCCCTTTCCCTTCTGCCATTCCCGTGGAGATCAGTCCAGGATGTTCAGTTTGTGCCTGAGTTTTCCCAGGACAAAAGAACCAACCAGCTCCATGGATAATGGGGATAGGAATGTACCAGGGGGTAGAAATCTACCAGGATGGTAAAAATTATTCCCCTTTGATGCTGCACTAAGTCAAACAGGCTTCAAAATTATTTTTAGTAGAATAAATAAAATTTTAGGGGAAAAAAAAAATCACCATATAGAGAAGATATTTTGATCTTTCTGTTAAATACTCAATACAGGAGTGATTGATTTTTGATTTTTTTAAATTTGTTTTGAAGAACAACAAGTATAAATAAGGAACAAATGTTTGTTCTGCAGCAGGAATTGCTGCACCCAGAGCTTTTGTGCACCCATTGAAATGTACTTTATGATCTGTATTGACACCTCCTCTGTAGTGCCTGGAAATCCCTGTACATCCAGCTCTAATTAAGGCTACACATGCCAGGATAAAAGACTCATTTGTATTTATGTATAAGAAAGCAATTCTCTCCTTTCAAAGCGAGAGATTTGCTGGCTTTCTATTTTTTGGTTTATTTATTTTTCTTCTATTTTTAAGGCTCTTTTTGGCTTTATGTAATGTATGTATCTGACAAGAATCCCTGGCTGAGGCTAATTTAGTGGGAAAGGCAGACATCTTTATTTTTAGAGACTTGATCTGAGTAAATGTTGAAAAATGTCTGGTAAGCCAAAGTTTCCTCTTGCAGCATTTCTATTCTTGTGCTGTTCCAGAAGGTTTTGCCTTCCCTTGCTCGTTGTGAAGCCAACACACCTTGACACCTGACAGCTGGCGGGGTTTTACTGTTCAGGGGGACACCAAATGACAAAAACACACACTTGGATGTATCCCCCAGTCACTCCTGATGAACCTCACAACGAGCACTTTTCATCTGTCCTCGACTGCGTGGCGAGATTTTGATCTGCTGGAATCAAAATTCCGTATATTCCCTTCCGCGTATGCAAAACCCTGTCAGAAGCAGATTCGTCAGAACAGCCCGAGCCGTGCAGAAGCACAGGTGGAAATGTTGATTTGAAGTGACAAAAGGCGAGGGATGCCAGCTCGGGCAGCTCCAGATTTGCACATTTTGTAGCACATCTGTTTCTGCAGAATCACACGTTTCTGGCCCCACAACACCTGAGCTGGAGGAGGATAAGGTGGAGTCACAGTGCTGGGATGATGCCAAGGAGCAGAGGTTTTGAACTTGAGACCACGTCTTGCAACAATTTTGAGGAGTCGCCCTTTCTGGAATTGAACTGTATCCAAATGGTAGTTATTTTAAAATAATACTGAAAAAAAAATATTTTAAAATAGAGTTATTTTAAAAATATTTCCCTCAAAATATTTTCTTTTACAGCTTTCTTTGTATTTTCAGAGTCCTCAGCAAAGCCCATCCCATTTTTTCTGAATGTAGAAATGGAGAGGACAGAGAGGGAGCACGTTGGTCATAATATTGATTCTTTGCTATGTGCAAAAAATTTATTTCAAAGTGATTTCTAAGGAGTGGACAAACATTTTGCTGCTTTATCCACTTTGTTTGGTGATTTTGGCAGTCATATCCACTGTCTTTCATGATTTTATTCTTTTTCACAATTAATAATAGAAAAGGAATTTTAAATCCATTTGGGCAATATCAGTGTGAGCTACTCACAATTCAGTGCAAAAGTAAAGGGGAAGAGAATATATAGGAATCTTTGAGTTACTCCTTTGGGGTATTTTTTTATATAATGTGGGGGTTTTTAATATAATTTTGTTCAGAATATCATGAAAAGTGTAGAAAATTGGACCTGGGTTGGATCCACTCCGTACTCGAGCTGCTGGAATGGGATGGATCTGGGGGATGGAGAGAAGAGCAGCCACCAGCAAGGAGAGGGGGGCTCTGTGTTGGGTTTAGGCACTGATTAGTTCTAGATTTTGAAATTCCCATCCTACACGCACACCCACACATCTGTAAGATAATCCTCTTCCCTCTTATTTGCTTTCATTTGTACAGTTTTAGGTTATGTGAATTAAATAACAATTTCACGTATTTAAATGACCTGTCAAATCCCAGCATTCAGTATCTCAAACCTGCTGCCTTAGGTTTTTAATTTCCTTGAAATGTCCTTTTTTTTTTCCCCTTTCTTTCCCTCCTAACAGCAAGAATGTGCTAAAATGTTTATCAAGCTTTGCTCTTTTCCCTGAGAAACTCCAAGGATAATTACATTTCATAATTATCCACCGCTGCCTGGAAGAGCCGTGTTCACCCTCTGGACCTGTTGTTCTGTTGCTGTTCTATCTCGTGCAGCAAAATTCTCCTCAGCTCCCTTCAACAACATTAATCCCATCAAAAGTGGCTCAGATAATGTCTTCAGCTCTGACACAGCGTTCTCAGAATTCCCTGCCTCTGCTGAGGTGTAATGTCCTCTTAGGAGTAATTAAATTATGTCAAGAGGATTTTCTTGGTGGGAATAGAAAGGGAATGTTTAGGTACCAGATTGTTTCATTTCAGCCTGAGCCTCGGCTGCTGCTGGGTGATTGTTTATCTCCACCTCGTTGTTGTGAGAGCTCATCCCTCTCCAGACTGAATCCCAAAATGGTTTGGGTTGGAAGGGATCTCAAGGATTCTCCAGTCCCATGGGCAGGGGCACCTTCCACGAGCCCAGGTTGCTCCAAGCCCCATCCAGCCCGGCCTGGGACACTTGGAATAATGAATCTGCAACTTCTGGGCAGCCCTTCTGCTTCCCTTCTCCTCCTGAGACACTTTCCTCAATCAGGAGAAATGATTTTTGCTCTAATGCTCTAAATGCTCTAATTCTGGCTGATTTCTTGCAGCTGGAGAAGCTGGGGAGCTTTGTTCAGCTTGAAGCTGTGTGAGCAGCTAAAGGGAGGTGAGGGGAACCCCAGAATGGGTTATTCAACAGGAACACAGAATGGAATCACTGATTCACTGAGGCTGGTGTGGATCAGGACAGGGAGAAGTGTCTGGAGCCTTCTCCTGGGTGTTGGAGCTGTGGAGGGAGAAGGAATGCTCCCAAGGGACCTGCTCTGGGAACATTTGATGCACAATTCCTGAAGATGACCTCTCCCCATCCACAGAATGTAATTTTAACTCATATTTGGCTTCACTATTCCAAAATTTGCTGCTGCCTTCCTGCTGGGAGTGACCCCCCCAACTTCCTGGGAGAACATCACCAGTGGGGTGAGTAAAAGCGCCGGAATTCGGCCGTCTGTTAACTTTATTAGCACAGTAAATCCTGCTGCTCTGAGCTGTTATTTATGGAGCCCTGAGCGCAGTAACTGCTGGATCTATTGCCTCTGGTTGCTTCATTATCTATTTAAGATGCAAAGCAAACCATTATGTTTGTTGCATTATCTTCGTCAGACTTTATTGCTTTCGTCGCTGGCGAGAGCTGTAACTCTGCTCTGCCACGTCTGTGTGAGCAATAATTCTCCACAGGATTTTTCCAGCCATCTACTTCTTTTTTTGGAAGTGCTGTGGAAGCCTGACAGCAGCAATACTTGTGCACACTAAATCATTAATTTGATCTAAAGCGTTATGGAAGGAACGGATTCGTTTTTAACGGAGCTGTTGTCTTTTTTCTCCCGCAGTCAGCTCTTGTTTAAAAGCCTCTCAGGAAGGAAATGCACCTTTCTGAGGAATTCGAGCTGTTTGAGCTTTGTTCTGGTTGCCTCTAGATGCATCCAAACAAGGAAAGAGGTGATGAGATCCAGAGGTGGCACAGAGTTCCAGGTGGATCTGGAGGCTGAGTTCCTTCCTGCCCATATTATGCACGAGAAATGAGTCTGTACCTGACGTGTTCACCTTCTCAAAGTCAATAATTTCTGCTGAAAGAGCAAAATTTTGAATTTGCAGCGAAGTTCCTGGTGAATGATGGGCTCTGCCCATCGCCTTTTTGAAAGACAGGATTTTATTCACCTCATTTATTGGAGATCTACGTGAACTTCTGTGGGTGGCGTTTCAAAACAATGTGCTCAAACCTCAAGGTAGCTTTCATTCCTGTTCATTTTCTCCCACAGAAATGGGTGAAAAGGGTGAAAAAAATGTCTGAAGTGCTCTGGTATTGAGGGAAATACAAAGATTGACATTTGTACCTGGAGAGCCCCAGCATTCTTCCATCAGTGCTCTGGACTTGCTCTCTGTTGTGATTTTCAGAATTGGGGCTCATTTTTTAACTGCCAGTGCAAAGTTTTCACCTCCGTAATTCTTTCTTTTCAGAACAGTTTATTAGAATGATGGAAAACAGTCAAACACTTCCCATCTTCTGACTCTGCATAGGGAAAAAAAAAACTATTAATATTTGATGCTAATCTTTCTGCAGGAGACCAAACACAATTCTCTGCAAAGTGGAATAAATTACAGCACGGCTGAGCCTGCAGAGGAAATGCCCAGAATTTGGTGTGCAATTGTCATTGTTTTTAATAAATTGCTAAATTGCATGATCACTATTCCAAATAACAAACCTGAATGCTCCATACATTATTTTTTGATGCAAAATATGACATCTGCTGGCCTTTTTCCATAAAATTTCTCAAAATTCCCATGGCAAAATCATCCAAACTCCTCAGCCCAGCCCTTGGAGATTCAGAGATAAAAAGAAAGTCTCAGCTTTCCCCTAAACAAGGCAGATTTTATTGCCCCTCTAACCAGGCCATGAGAGTGGGCTGTAGCATGAAACTCAGCACTAAAATCTCCATTTTGTTTTCTATTATTGGCCTCACTGGTGGTAAGTTCATGGTGGATTGGTTTTTATGTGAGACAGAAATAAAAATGTGGGGGGAAAAAAAAGCCACCAGAGCAGTGTTCTTGCATGTAAAGGTAGAATTTGAAGAGCCCTCTTGGTACAGATAGACACAGGATTATTGCTAAGTTAAAGGGAAAAAAAAAAAAAAAAAACAGCAGAGCATCTGATCTGGATGCTGTAGGATCTCTGATTATAATAAAAATATATGATAAGAGACACTTAAATCCTGAATTTCTTTTCATGTGATTTGTAAACATTTCAGCTGAAATTTCCACTGTAAAACCCAAGGCTGGTTCACGACTGCATAGAGAATGAATTTTAAAAGGGTTAATAAAATGCTCAATATTTCTTAGATTTTTTTTTTGCACAAGACAAGAACTATTAAGTGCTATAATAGTGGGATTTATTTATATAAATACATATAATACACAGAGAGCTTTATATCAAGGATATCAAATAATTACTGATCTCAGAATACTGGAAAAAAAAAATAAAATCACCCTTTTTAGGAGAAAATGCAGAATTTCTTACTAAAAACAATTTAGGATTTATTTAAAACCATTGAGTCAGCAGAATCAGAGAATCATGGGATGGTTTGGGCTGGAAAGGGACCTTGAAGCTCCTCTGGTTCCACCCCTGCCATGGACAGGGACACTTTCCATAGCCCAGGTTGCTCAGAGCTCCATCCACCCTAGCCTTGAACACTTTTTTAGCCAAAATTTCTGGATTTTTCTGCAAACAGAGCTCCTGGGTGTGTTTCACTGTCCTGAATCCAGAGGGGCTGAGTGCTGCCTCACCCTCCCAACTTCCCACCTTGAAGCTCTTCCCCACTTGGCTGTAATAATGCAACCCCGCTAAGCTGTTAAATAACAAACCACAGAGCACTAAAAATATTGAAAATTCTGCCTTTTGAGCCTCCCTGGCTGCTCCTTGTGGGCCTTCAAACACACCTGGGCTGCCTCTTGCATCTCTTTGTGCCGCCAGCCCAATCCTTCTGTTCCCCCTCTCGGCTCCGCGCGCTGCCGAGATCAAACCCGAGCTGATTCCAGCTCCTGACAGGCTCCAGGCACCAGAGGAGCAGCAGAACTTCTCTCTTTTTGTGCCTTTGTTTCCCCAAGTTGTCAATTAGCAGGAGGGAAAGTGTCACTCTCGCCAGCACCTTCAGTTCCATGCCCAGATTTTTTTTTTCTTTTTTTTTTCTTTCCTTTTTTTTTTTGGAGCGTCGTTTGTCAAAGTGTCGCTCGTGGAAGCTTGCTGGGGGTTTTCATGTCTCTGGAAATATGCTTAAAAGATGTTCTTTCATTATCTGGTGTTCGTTTAGACCAAGTGCTTTTGAAGTGATGTTGTTAGGCTTTGGAAATTTCTGAAGTTGACAACAATAAAGAAGGCTGGGAAGTTGAAATTCTTTGGTTTCGACAACGGTGTTCTCTTCCCCCAACCCCCCCCCCCCCATCCCCTTGTTGTTAAAATCTGTGACTTAGCATTTAAAAAAGAAGAAAAGAAGAGACAGGAGAAGTTTTCCCAGTTTTTATGCTTTTCACCTACTACGAGCAAACTTTTTTCTTCCTCGTTTGCAGCTCTTGGTGCTGCTCCCCTGCTCGTGGCCTCATCCCTCCCATCCTGCTGAGGAGCTGGAGGGATTTAGGGATGTAGGGAGCCTTTGGCATTCAGGGATAGAGTAGAACAGAGCAGAGTTTGGGAGCTGTCCCTCCTTGTGTCTCTTTTCATGCTGGAGCATATCCAGGGAAGGGAATGGAGCTGGGAAGGGTTTGGAGCCCCAGGAGAGGCTGAGGGAGCTGGGAAGGGGCTCAGCCTGGAGAAAAGGGGGATCAGGGGGGACCTTGTGGCTCTGCACAACTCCTGACAGGAGGGGACAGCCGGGGGGATTTGGGATCTTATCCCAGGGAACAGGGACAGGAGGAGAGGGAACGGCCTCGGGCTGGGCCAGGGCAGGCTCAGGGTGGAGATTTGGGAAAATTCCTTCATGAAGGGCTGTAAAGCATTGGAAGGGGCTGCTCAGGGCAGTGGTGGAGTCCCCATCCCTGGAATTGTCCAATCCCCATCCCTGGAATTGTCCAGTCCCCATCCCTGGAATTGTCCAGTCCCCATCTCTGGAATTGTCCAATCCCCATCCATGGAATTGTCCAGTCCCCATCTCTGGAATTGTCCAGTCCCCATCCCTGGAGTTGTCCAGTCCCCATCCCTGGAGTTGTTCAGAGGATCTGTGCACGTGGCACTCAGGGACAGCGTTCGGTGGGAGCCTGGCGGTGGTGCCGGGTCGTGGCTGGACCTGATGATTTTAAAAGTCTTTTCCAACATCACCAAGTCTAGAATTCCACGTTTTCCTGCCCCTGCTCTTCCAGTAGGATGGCAATAAACCTGGAATTGTCCCTGCAGGTGAAACCCCTGGGTCACCTTGTGCTGCGAGCTCGTTGTGTTCCATGGGCCCTGCTCAAATTAAATATTTGTAAGGTATAAATATTATAAAAGTAAAGTAAATAAGAACAGAAGTGTGGCCCTTGCAGGAGAGGCACTGAGGGACTCTCGTCGCTTTTTCTCTCCATGTAAAACATTTCTTGCTGCTGTTTGGTTGGAAAATTCTGTGGATTTGCTGCAGCACAATCACGTTTGCAGCTGTAGCAGATACTCAGTGCTACCTCTGGTGAGCACCTCAAGATGCTCCCATACTCATTTTGCACTAAGAACATCTGTAACATCTGTAACATGTTCTCATGCTCATTTTGTACTAAGAACATCTGTAACATCTGTAACATGTTCTCATTCTCATTTTGTACTAAGAACATCTGTAACATCTGTAACGTGTTCTCATGCTCATTTTGTAATAAGAACATCTGTAAAATGTTCTCATTCTCATTTTGTACTAAGTCCACAGCTGCTATTTTTACTTTTCCAGGATGCTGAAAACAACTGAGGGCTTTCAGGGGTTTTTTTAATATTAAAAAAAAAAAAATCAAAAATGTGTTTAAAAATTATAAAAAATCAGGCTGCAGGAAAATAAACCTTTATTTTGTCATCATTCTTGAAGGTAATTACCCAGATATTCAGAAAGTAGCGTTTTTAATCTTGTTATTGTACATGTGCTACTTTCCTTATTTTATTTTATTTTATTTTATTTTATTTTATTTTATTTTATTTTATTTTATTTTATTTTATTTTATTTTATTTTATTTTATTTTATTTATTATTGTATTTTATTATTTTATTTTATTTTATTTTGTTTTATTTTATTTTATATTTATTTTTAGATGTGGTCTTACATGCTACTTTATTGAGGGATTTCCTTTATTATTTAAAGTTATCTCAAAAAAATTAAGGAATATCCATCTACACAGGTGAACATATGTGAGTACAGGGCATGTAGATGAAGCATAAATATAAATAAAAACAAGTCTGAATAAAACCAATCTCTGAACGTGGTGACTTTTACAGAGTCTCCATAGCATGAAGATTCTATCCTTGAAAGATGCAGGAAATAATAATAAAATATGTTATATTTTATATTATACACATTACATATATATTTTTTTTTTCATTTACAAAGAAATGAAAGAAAAGAAAGAAGAAAAAAAATCAAAAAGTGTTTTTTTTTTTTTTGTCAGGCACCCAAATATTTTCCATTTGCATAATCAGTTCTGCAGGATATGGAAATTTATGTCTGCATATGTAAATATTTATCATAACAAACACATCCTCCATAGGTTGATGCTATAGATGAGTGTGAAGGCCACATTTCCAGCAGCTGAAAATATTTCCTCTCTCGGGTGCTCTTTCTACACCAGAACAACAAAAAAATAAAGTTCTGATTTATTCCTCAGTGTGGAACTTTGAATGCTGGAAATATATAACCTGAAATTGGACATTTTCACTGCGTTGTCATTATTTTAAAAGCTTCTTTTAGTTTTGCTCCCCCTTTATTTAAGGAAAAAAAAAAATTCATTTTGACCCATATATGCATTTGTATTCTCATAAATCTGCTTCATGGCATGGTGGGGAGTGAATTCCCTGTCTGACATGTAGAAGCAACAAATACAAAAATCTCACAGGAGTTATCTCACACAATGTGGAGAATTCCAGCTTTTGTTATTCCCTTGTGAGGAAATACTGAATAAAAGGAAAAACTGAATTTCTTCTGCAGAGCTCTAATGGAAGACTCAATGAGAAGTGCATTAAAATGCATTGTACGGGGCAAAAAGCCTGACCCAAAATTATTCTCATAAGATATTAATGAGTGGTTCTATTTTCTAGGTCCTGAGTATTTAAATCATGGAATTTCTGAAGTTGGGACTCAGAAAGGCTCTGGTGCATGGGACACTACCAGTGACAGCCTGGTGGCAACACTCACTTCTTCAATGGCAGGAAAGCAGAAAAAAAAGGTGAAGAAATAGCCAAAATTTCAGTTTGGGGAGAGTCAGCACAAGAAGGGCTGAAGTGATGTCCAGGAATGGGAATGTTGGGCTGAATGAAGATTTTGGGGTACAGAGGAGAAACAGCAAACCCTGAGAGACAGTCAGGATAATCTCTTGCTGGAAAAGAAATGGAAATTCTCTCCTGGTAGGTTTATCTGTGTAATTCCAGAGATTTCAGGGGTGACCTGCCTGACATAAATTCTGGGAAAATCCAGCTCCAAGGAATGATGAGGAAACGCAGAGGTGCTGCCGCTGCTCAGTGTAGGATTTGCTTTTTGCTGGTCTTGCTAAAAGCAGTTTTATTTCTCTGTGTCCCTAGGTAAGAAGATGTTTACTTTCCATCTGGGATATGACAGTGAAAGAAGTGGTGTGGGATGAAAGGATATTTCCAAAGAAAAAGGAAAAAAAAGGGAAAACCACCTTTGGATGTGCCCCAAACCTGAGGGTGACACAGGATTGATAATTCATTTAGGTTTGGGTAGTTTGAAATTATTTGGGGACAAGGGGATTGGTGAGAGTTTGTTTATCTGTGCACCCTGAGTGCAGAAATTCACTGCTCTCTTCAGAATTCATTTAGGAGCAAATATCACTAAGGAAGGTTTTTACCTGCATCACTCTGAAGCAACAAATCATTTCATGCAAGCACTTGAAACGAGTTAATTACATGATTTAGAACATTCTAAGTCATACTAAAAAATGAAAATTCAGACCATGACAAGATTTTTAATGGTAGTTTTTAAATTTATCCTGATTTTTTCTTTAATTTTTATTGTTTGTGCAACCACACATTCCCCCAGTGCTGAATTAAATTTAAGACTGTACAAACATCTTCATTATTGTATTCCAGATCTCTGTGGTGCTTACATTAAAAAACAAAAGAACAAAGTGAAGCCATCCTTGTGAACAAAAAAAAAAAAAAAAAGTTATTTCAGCAAAGAGAGAATTTTATTTTGATTTCTGAGGTTATGCAAGAGATCCAGAGAAGTGGGACAAGGATAACAAGGAGGGGATCGATATCCAGAGTTCAAAGGTAGGCAGCTGATCAAAGGTTAAATACAAGAAAAGAAATTATTCCATTCAAGTTAAATATAGGACATCGTAACCCAAATAGGTGCTTGGCTTCAATTAAAACCCTTGGAAGAGGTTTTTGTGCTGAGGGGAAGTTCTCAAAGTCAGGCAAACTTTGTTTTTCTTGCTTGGAAAGATGTGTGGGAAGGGATTAAGCTCTCCAAAGGATGGGATATCTCCATTTTCACTCCAAAATGGTTCTGGTTACAAAGGGCAGAACTGAGGAGATCCACTTGGGACTGCAGTGTGCAGAGGTGGCAGGGAAATATTTCCTGTTCTGTTGTGTTTTGGTTTGAAGAGACAGGTGTCTGTTTAGGGAAGGCAGGAGCCTGAAATGGAAAATGTAAACTCCCTCCCTCTGAATTATTATAATTTTGAAATTAAGGGGCTCTCAGGCAAAGATATGGGAGTAGGAATAACTGTTCTTTATTAGGAAAAAAAATAAAATTAAAATAAAAATGCAGTAGTACAAACCAGCACTGGCAGAGTCAGAGCAGGCCCTGGCAGCCTGTGGGTCAGGGTGGTGGCAGCAGTGCCATTCCATGGGGGCTCAGCCCTCCTGCAGTGCCAGCTGTGCTTCTGCTGGAGCAGGATCCTGGACAAGGCTGGAGTTTTCCTCTGGAGCTCCAGGGCTGGTGTGGATGGGCCTGGGCTCCCTCTGGGAATGCAGTGGGGCAGAAAGCTGCTCCTCTGGGAATGCAGTGGGGCAGAAAGCTGCTCCTCTGGGAATGCAGTGGGCAAAGGCTGCTGTGCTGTTCCCAAAGTCAGATTGTATCCAGGTAGGAATGCTTGGCTCCTCTCCTGGGCGGAGCCTCTCCCCATGGGATGATGGAATTTTCTCAGCCATGCAGGGACACTCACTGGCCATGAAGAGAAGATAATTAATAATTAATGGCCCATGAACAGGAGATATCTCCTGGAGGGAGGATTGGCTGTGGGAGAGATAAAGAAAAGTGCCCCATGAACAGCAGAGAACTGCCCCAGCTCTGACAGATGGGGATAGAATTCACGCCCAGCTAAACCTGAGACATAATGCAGAAATGGAATAGCAGAGCCTGGAAAAGCATTTTCTCCAGCCTGGTCACAGTTCAGAGCACTGAACAGAGCCAAAGATGGCAGGAAAAATGGGAAAGGGAGAGCTGAGGGGGCCAGGAGTGGAGTGGGAGAGGGATTTCATGAAAGGAGTTGGAAAATTGTGGAGGATGCAGGAGCTGCCTGGATGGAAAAAAACAAAATGCCCTTCCCAGCATCCCTGCGCTGGAGCATGGCTGGGAATATTGGGTAGCGCAGAGTGATTGGAAAGGTTGTATATGCAGAGCAGGAAATTCTGTTTTCTTTCATTATTGAACACGAGAGAAATGTGGGAGGAATTGTGTGGATCAAAACAGAGAGGAGAGGAGAGGAGAGGAGAGAGGAGAGGAGAGGAGAGGAGAGGAGAGGAGAGAGAGGAGAGGAGAGGAGAGGAGAGAGGAGAGGAGAGGAGAGGAGGAGAGGAGAGGAGAGGAGAGGAGAGGAGAGGAGAGGAGAGGAGAGGAGAGGAGAGGAGAGGAGAGGAGAGGAGAGGAGAGAGAGGAGAGGAGAGGAGAGGAGAGGAGAGGAGAGGAGAGGAGAGGAGAGGAGAGGAGAGGAGAGGAGAGGAGAGGAGAGGAGAGGAGAGGAGAGGAGAGGAGAGGAGAGGAGAGGAGAGGAGAGGAGAGGAGAGGAGAGGAGATTTTGTGGCTGTTGTCTTCAAGGGATGTCCAGAGTTGTGCTGTTCTGAGAAGTGTCAATACAGAGAACACTTATTAAATATTTATCTGACAGTGTAAACACTGATAAGAACTGCTTTTACTTTTTCATTAAAAATAATTAATATAATTAAATCTATTAGTGAAAGCAATAACAAGAGGTTGGACTTGAAGCAGAGCCCAATTCTTTGCAGACTTCTCTTTGCTAACTTAATTCAAACACATCCCAGTTTGTTACTCTCCAGTACATTCAAGTTCAGGAGAAAATAACACAGACCTGCCAAGTTCTGTCATTTTTAGGCAGCAGCTCTTTTGGATTCCACCCAAATCCAAAACTCCTCAGTCCTAGACTTTTATCCAGTTATCAAAAACAAGATCCCAATGCCAGGTTGGACGGGGCTTGGAGCACCCTGGGATAGTGGAAAGTGAAACAAAATGAGCTTTGAGTTCCCTCCCAGCCCAAGCCATTCCATGATTGTTTGAAAGCCAGCTGTGAGGATATTTTTATCCATGGAGGGCATTGGAAGCTGTTAGATCAGATCCTGGGCTCACCTGATTCAATTCCAGCTGCTGTGGCTGTGTCCTGGTGAGGTGGTTTGGATTTTGGAATATTTTCTCTTTTACACAGAAGATTCTTCCAGTTGTTCCCGTGCAAGCAAAGGAACCCACGGATCTGGAGGGATCCTCTTGATGAGATTCTTTGCTCTCCTCCAAGCCTGTGGTACTTTCAAGACTCAGTTAGTGGCAAATAATGTTTTTAAGAGGTAAGTTTTGGACATTCTGCCTAAATGTCATTTTATTTGCCTTTCCTGTACTGGTACTTGATGCAAATTTTATCCATTTTTTAAAAGAGCTGGGATATTTTAGTATATTTCAGCTGCTTTCTGGGCTCACCCTGAGTGTGGGATTTATATCAAGGGGAGGAAATGGGGCTCTCCATCCACCTGAAGTGATTAAAAGGGACCCACTGGTCAGGGGGCATTTCTGAGTCTCTTATTCCATAATTGTTATAATGTGCATAATGCCTCATATGCATTAAACATTCAACTGAAATGACTCTGAATGTGAGAGCAACCATATAATAAAGGGAAAAAAAAACTTATTTTACATAATAGAATGTAAAATATTAATAATGTAAGTGTATGTTTAAGTGTGTACAGTTAACCATGCAGTTATGAATCATATATGTAAATATAGCACTCACCAAATGTGTGTTTTAACCACTTAAACTTTCCACATTTGAAGTGCACTGCGCCAGGTTAATTTTTAACATTTTACTTGCAAATAATCATAATTCAAAAATTCATATTGCAATATATTTATGTTGGTAATTGAAAACACCACCAAGCTTGACTGACTCCTTGGAATCACAGGAGATTGATATTTCCAGGAAGTGTAAAGAGGAACTTCCAACTCTGCATCATTTGTCAAAGACTTCCTGGTTTAGCTGAGAAACCAGAAGTTCCTTAGCTGAGAGGACAGAAATCACAAAAGTGATTTTTTTGTGGGGAGGGGGAAAGGGGGAGGAAAAAGGGGAGGACAGAGGAAAGGAAAGGAAAGAAGGAAAGGAAAGGAAAGGGAAAGGAAAGGGAAAGGGAAAGGGAAAGGGAAAGGGAAAGGGAAAGGGAAAGGGAAAGGGAAAGGGAAAGGGAAAGGGAAAGGGAAAGGGAAAGGGAAAGGGAAAGGGAAGGGAAGGAAAGGGAAGGAAAGGAAAGGAAAGGAAGAAAGGAAAGGAAAGGAAAGGAAAGGAAAGGAAAGGAAAGGAAAGGAAAGGAAAGGAAAGGAAAGGAAAGGAAAGGAAAGGAAAGGAAAGGAAAGGAAAGGAAAGGGAAAAGGAAAGGAAAAGGAAAGGAACAAGGGGAAAGGAACAAGGGGAAAGGAGAAAGTGAAAATCCCCAAAGCTGCCAAACCCTCTCTTTTCCCACAGCCCACCACGCTCCAGCTGTGCTGCCAGATGTTGCCATCCAGCTGCTCCTTCCAGCTCCAAGGAAAAATCTAATTACCTGTGCATTTCTGGCAGCTTCATTAGAACAAGCACAGCCAAGTGTGACGTGGTTTTATCTTTTCCATGAGTGGAATTGTAATTCCAGGGCCATCCGTGGCCCTTTAGTGCAGCAATATCTGCTCCTGTTCTACTCCATCCAGTCTCTCCCAAAATTTGGATCCAGGAGGAGCCTTTTCCGTGCAGAGATCATTTGGGAGCCCTTTGGAATGACACTGATGTGATTTTCCATCATTTCCTGCCCACATCAATTAGTGGTGGTTTCCCTCTAAGCTGCCACAAGTGGGCATTTCTCTTCAGCTGCTCCCAAACCTCAAGAATTCCAGCAAAATTCCAAGAGTTCCAGAAAATGAAGCTCAGAAAAAAGATTTGGAATGAAGAACTTTGTGGCTCTGAGGGAAGACTTTTTTGTCTTCAGTGAGAGGATTTTCTGGTGGGATGTACAGCCAAACCTCTGGGTCTATGAGGAGTGGGAGAGCTAAAAAATCCCATCCCAGCACAAGCAGGATGTGGAATTCTGTTGGAAACTCCCCCACGGCTCAGGATGAAGGATTTTCGTGGGATTTCCTGCAGTGGGACACGTTGGGGCTGGATCCAGGGTCTCTGTGGGGTGGGACAGACTCCAAGGGGGCAATCCCTGGGGAGGCCAAGAGAGTTTGAAGCTGGGATTTCTCAGCCTGGGTGAGTTCTTCAGGAATTCTTACCCTGGGGACTCAGTAAAACCTTCCCTTGGGCTGAAACATGAGATTCAGTTGATGTGCTGGGACTCTGAACACGATAAAACAGAAAAGAACGAGCTTCCCCAAATAAATAAGGAAATATTGGGCTTTTGGAAGGGTCTCAAAGCTGAAAAAAAGACAAGAACAAGGTTTCCCAAATGAATAAGGAAGTTTTGTTTTTTTTTTAGAAGGGTCTCAAAGCTGAAAAAAAAAAAAAAAGCCAATAACAAGGTTCCCCAAATAAATAAAGAAAAACTGGTTTTTTGAAAGCCTTTGGCTGTCCCTGATGTTTCCAATGTCTGATGAGAGGGTGCAATGGTGGGGCAAAGGGAGAGGGCTGAAGGTTCTCTACCCCTCACCCCTCTCTGCAGCAAAGAGACACATCTGCATCAGCTCCATGAGAAACAGGGAAGTTTTATTTGTCAGAATATAAAGGATAAAATTACTCCTAAATGTACATTTTCTTTGCCAGCTTCATTTTCATTTCACAGTGAAATTTCAATAATTTCACCCCAATAATTGCATTAATCCACCTATGAGATGTTGGTTATTGAGTTTTGTACCCCAGAATTTGAAAGCAAAGAGCAATCCTTGAAATGAATGTAAAGCACAGGCAAGGGAGATTGCCACTACCTCCTGCAGCATTTATTCCCAACAAATTTAATTGTAAATATGATTTCTCAGTCTCTTTAGTTCATATTCTGCACTCCTGGGATTAAAAGAGGCTTTAATGTGAATTTTTATTATGGTAAACACACAACAACAGCATTTCCTTCAGTGAAATAAACTTAATTAAACTTAAAATTTCAGGTTTATTTTTACAACTTCAGGTTAAAACACAGGTCACACAAATCTGGCTGAAGTTATCCAACCCTCCCCCCCCCAACTTCAAATTATTTTTTCAAGTATCAGAATATTTTATAGACCAACATCTTGAAAAACATTATTTCACCCTAAATCAGTCACCTGGAAACATTTGCTTCTGCTTTATCTGGCCTTAAATTCTCCATAATTATGACCTGCATGGGTGTAATTAAAATTAGGATGGAAGTTAAATATAGGCACAACTACAGCTTCAAGTCCACTTTGGTAACATCATCTGCATCTTTTTTACAAAATTGATCAGATATGAAGTCAGAGAAGAAGTCTACTCTGAAAAAACAGAGTTTTTCCCTTCAGATCTCACTTTGAAAGATGAATTTTATCCTGAAGTGGCACTGCTGGCTCGTGGCTTTGTACACAAAATACCTGCCTGTGAACTGACTGTGCTGCTGTGTTGGTGAGGGAAAAAGCATCCCAAGGTGACAAAAAAGCACTTGGAAAATTGAAAAATGGTTTTAAAAGTAGAAGAAAATGCAGAGGCGTGGCCGATTTCCTTTTCCTTCCTAGCTCCATTGCAGGGTGTAGTTCTGGCCCAGTTTCAGCTGGAGATTGGTGATTTGCAGGATCTGGGTATAAAACACACAAAATTCACATTTAGTCACTGAGCCCTAAAGATCCACGGTGTTTTCTGTGTTCCAGGGGGAAACTGGCTTCTCATTTTAAACTGCAAGAATTTATTCCACTTTTTTTTTTTTTTTTTTTTAATTTTACATTTGTGTTGATGTCACTACAAACACAGTTTAACCAGCACAGGTTTGGAAGTCTGACCATGACTCTCTGATCCCTCCCTTCATCCACGGGCTCCTCTAGAGCTGAGGTTCCTTTTGTTTTAAAAATAAAGGAATTTTTTAAAGTAGAAAAACTTGGAATGCATTGCAATTCAACACTGCATATGATTTTTTTCCCAACAAAATTCAACAGAGAAGCTTTTTCTCCTGTCGCATCTCCCAGGTTGCAAGGAAGCTGTTCAGGAAAAAAAATCCTCTGCCAAAAGTGGCATTAAATGGTGTTAAAGAACCATTACCTGATGGCAGCTTGTGCCTCTTTCTGAAATATGGTTTATTTTAAATATGGTAAATATATGTGTATTTTAATATGCTAAATAGATGCATATTTAAATATGGCAAATATTTTAAATGTACAAATATAACATGTCAAATATGTTAAATATATAGATATTTTAAATATGGTAAGCATACAAATATTTCAATAGGGTAAATATATTTTAAACAGGCTAATATAAAAATTTTAAATATGCCAAATATATATGTTTAAAATATGGTAAGTAGAAATATTTGTCATTTGGTAAGTATATGAATATTTAAATATGCAAAATATATAAATATTTTAGAATGCTAAATATACATATATTTTAAATATGGTAAGCAAAATATTTTAAATATGGTAAATATATAAATATTTTAAATAAGCTAATATAAAAGTTTAAAATATGCTAAATATATATCTTTAAATATGGTAAGTAAATATAGTTTAAATATGGAAAATATAGAATTATTTTAATATTATAAGTAAAATATTTTAAATATGGTAAATATATAATTATTTTAATGTGATAAGTAAAATATTTTAAATATGGTAAATATGTAAATATTTTAAATCTGGTAAATATCTAAGTATTTTAAATCTGGTATCACAGCTGAATCTCCACAGGTTTAAGAGCACAAATGCGGGTTTTTAACCCTTCAAGCGGCATCTCACCTTGTTTTTATAGATCACTTTGTGGTTTGATGGGGTTGCCACCCCGTTGTGTGCCACTGTCACCTGAGTGACATTGCTGGGCACCCCCAGGACTTTGATGTCAGTGAACATCAGGTTGTTTGGGTCCGTGTAATTCTGATGTGTGACGGTGATCTCCAGAACATTCTGGAAGCAAGAGGCAAAAGGCAAATGTCAGAGGCTGGGATTAGGCTGGAACAAATCCAGAGCAGCTGTGGCTGCCCCTGGGTCCCTGGCAGTGCCCAAGGGCAGCCTCAGAGCAGCCTGGGACAGTGAAAGGTGTCCCTGCCATGGAATGAGGTGATTTTTATGTCCCTCCCAACCCAAACCATTCTCTAATTCTGTGAAGTCCACTTTTCATTTGGTGTCCTCACTCTGGGTTTGTTGTTTTGTTTTTTTTTTTTTTTTACTGAAAGCTTTTCTCCACTTTGTTCACCTGGCCAAATCCTGGGCTCTGCTGTGCTTTAATTGCCACTCAGCCGATTGATATGAGGAGTGAAGAACAAGAAATTCTCAACCACCTGGATGGGCAGCAAGAGCTGCAGGACAAAGCCCTCCTTCCCTGCCCTGTGTCACCTTCCAGGTGCTGTGAGAGCTGCTCCAGGCTCTTCTCCTCCTGCTTTTTGCTCTCCCACAACAGCTCCTGCCTCCCATCCCCTCTCTCAGCACTCACAGGCCCCCCCTCATTCAGTTACTGTGAGTTTAAGTAGATTTTGGATTTCTTTAGGATGTGCCCAAAGGTGCTGTGACATAATTCCACGTATTTAGTGCTCAGAGGGTGAGTGTTTCTCATTGTTGGTTGATTCAAGACCTCTTTAATTAGGCTTTTCCTTAGCGAGTTTTTGTAAGAGCAGGGAAAGGTGCTTTTATTTTATAATCTCCTTGCAACTGCAAATATTGAGTGTTAGCAAAACAAACTCCCTTCCTTAGCAATTAACACCCTTTTATTTGACAAAGACACAATTAGATGAGAAGAAAGAACAGTGTGGATAAAATTAGAAGACATTGTGGCACACTGGAAAATAATGAAATAAGAAAGTGTGTTTTCTCCTACAATAGAAAGAGCTTTTCTTTTAAGCCAAAAGTCCCTGTAATTAGAGCCTAATTCATTTCCAGATATTCCACTGGTTATGGAAATGAAATCTGACAATTGTACTTAACAATACCCTTCAGATTCACTCCTAAATTCATTCTTAACACAATTTAATCACATTTCTTGTAGCCTAATCATCTGTGAGCACAATTTAATGTGAGGCTGGGATATGTAGACATTAGGAAGACCCAAATCAAAATACCCACACTTAAAAATACAAAAAAGTCACTTGAAGTGACTATTAAATAAATACGAGCTAATGTGATTACCTGCTTAGCAGAAAATGATGTCAGCAGGTAAACACCATCTTCATATGCATCTGTTAAAAAGAAAGAATGAAAGAAATTGAATAAAATGTCTTTGCTAGACAGCTTATTTAACACATTATCAAAATTTCTGCTCAAGGATTGTGTCCACAGACAGCTTACAAATCCAAGGGATCTATATGGAAGTAAATAAAGAGAAGTTGTGCATTTCCAGAAGATGAATGCCATTATACATAAAATACTTTCAGTGTATATAAAGCTGAAATGAGGCTAAAAGGAGAATATTTTAGGGGTAAGATATAAAAGCAGGCAAAGGAGCAGCACTAGGGAGATCAGGGGAGTTTAGATGAGGAGCAAAATGTTTCTGTTTCTCACTGAAGAGTCATTTCCCACATCCCCCTCCATTCCCAGGTGACACCTGACGGTGGTGGGGCTGCTGCCTCTCTGAAGTCACTGCTGGTGTTTCCCCAGCTGTGATTCAGCTGTCACTGCCCTCAGAGCAGTGCTGATCTCTGGGCACTGGGGCTCCTGTCCTGCCTTCCCACACTCCTGGGAGATGCTCCTCGTGATCCGCGATAAATTCTATTTATATCCCATTTATATTCCATTTATCATCAGCTTTCCCTAAACGTGGCCACCCCTTCTGGATTCCAGGGCTGGCAGTGGGTGTGAAGCACCTCCAGATCCACATCCTGGCCTCCCTCAGGTCACTGTGCAAAGCACATTTCCTGCACTCTGGGTGGGAGGAGAATTGACAGCTCAGGGTCTCTTACCTGCAGACAATTTAAATTTAGCCACGTTGAGGAAATTAGTGCGAGCTCTCATGTGATCTGTGGTTATGGTTCCCACAGGTTTGAGGAGGAATCTTTGTTACCTGCCTTTCCTCAGGCCCGGGGCACGATTTCATTTATACAACATATTAATTGTGTAAATCACAGCGTCGTGTGGCTTCAGTCAGGAGGAGTCATGTTTCTGTAAGGTTGGTCTGCAGGTTTCATTTCAGTTTTGCCTCTGAAGGCGAGTTCAGATCTGTCCCCCAGAAATGGCCTTGGCCAAGCCCATCCCTTCCCTCTGCTCCTCCTCAGACACCCCAGAGTCTGTTCCATCTCTCCCCAGTTTGCACCCTTGGGTTTGGTTTTGTCTGCTTGAATTTGGGCTTTGAATGTCCCCAGGGATGGAGGCTCACTTGGCATTACCCAGCCAAGCAAAAAAAGAAAAGGGTTTTAGGAAGGGAAGAAGCCCTGGACGTACTGATGCGAACACCATCATCCCAATACAGTTGTCCTCCTGCAAGCAGATTATCATCCAGGGCCACCGTCAGTCCCATCGGGTTTTTCCGGCTGTGGAAAACACAATTTTCTCTCAATTTCCTCAGCTAATCACATTCCATATTCCCCAAATGGTAATTTCTTTCCAGAAAAGTCATGTACCACACAACTGACCTCCCACAGCCATCTTCCCATCCCGTGCTGCTAAAGACCATTAGGGAAAAGAATCCAAAAAAACACCAAAAAGCCAAATTAAATTTAAATTTTTCACTTCTTCCTACCTGAAAGCAGTTGTCCTAGCAGGTCTTTGCCAGGGCAGGATGTATCCACCTCGGATGTGCAGGTTGATGTGCTCCAAAGGTGCTGATAAATTTTGGAATTTTTTCCTAAAGCCAGTATCTAAGTCCTGTGTACAAAAAAAAAAAAAAAAAAAAAAAAAAAAAAAAAAAAAAAAAGAAGAAGAATTTTTACAGGGTTTTCCTTCAGAATTAAATGATAATATTTCTCTAAACAGGTTAATTAGGAGTTGTTACTGCAGGAGTAACTATTAAGAGAAACCCTGAAATTTTGGTTCTGTAGAAGCCTGGCCTGGCCATGGGTGATGGCAGCTGAACCAAAGGGGCCAAGTGGATGAAACACAAACCTGTGATTAATGGAGGGAGTTTGATCCTGCTCTTCCTCTTTCCAAATCCTTTATTATTTTCCGGGAAAAATTATGCAGCTAAACCTGTTTTTTTTCTTTCTTTATTAGAGCATTCCGTTACAAAAACCTTCTGTGTATCTTTTGAGGGTTACAAAAAGTGAAAAGAATTCTAAATGAAAGGTATTACTTCACCTTTTCATTTATCGTAATTCTGGTCATGTTATTATACATTATTATAAAGGAATCAAGGATTTTTATTATTTCTTCTTATGTTTCTAAAAACTTATATTAAATGCAAATTAGGTAGGAGAGTGGTCCCACCTCCCTGCCACGCTCAGCACTGTGAAAAGACAGAAAATATAAGTTTTAAAATACAATTTTTTTAGGATGACTTACCGTGTGGTAATCATACCAGCGGGCATCGGGGAAATAAGCGATCACACTCCGATCATTCTGCAATTTAACACACAAATTTTAGGCACCTCAGATCAAAAAGCGAAGCTTAGTTAAACTGACTTTTAGTAATAAATAAGCTTTAAAAGCTCACCTCTTGCAGCACAGGGCTGATGAGCAGGGCAGGACCCCAGAGGAACTGCTTGTCGATATCCCACGTGGTCTTGTCTCCCACAAACCTGTCAGGATGAGAGAGCCAGAGCTGAGCTTTCCCAAAGAGCTCCTCCCTGAAGACCCTTCTGTCAGTCATTTCACCTACTCTTTCTAGTACCTGTCTGCTCGTTATTGCTGTTAATAATTCAGAGATCAATTAGTGGTTGCACAGAGATCCTGGTGTGACACTCATTAGGGAAATGCAAGTTAGTGCTGAGCTTTAGGGGTTTTGGTCCTTTTCTTTGCTTTTGCTTTTCAGTACGTTGGGACAACAAAACTCTGAAGGCCTAATGCTTATTATTTACAACAATAAAATCTTGGACTGACTGGGACAGACTTTTTAATTCGTTTTCTGAGCTTCTTTATAAAAAGCAAATGATATGCAAAAAACTCCGTTTTTCCCAGCCAAGACTTGGCTTTTTTTTTTTAATTGAAGGGGGAAATGCTGTAACAAAGAGAGAGCTCTGTTAGGGGGTCACAACTAGTGGAGTTTTCTGGGAATTTTTGGTGAGGAGAGCTGGGGAATTGCACTTACTCGTGGAGAACGGGGCGGATCACGGTGCTGCCGTGGGCGTGGGCGTCGTACAGCAAGGTGTAGAGATAAGGTAACAGGGTGTATCTTATGCTCAGCACGTCCCTGGACATCTCTTTAAATTTGTCATCCCAGGAAGCAGGATCTTGCCTCTGAAAGAGAAGAGAGTGTTGTTAGAGAAGCTGGGTTAGACTGCGTGACAAAGCTAAAAAAACCAAATCCACGCAGCAAAACAAACCAAGGAAATTTCTCCTCTGAAGCAGAGCATCTTCATTTATTTATTCTTCACCTCAGGAGCAAGTGAAAACTGTGGCTGTCACTGTCAGCCCCAGGAGGGGAACTAGAAAGAGGAAAGGTGATAAAAACTCAGGGGAAACAGTAAAAATGTTTAATGCAAAGTGTCCCCAAGGCGTGACACCTCCCAGGGTACATCATCCCTCAGCCCTCTGCTCCAGCAAGAGTCCGAGGCACCAAGGACTGGTGTCAGGAGAGCCTCAAGTCTTTATTAAATGTATGGAACAATACCTTGGCAAATTGGGTAAGACTGGAAGCCCCAGGATAACCCTGAATCTGCATTTTGAAGGCTTTCAGGGCCCGTGGAAGGTGTGTGCTGTGAGATAAAGCAGCCGGCTTTGAAAAGGAGACTTTAATCCATTCGATATTTGCCATCTAAATAGCTCCACTCCGCTAGACCTGAAGCTTTCCCTGGAACACAAGTGCTGTTTCCCTTTTCTTCATTTTCCCAGTTATCTTGTTTTACAGCTTTCTCCACTCCAGTCCTTAGCCTACATTTAGGCAATTATTTCCCTTTCCTTGCAGCAGAAATACAATATCTGATGGTGGCAAACATGCAGAGCACAGAAGTTCCTGAGTCTCACTCCAGCATCTTATTACACTGCCCCATTTTCTCATTTGTTGTGTAATTATGGGCAATTAGGGCTGAGAGCACCGAGGTCAGTTCTGTTTCTTGAAGTGTGTTTGCCATAAAATCTCCATTTTAGCCCTGCTGTAGCTCATTGGAGGGGAAAATATGTAGAGTTTGATTCAGTGAAAGCAAAGTTAGAAGGGGCTTCCTTCAAGTGTCCAGATCCCAGGGCAGCCCCTCTGGGGGTACAAAACCTCCCAGGTGATGGGGAGGCTCACAGCAGAGCCAGCATAGAAACAATGACAGTTTTCATTTGATAAAGAGCCAAAAATGTTCTGTTCTTCTCCATTTTACTTGGAATGTACTTTTTTTTTTTTTTTTGTGCCTTATTCGGGCTGGTTCTGCCTGTGTGTTGCAAAGGCCCAGCTGCTAAGAACTATTTAAAAAATTGCAACTCACCCGTGTTCCTTTCTCGTTGTGATTCCTCGAATAAGGGTAAAATGCACCCAGCTGCATCCAGCGGATACACATCTCATACTGCGCGTCTTTGAAGAAGCCACAGATATCAGCTCCTGTCTGAAATTTTCAGAATAACCCAAATGGAAAACTGTATTATCGTGTACAGCATCACGGTAATTAAATAGAAGTTAATAACTCATTAGCTTACATAAGATATTCCAAAGAGACTGAACTCCATCATGCCTGAAAAGAGAAATAAATTGGAGTTACTCGCTGTGTTTTTTTACTTTATGGTTACATAGGCAGTGTTTATTACACTACTGAATCAGAAGAGAAAAAAACAAATACAAGCCCCACAATTTCTCTAACATGTTGTGTTTTCCTGCTATAGAAGGAGATGGAATGTGGGTGGACAGGAGCAAAGGAAAAAAAAAAAAAAAAATGAGTAGCAGGACACAGGGCATGGAAAGGCCTGGTCCCGAGGGAGTTAAAGGAGTTCCCAGCACCTGGTACGGAAGGAAGTAAGAAGAAAAAGTGAAAAAGGAATTGATCACAAATTCTGGTTGCTGACCCAGGTTTTTTTTTCAGCTGAAAAATCACAGGAATACAAAAAGGAGGTGAAGGAGAAGCAAAGCCAGGTTGGATAGTGCTTGGAGGAGCCTGGTGTGTGGACGGTGTCCCTGCCAGGGCAGAGGCAGAACTGGATTTAAGGCTTTAAGGTCCTTCCCAACCCAAACCATCCCACAACTGGGTGATGCCAGGCATGCAGACCCTTTCCCTGGCACGTACCAATAATGGATTTGTGCAGCTGGTCCCAGGCTGCCGTGTTGTCCCCCAGCCAGTGCCCCACCCATCTCCCGCTGCTGGGGTACGTGGAGCGGCTGATGATGATCCCGCGCTCCTTGGTGGCGCCTTGCAAAGCCCTGCGTTGGGAACAGGCACAGAGACAAGTTGCAGGAGAAACACTGCACGAGAGTTTAGTGCAGAAGAGCCTCTGAAAAGAAATATTTGGGTTTGTATTGTCCTAGGGAAGGGCTACATCGTGTACATCCAGTCCGTTCGTGCTTTTTATGGCGATTCAGTCTGATCCAGACACAGTCCCAGCAAAGCTGGCCAACCTGCAGCTGCAGAAACAACTGGTAAATATGAGGGATTAAAAAGGAGTTTTCCAGCTCAGGCTAACTCCTCTGTGGGAAGATAGGAATGTGACAAAACTTTTCTAAACCCATTTTCTAAGGGCTCCACAACGTGTGCGAGGGCACGTCATTCCTTTCTTAAAGTACCCAAAGAGTTGAAGCAACAGTTGGAAATAATTTAGCAAAAATCAAACCAAAAGGCTCCCAAGAATGAAAACAGAGGTAGCAGGAATATTGGATAAGTTTAGCTGACTAAAAGGTGCTGAAATAAAAAACAAAAACAAAAAAAAAAAAAAAAAAAAAAAAAAAAAAAAAAAAAAAAAAAAAGTCAGGGATTTTTAGTCACTTCTGAAAGACCAAGGTGACAGGATATCAATATGAATATTAGTCAGAAAATCACCCTGATTAAATCCCACTGCTCTCCAGTGTGAGAGCCCCATAACTGCCTAAACTGCTGCTTCAAAAAGGCACTATTTGCTTATTTTTCTATAGGATTTGCAGCTTCAGTGACACCATAATTACAGCAAAGATACACAAGTCACTTAAATTACCACAGCAATTAAACCAGATTAACGTGCCACAATTATTTCCTCCAAGACAAACAGTAACTTTCCTAGGATCCTTTATTCCTTTGTAACATATTGTCCAACACTTTAGTTCTCTGCTTGCTTTCCCTGTGTCAATAATGCTTTGGAAGTGGCAGCTAAAATCTCAAAAGTGAAGGCAGCGAATGTCACATGTAGAATTGCTCAGGGATGAGCAGGACCTGAGTGTTCTGTGCCTGGAGCTTCAGGCCTGCAGCTCTGTAGCTCTATCCATGAAAAATAATTATTCAGGTCACAAAGGCTGCATTTACCTCCAAACAGTTCCTGTGTTCACTAATAAGGACTCTGGCTATGCAGAAACCTCATTACAAAAGAACAGCATCAAGGCAATATCCCCACGTTCCTGTGTCTAATGGATGGAGGACTGAAATGACACCAGGTTACATAAAATACTGATGCTCACTTTTCAGTTACAGTCTTTTGTGAGTTTTGTGTGCAAATAATCTTTCTGTTTGGATGGTTTAGTATCAAAATAAATTATTGCATTTCTTCAGTTTCACAAGTACCCCTTCAGTTACTGCCAAAAAATGAATTTGGGACCCAAATATATGTGTGTATATATATATTTTGTAGATAACATTTGCTATAAATTTCCAGTGTGAGCGTGTCTGTGTGATCTGTGAGATTTATTGTGGTGATTTCTGCTGCAGTGCCTCGCAAAAGAGAGGAGAATATTTCAGTTCATATTTAAAACACAGAAACGATGGCAATATTCCTTTTCCTATCAAATTCCTGTCTACTCCTCTGGGTGTGCAGAGCAAGGTTTTGGCAGGAGTGGCTCCAGTGAGAAACTTCTGGAGTTTCCTCATTTCTGATGGAGCCAAGAGGGACCTGCCCCTGGCCAAGCCCATCAGCAGCGCTGAGTGACTTTGGGATAACAGGAACAAGAAAGGGAAAATGTAGCTCCCAACAGCAAGTGGAGCTGGAGAGAGGGGTGGGAGCCCTGCAGACCCCCAGGTCAGTGCAGAAGGGTCAGGAGATGCTCCAGGCTCTGGAGCTGGGGTTTCCCTGCAGCAGAGGGAGCTCCACGAGGGAGCACAGATCCACCTGCAGCCCCTGGAGGAGCCCACACCTGAGCAGGGGGATGCCCAAAGGAAGTTGTGATCCCTTGGGATGCCTGTGCTGGAGCTGGATCCTGGCAGGAAGCTGTGGAGCCCTGGAGAGAGGAGGAGGGGAAGAGAGGGGGGAGGAAAGAGCAGCAGAGACAGCGTGTGATGGACCAACTGCAACCCCTGCTCCGGGTCCTCTGCCTCTGCCGGGGAGCAGGTAGAAAATAAGGAATGAATTAGGAAAAAAGTGAAGACTTGGGGGAATTAAGATTTGGTTTTAATTGTCTTTATCTTCTCTGATTTGATTGTAAGTACATCCCTGACAGTAATTGGTGAGTGGTCTCTCCCTGTCCTTATCTCAATCCATGAATCTTTATAGTTTCTCTCCACTTCTCAGCTGAGGAGGGGAGAGTTGGAGGGGCTTTGGTGGGCACCTGGAGCTCAGCCAGGGCCCAACCCACCACATTTTGTGATAGCCCAAATCCCATCAGACTGGGCTGACAGCACGGGGATCAGACATTCCCTCCTGTCCTGGCAGCAATTTCACCCATGCCTTGACTGGCAGGGCTGCCCTGGCACGCTGCCAGCGGAGCATCCTCTCACAAATCCAAACTGCCCTGATATTTCCTCTCTTTATGGGAATATCAAAGTTACCAAGGGCTTTAAGGTCGTTAAGAGCTGTCCAGAAAATCTGCTCCTTGCTCAGTGGCTGAATTGTAAATGAAAGATCCAGCTCCATTATCTAAAGCGTTATCTAAAGCAGGCTGGGGACAATTCAGAGGGACAGATAATGATATTGGCCTTGGAGCTGGGAAAAGAAATGCTTCAAAGTAAAGCTTTGCCCTCACACTTTGCATTTTAAAACCATTCCCCCCTTTTCACTTCATTTTAGAGAACAGAATCGAGCCCTTCTGAAATTCATACAATTGACAATCTGTCTTCATTTTGCCCCACTGGATGTGAAGTGTGAGGAAAAGCAGAGTAAACCAGGCAAGCCCAGCAACACCCAGAAGTAATAAGTACATGATGTTTTCATTACGTAATCACGTGCAGAAGGGATTTATTGCAGTGGAACCACGGGAGCACAGCCTCAGCTCAGCCCTGCCCAGACCCCTCCTCACCTTCTCCTGTGGCTCTGCTCCCACCACCCTCCCTGCACCACAGGGGAGATCCCTGACTGGAATAACTCCAGCAGCTGCCCAGCTCTTGGAGCATCCAACTCTGCTTGGAGCTGGATTGAAAAACCAGATTGGTCAGAGTGAACAGAAAGATCACTCAGGCATCTTAAATTAACCAGAGGAAGTTTTGGTCATAGGAATGTAGAGATGGAACATCCATTTGGAATGATACCTTTGGTTTTAAGTTTTTCTGTTCTGCTTTGGTGTGCAGCTTTAGCTTTATATTAACAATTTACTAGTAACAATTTACTAGGATCTTTTCACAGGGTGCTGAAGACAAACAATCCTATTCTAGCTGGAGACTCAAGGACAATCTCTCCAAACTTCAGGCCCAAAGCACGAACAGCATGAGGAGGGCGGGCAAGCAAGCAAGGAGGATGAAACTTCATCATTTGAAGCTATTAATTAACTCCGATATGAAAATGGACTAAAACTTATAAAAATGTCAGATCTCATGACCAATCTCTCTTTTGCTCCCATCTTGGAGCCATCTGGGCAGAGCCATGGCTGTGGCTCTGCTCCTGCCAGGGTGTGGCCTTTGAAGGCACTTCAGTAAATATCCACTTTATTCCTCTTAACTCATCTAGCCTCTGCTCCAGCTACTTGAGGCATCAGAACATATCCTGGAGGCAGCATGGAACATGCAAAAACTTACTCCAGGCTGGGTCTGGATTGGGACCATCCATAAAGGCTGTGGACATCGAAGTGTCTGGCTGCGGTCCCATCTGGGAGGTAGTGCAGACCTTCCATGCACGGAGTTTTGTATATTAATCCTGTTGACCTATATCCCAAATCTTGTGGAAAGGGAAGAAATATTGTTATTAATATTCATGTATCAATCATTTTTCTTAATTTTCATAATCTGTTAAGCATTCAGTCTCTTTATACTGTCACTTATTTATTTATAATTACAAAAATAGCATTTTCAGAATGGAAAATTTCCCATATTCCTATGCAGGTATCTGAGCCTGTGAATGTTTTAATAGTCCAGTTTCAGATGCTCTTACTACAGAGGCTCGAAGAATAAACAGAGTATATCAGAAAATATTTCCAATCTTTTTGAACACTGTCACACTAATCGCATAAACAGAAAAACAGATGTGGGGGGAATATTAATTTCCTGGAAATTCCTGAGAAACCACTCATGAAACATGAATACAACAGTAAGCAGTGAGAGTATGCTAATAAACCATTAATAAATAATTCCTAATTAGTACTACTTTACACCAGTACTTCAGGAAAGCTGAGCTAAGAATGCGAAGCATTTCAAGCATTTGACAGCTCACATAAATGGTAATGAGAGGAGACACATGGATATTTTCTAAATATTTAATTAATTGCATTATTCATCTGAGAAAAGTGCAAAACAGAGAGCTTAATTCTCTGCCATGCCTCAAGCAAAGCACTTAGACACAAAATAGGGACCAAAATCTATATGCAGTGAGGAGCTGGAAAGAATTTTATTTTCACAAAGTGCTGCACAGCTCTTGCTGCTGAAATATCTGGGTTTGCAATGTGCCCATAATCTCAGGAATAAAGGGCCACATTCAGTGAGGATCTGTGGGTTTATAAACCCATCTTTATTTTGGCTTTTATGTCTCATATACCAGATAAGAATTTGTGTAGGAACCAGAAAAACCTAAAACTCTTTTAAGGAGGAATTAGACTTACGAGGCATGTAGGGGGGATTATTTAGGAGGTTGTTCTTACAGCCACCCATGGCACCATTCATAAAAGCTGCTGGTTCATTCATGTCCTAAAAACACAGAGTAAAACCCCTTAGCTTGCTACAGAACACCATAAATCCTGAATTACACACAAGCAGCGTTGCAGGGCTCCTCAGGAGCCTCAGCTGGACATCCCATGTTCCATAAAGGGGCTGACAAAAAGGCAGGAAAAGGACTTTCTATGGAGTGACAGAAAAAGGGTTTTGAGCTGAAGGAGGGCAAGATTGGATGGGGTATTGGGAAGGAATTGTTCCCTGGGAGGATGGGGAGGCCCTGAGGAGCTGTGGCTGCCCTTGGATCCCTGGCAGTGCCCAAGGCCAGGCTGGACAGGGCTTGGAGCAAGCTGGGACAGTGGAAGGTGTCCCTGCCCATGGCAGGGAATGGGAATAGAAGATTTTTTAAGATCTCTTCCAACCCAGACTATTCTGTGATTCAGCAATTCTTTGTTTCAAGGGAACAGCCTCCAAGATCGTCAAGTCCAACACGGGATACTTCTGCCAGAGTAGTGCAGATCCTGGGAATTGGGGCCTTCTCCACCAGTGTCGGGCAAAGAAAAACAATCCAGAATCAGATGCATTTCCACACTTACAATCCACAGGCCATCAAACTTGAGGCTTTTTGAGGGGTCGGAATTGTTGTAGACCTCCAGGATTTCCCTCTTATACCACTCCACCGTGGAATTGCGGAAGAAGTCTGGGAAAGCACAGTGTGATACAAACTTCTGTAAAAACAGAAAGAAAACAAGACAGATGAGGGGACTGAAGGTATTCCATAGTTAAAATTCTGGAATTTAAAAAAAAAAAGACAACAAAAAAAATTTGCTTGTTCACTAAATTGGTTTGCTTTTAGGAAGGTTTAACCAGTTTCTGCAACTTATTATTCCTGCCATGAGATTTATCAATGATTTTGCTGCTATTTTAATTAATTAATGTCTTTATTTGAGTCCAGAACCAAACCATGTCAGTATTTACCTCTACTAGTTCTTCATGAGACAGTGACTCGTTGATTTGGACATTGGGAAGAAACGACCAGACCTAATGGGACAAAGAATATTTAAAACAATCAAATCACACTAAATACAAACTGAGCATCAACAACACACAGGTTTAAATACTCATCCCTGGACAGTACCTTGGAATATAAAATTTCTTTGGTATCAGGCCACTGTATGAAGACATTTTTGGCCACACCTCTGGTGAAGGCAGGATAATTGGTTTCATTCCCAGAAATGGCTGGATCCTACAATTAGAAACACTTTTACCCTTATGCTCAAAACTCACGTTGAATATATTCTCCATTTTGTGATGCTGTATTGGAATTTAAAAACAATATTCCAAACTGACCAGTATAATGATAAATCTCATTCCATCTGCTTTGATTTTGTTGATCAGAGCTGGTAATCCAGCATAACGTGGGGAAAGGGTGAAGTCCAGGTTCCTGTCCATGTAGTCAATATCTACATATTGGACATCCTGCAGTTAAAAGAAAAACCCAATTAATTTTAAATTATTTTCTCCCCTTTTTTTGCCAAATATTGAAAATTGGCCAAAATAAGTAAAAAAATGGAACTTTCAATGTGTAAAATTTGAAGCAGCGGTAACTTCAGGCTGAAGATGCGAAATGAATATTACACAATCTATGAGCAGGTCCAAACCAAAACAAACCTTTCACTGCTGCATCTAAAATGAGGGGAGAAATTGATACAAAACAGAGAAAAAAGTTGATTTGTCTGTACATATGTACACAGAAACTGCACCTATATTTCCATAGCTATAAGGAAACAATGGGAATAGCTGTTCCCTATTGAAACATTGATATTATTATATTTAAAATGAATCCACACTCAATTTATAGCATAATATTGTTAGGTCTAAGTGCTATTCCTACTATCCCAGCAACAACTCAGGCCAAATCACAGCTGACCTGACACAGAGCATTATGGCTATGAAATTATGCTGCTTCGTTTTTCTCCCTGCTGGTTTTATTTAAATCACTGCTCCTTCCTGTCATCATTTGGTGTGAATAATTAAGAAATTTAAGCAGCTTTTAACACAGCCCAGAGTCCGTGACACAAAACCTGCTCTTCTCTACCGCAGTGGGGTTTTTTTTGGTTGGTTACCGCTTTAGTGTTTAAATGGATTTAGTCAATGCTACGAAGCCAAAAGCTCAAATGTTATTTACTCCCAACATACGTGGGGAATCTGAGCCGCCTTCATTTCCTCCACGACCTTGGTGACCTCCGAGTCGTTGCCGTAGCCGTAGCGGCACAGCTGGAATCCCAAGGACCAGTAGGGTGGCATGACTGGGCGCCCAATCAGCTGAAAAGAGGAAAGGATGCTCGTGGTGAGGAGGGGCAGAGAAACCAAACCAACCCACCAAAGCCCAGCAGCAGTCAGGCTCCTACTTCGGTGTATTCCTGAACCACGAGTTCGGGAGTCGGGCCCAAAACCATGTAGAAGTCGAGGACTCCTCCGATGGTGCGGTAGGTCAGGGCAGGGGTGGGCTGGAAAGTCACATCTGGAAGTGGAGGGAAGGAAGTGAGAAAAGGATGCCTGGATTTGCCACCGGTGCAAAACACTGACTGTAAAAACGCAACATGTGGAAGGGGATGGAGAGAGACAATTTGCAAAAGTCTAGAGGGACCAGAAAAGGGGGAATGGCTTCAAACTGACAGAGAGGGGGTTTAGATGGGATATTGGGAAGAAATTGTTCCCTGGGAGGGGTTGAGGCCCTGAGGTTGCCCAGAGAAGCTGTGGCTGCCCCTTGATCCAAGTGCCCAAGGCCAGGCTGGATGTGGTTTGGAACAGCCTGGGATAGTGGGAGGTGTCCCTGCAATGGGGTAGAACAGGATGAGCTTTAATGCCCCTTCCAACCCAGACCATTCCAGGATTTTATGAGATAAAGTGAAGGTTTTCTTACCCATTGCATTGCTGTTAAGCAATAAAACTCCGTGGGCATTGCCATCTTCTTCGAGAGCCATATAAAATGGGTGAACACCATAGGAATTCATCTTGTACTGCAAATAAAACAAAATACATTTTCCTGGGGAAACACTGCAAACATTTGCTTATTAACACTTAGTAATGAATTTAATAAAAGATGAGACAATTGCCAAACATGGCAAATAAGCTTTAAATTTATGCACCTAAACCCTACCTAACCACAAAACAGACCTGCAGAAGGTCACTTAGAACTTCACAATTTGTCAGGTTCATCAAGACTGCTCAGGCAGGAAGGAAAGCAATGGCATTGCTGCACTTAAATTTCACTAATGAGAAGGTGCTTCCTCAGGACAAAACTTTCCCTTCTTTGCAAACAGAACCAGGTGTCTGTGTGTTCAGGAGGTGTTGGTGACATTATATTTAATTTTCTCAAAATGTGTTCCAGCCTGAACTGGAAGTTAGAGCTATAATTAGCTGCTGCTATTTCATTGGCCATTCCCTGATAATTGGAAATTTGCTATCTTGTAGGAAATAAGACAAATAAACAGAGATAAGATTTCTGCTTTACCTGTGTAAGTACTAAATTAATCCCCAAGCAACAGGAATTGTTCTGACTCATGTCTAATTTTCAAGACAACGAGCAGAGAAGAATAAAAAAAAGGAGGAACGTGCTGTTACTCCTAAGCCATCTGTCACCTTCCAACATCTGACTGAGGGCCTGAGCTCCTCACATTGTTCTTGCAGGTCACAAATAATGGATTTGCAGAAGACCTTTGCCATGGAGACACCACCTGAATTGTAAATTATGATAAACATGGCCAGAGCCAATGCCCAGTACCAGCAGACATCCACTGGATTTTAAAGTCGTGCTGAACAGTTCTGCACTTATTGGTTCAGAAATCACATTTTCTTCTTCTTTGCCTGCTTACAGTTGGAGGCTGGTCCCTGGTGAACATTCCCCAGGTGTTCCAGCTTGTGTTGTGCCGGAACGTGGGTTGCTCCGCTTCTCCGAACCCGTAGATGTACTGGGATGCCAAGCGGGTGGAAATCTGAATGAACATGTCACTGAAGGTGAAGGTGGGCAGGCCTGAATTCCAGCTGAAGTGGGAAGAGGAAAGGGAGAATTAAAATAGAGCGTCCTCGGGGATGTGTTTCTGGCAGACACTTCCTTTTGAGCCATTCTTTCTCTCTGGAAATCTCACTCTTCAGTAAAGGTGGACTAAAACTGTTGTGCTTATCAAGGAATCTAAAAGGACATGAAATGAGGGTGTCTAAGAATTGCTGAAGAGTTTAAGGACATTAAGTTCTCTGTGTCTCTCAGAGAGGAATAGCAGGCATTGTGCCCTGCAAGTTGTGTCTTATTTTGGCAATTTAGTGAGAAAATGCGTTTCAGGACACTGCAATCCTATTTTCCTCTCAGACAGAGCACTGGAGCCACATGGAATACAGTAAACACAGTGCTTTTTTACAGTTCACTGAGCTTTCTGTGCAGATTACACTGAAATTGCATTCACAGGTCACATTTATTATAAATCAGCATCTTTCCAGTTAGAAATCAAACTGCAGCCTGGTGGGCTCTGCCAGCAAATTTCATTGTTCCAGGAGCTTCAATTGCAGGTTGAATTATTATTCTGGTTGGCAAAGGGAACTCAACTAGCAATTAAGTTTTGAGTACTTAAAAAACTTAAATAAAATTAGTTTTTTGAATAAAAAACATTACACCCTCAATTGTTCTCTCTTTTCTAACTCTGACTTAATCAAGGAAAAATGAAGCTCCTGCCAGACTCATCTGTCGTGTTACCAAAACCCATCTCGAGTTAGTTGGGACACCACTTCCTCCTATTTTTTTTCCCCTAACCATTCCCCAAAACTGACCCAAATGGCCAATCCTTAATGAGCAGTGCTGTGGTCACCTAAGGAATGTTTTAGGAACTGCAGGAAATACTTTTGCCTCCCAGAAATTTGGGGAGCGCACAAGGAACAGTTTTCAGAGCCACCAGCGCTCTTCACTCCAGCACGTGCTCAGAGAGAGAGTTTGGCTTGGAAAAAAGCCACCAAAAACGTGTGACATAAAATAACAAAGGGTGGCAGCGGCTCACATGACTGTCCCCGTGCTTCTGCGGCGGATTTGGATCCCGAAGGGTTTGATCTGGAGCGAGACGTCGTAGAGCCGGTCGTTGCTCGAGCTCTTGGGGGAGCTGGGGAGGTTCAGGGGCACGGGGACCTCGTATCGTGGGTTTTGATAATCATAGATCTGTGAAGCACAAGTCAGCTTATTTAAGCAAGTCAAGTTTTTCGAGGTCTCAATCTGATATAAATTGTAAAATACCTCCCGTGGTATTTTCTTTCAAATGCATATTCTTGATCTTTCGCAGGATTTTGTTGTGGGGGGAAAAAATCCCAACCAACGAAACTCAAAGATTTGTTTTGGATCAGGAATGGCTCATCTAATTATTTACATAAATTTAAAGTAAATACTTATATTTAGAATATAGGTGTATATACTTTGCATATGGGTGTATATACTTTACAAGTGTGATAAATAATTTTCTAGTTCATAGATTTGTTTTGGATCAGGAATGGCTCATTAATTATCTACATGAATTTAAAGTATATACTTAAATTTAGAATATAGGTGTATATACTTTGTATATGGGTGTATATACTTTGAAAGTGTGATAAATAATTTTCTATTTCAGCTTTTACTCAACTTTTAGAATTTTCTGTAGGTTTTCTGTATTTTGAAAGCTGATAGAAGTTAGTTTTTGATGTCTGACCACTTAACTCAATATTGTTAAACACATGGCAATAAATTACAGTTAAACAACAGCGCATGGACAATTTTAGAATTGAAGTGCAATGGTGGATGTAAAAATAAACTGTAGAGTCATGAGAACACTTACAGATAAATTTACCTGCATATTAACAAAATACTTTCAGTTTCAAAGTTCCTGGTTGACATTACACACATACACTGGCATTATACCTTTGATTCATGTAATTTCTTTGTAAAATTGAGTGCTAGGATTCTAGCACAAAAAAAGATGCAAGCTAAGAGAAATAATAATTGGTTAGAAGGAGAAACATATTTACACAAGGCTGCTTCTGTCTGTGAAATATAAATGTGGCCATAAAGAGCCGTTTGAATTTCCATAAATAAAACACTTGAGGAACTCTGGGCTGGCATTACCTTAAACTGCAGCATGTTGTTGAGATGATATTTCACCTCCAGGCGCAGGCTGCTGATTGGGGCAGTGTAAGCATCATTAGCTCTGACCTTGAAGTCGTCCAAGCTGAGGGTGGCTACAATCCCAGTGGAGGAATAATCGACGTTCTTTATGAGGTAAGGATTGCTGGAGCTGTAGTAGCAGGGAGGAACATCTGGATTTGCTGTCTCCTGGTGCAAACAGAGAGGAGTTCCAGGTTAGTGAGTCAGTTGGATTGTTTATTAGGTATTAGCATGGAATCCTGTTTTTATCAGATCTGTGTCAAATGTAGAATTGGGGGTGGGGGGGGAATTAATAAAATCCTTTAATTAATGGAATATAAAGAAATAATAAAAAAATAATAAAGAAATGGAATATAAAGAAATAATACAGAATAATTTTCATGCGGACTCAGGTGTAATAAAGCCATTCAGCAAAGGCTGTACAAACAGTTCAGTCAGGAAACAGAATCCTCGTGCAATTAAGAAGGATTTAATTTCCCTGTCTCTGTGATCTTCAGATCAATCCCTCAACATGGTTTAATCTTGGCTTGTGGAAATTCCCAAACGTTGTCCCTTTTAATCCCATTTCTCTCTGGCCGCCTTCAAGGAGATGTGCCCAAAACCCATTTCATACTCGGGCAGCATCAGAGCAGATCTTTCACTGGCTTTATTCACACAAATTATCCTTAACATAGCCAGTGAAAATTACATCCTACTCATCTGAGATCTCTCCTGACATTTCCAAATATCCAAAATTACAAAAAATCCTTTTAGTAGTGCAACAAATGCAGAGCAGCTCATCAACTGCTTCAGCAGGTGCTGGTGCAGGAGCAGCCAGCACTGAATTTTGGATTTCATTCCTATAGGAAAGGCCCAAAATGGGCATTTTTGATTTAGAAGAACAGGCAATAATTTAATTGGAGGCACCCTCTGAAGTTCAACCCTGCCAGGCCCTATTACTCTCCCCCATGTTTATTAATAATTAATAATATTGATACATAAAGCCATATGTTTAAGAACTTCAGGTTGGAGATGAAGGTTTGGAAGTAGCTCCTTGATTCAGTTATAAAAAAGTTTACAAATGAATCAAGATTTTTGTGGAATTCAAGGATTTCCCCTCAAACTGAGATCCAGAGGAATTAATCTGACTTAGAATGTGCCTGTGTGACCATGAAGGTGACACAAAGGAGCTGAGCCTTGCAGGCCACGGTGCCACTGAGGCAGAAGGGGCAGCTGAAAATGCTTTTCTGCTTTTTCATAACTCAATATTATTTCAGTTCATCTTTCAAAAAAATACCTCATTTTTCCTCAACTACAATGTGGTAGAATTTAAATGGGTGTCAGCTACTGAGGTAAATAAAATCCATCAGTACAGGCCAGTTGAGGCCCATTTTTTTTAAACCTGACAAATCTCCCAGACCACTTTTATTCTATAACAACCACACAGAAAAACCTTTTATTCTGGATGTGTGGGGTTTTTTTTTTGTTTGTTTTTTTTTTTTTTTTTTTTTTTTTTTTGGTCTAATTAGTTTAGAGAAATAATGACTTACTTGCCAGGAACAGCCAAGTTGTTCACATTTTTCTTTTGTCGCATCAGGGCCGGGATGACAATTAAATCTTTCATTGATATTGATATTCGTATTTAGAACCCACTTGATTTTGTAAGATTTTCCCAGGTCAAGCCGAAGTCCTTTTATAACAGCAACCTTATAAACATGAAACAATAAACTGTTATTAAATGTCACATCCCATCCAGCTTTCCTTCAGTCCTTGGTCCTTAAGAATAATATTCTTAAAAACTGAAAATTCACAAAATCCCATCCTTTAAGATTTGATACAGTCTCACTTTTACAAAGGCACACAACTGATATTTTTACAGATAAAATCTGAGGAATTAAGACTCTAAAAATATGGAGTTAATCCCACAGCTCCCTTGGAAGCAAGCAGGAATAAATACATGAAAGAAGCTGTCCGCTGCACCGCGAGCATAACTTAGATGCACTTTCATACAGCAGAGTTGAATGCAATTGTACTTTTATTCTGTAATAAAATTCACATTGTATTTCATTGAAACAACATTGGCACTGGGTACTGTCCTTTGCCATATATAAAATAGAGGTGATGCAATTTTAAATATGTTTACTTTCCATTTTTCTGTTATTGCTTTACCTTTGTTGCAGGATTATAGGTGATATTACGTTTATAATTTTGCACAATGTTGTTCTGAGTCACAGAAACTGATTCTATTTCCTTGGACAATCCCAATATCTTGATTTCCTCAAATTTCAGTTTGTTTGGATCAGCGTAATTGCTGTGTTTAGCAGTCATTTGTAGAACATTCTGAAAAATAATACAGTGGTCATTTTCTTCTTTTAAAAATCTGCCAAAAGTCCTCCTGATTTAACATTTTTCTTCCTATGAAGATTTTCACATCGTAGCATAAATTTATCAATATCCTTTTCCACACATATTCATTATTGCTCTGCTTGTTGTTATCACAATAAAGCTTTTCTACCATGTATAAAATAATCTTCAGAGTCGTGTTTCAGCTTTTTTTTTTCCTTGCTTGGGAAATAAAGAAAGGCTGGGGTGGGTCTGTGACAGGGCAGATAAACTCCAGACTCGCTGGGTTCCAACGACCAAAGGTTCTCACTTCTCTTGATATAAAAACACCACGTCCTACTCTGTATCATTAATTACTTTTAGATTAAGAGTCCAAGCAGAGGAAGTGCACTGTGACTGTCACACGTGTCTAGAGCTTCACTGCCCTCCATGGGAACATTGAGGTTAATTGTTAATTCAAATGTCACCACAGTCGAGTCATGATTTGGCTACTGGGGTTTCAAACTCCAACAGCAACTGGAGTGTCTTGTCTACAAATGATTCTTTGATTAATTATGGTTTTAAAAATTACGAATTCATGTGCTTCACTCATGTTCCTCTGCATTCTCTCACTCAGTTTATGGTCTTTCATCATGGCAAAGGAATGACTACCTTTACCCAATGTTAATATTATTATTATTATTATTGTACAAATAATATGTGACCGTGCTATTTGCAATCCTAGTTTCATGATAGTTACTGTCAATATTAGATAGAAACACTATCAGGACTCCATCTGGATGTTAATGAACCCTGCAAAGGCACTTTCAGCTTAAAAATAACACAATAAAACTTATCCCTGATGTAGTTTCTGAGGGTTCAGGCAAGGTGTGGGTCTCCCTCACTCTTTTGAGACATTCAGCTGTATTTTCACAGTATAAAATACATATTTTTATATACATACATTATATACATTTTTATATACATATAAAAATACATATTTTTTACAGTGCCACTATTTTGAGAATCACAAACACTCCGTGCTTCTCCTTTTTGATGCTGTTTTAAATGCCTCTTATGCTTTAGAGTTCTCTTGTTCAGTGAATATTGCTACTGAGCAATATTGAGTTCAATATTTATTATGTGGAAGGAAATAGGAGTTATTTAGATATTTATATTAACTAGGAGAAAAAAAAACACAACAGATTTCATCCCAGTTAAATGGGAGTATTTTGAACATGATTCCTCTTGGCTTTGGCAAATGTTTTGTTTTCCAGCAAATCTCACAGGAGAATAAAGAGAGAAAAGAACGCTCTTAAAACACACTGGATAAAAATCAGAAATTCAAATCAAATACTTACGTTGGAAACTTTAAATTCATAGTAAATGTAGGCTTTCTTTTCAATTGTACCTAAAAGGTAAAGAAAGAAGTTATACTTGTGTGTGAGTGCAGAAAAGGATAAAATTAAAGTAGGGCTGTGCCACTGCTAGAGACCAATAAACTATTAATTATCAGGACAGCAGTCAAAGCTGCACTAAGCAACTCAAATATTTACTAATGTTTCTTTGAGGAACTGAAATGTCCCTTTTTCTTTTTCCTTTGGCCATTCTCCCAGACTCAGAAGATTTAATTTTTTTCCACAAAAATTCATTGAAATCAGCTCTTCTAAAATGTAGTGATCTTTTTATTGTACTGTTATTTCTTCTTAGTTTGTCTTAAATATAAAAGTTTTGATCAAAGCTGATCCTTTAACATAACCTAAATAAGAATTCTTCATACAAAAATAATGGTGATGATAATAATAATGATAAATGCCATGAAACCATAAGGGAGAAAATAACACATGACCAGGAAAAAGAAATACAAAGCGTGGTCAATCTGACTTTTCTCTTTTTTTTTTTTTTTTTTTTTTTTCCACATACAAAAAGACAAATCCTGCCATCACAAGCAAATTGTAAATGGCTCCCCTGTAAAACTGCAACCTGTAAGTTTTGGGCAGGCCATAAAAAGATGAAATGTTTTATTGCTTTGTTTGGCAGCAGCAGTGAGGGCAGTAATGGCTTTGTTATTTTAGGCCAGAGGAGCACATGGAGCTGTCACCCCCATGCACAGCAGCCACCCAAAGGCCTGCTGGATTTATGGCAGCAATAATCAGCTGAATCACTGCTCTATTTCTTAAAAGCAGCCCCAGCTTTCACTAAATTCCAAAAAACAGAGGCTTGGGAGTTTTCCTGGGAGGTACGATTGGCATAGGCCACAAGAAAAAGGAGTTGTGCAAGTGGAATGCATAAAGTTTTCCAATATCAGACACCTCCCTGCATGGGCAGTGGTTTGCCTAAATCCCATGGGAAAACCCCATCCTGTCACCTCCTGACAACCTAAAGATTTCCCCTGAAAACCAGAGGTTTGACCTTAGAGTAGAGCCTTGTGTCTTTTTTTCTTTACTTGTGTCGAATTAAGTCGTGACTTCGATCTTACATTAATAATAGTCACAGTTTACTACTTAAAAGTGATGAAAACCATTTGATTTACGAGCAAGTAGCAGCAGTGTGTTACAATGTCTTCTTTTCAGCAGGAACATTGAAATTTGAGTACATTAGATCTTTGTTAACCATACTTATTTCGCTGTTGGTGGCTGCTCACCTGTAGATTCTCCATCATCCCAGAACAAATCCCCAGAAGCTTCATTGTTGATATCCAGGGCAATTATGAGTCCCATTGGATTCTTGCGGCTGTGGAAAGAGAGATTTATGTGTGTAACAAACATCTAAACATTCTTGGTGCATCCTCCATGTTCATGCAAGAGTGAAACACCCAACAGGGTCACAGTCCTTGGAGAACTGCCTTAATTAAGTCTAATCCTTTAATTTTCATGCAAATGGATTAAAATACCCGGCGAGTTTTCAAATTTCTATGCAAATAATTCATCACTAAAGGTGTGGAAGTGAGGTTTGGATCACAGCTGTTCCCACACTTCAAGGTGAAAATCCTAAATACAATGGGCTGTTATTATTTGTGGCCTAGAAGTCCTCAGCTCTGTTTTGGGGGAAAAAAAAAATGTTAAAAGTGTTCTATGTGGGATCCTACCTTGCCACTGTGGTGGTGCTTGGTTTCTGAGTAGGGAAAATGTATCCTCCTCTCAGGTGCAGCCCCATTTTGTCTCCTGGGGTTGGTATATTGTGCCATACTTTCTTCAGTTGCATTGGTTCACCCTTATGGACAGGGATTGAAAAGAGAACAGGAATTTTGTATTATCCACTGCTGGCAGTGTTATCTTAAGTCCTGAGTTTCATCAAATTGTTCCTTATTAAAAAAAGCTTTAGTTATGCAAATATCTATGGGTTAACAGGCACATAAAATAAAATATTTGCATATTACTCTGATTTAATGTCATAATCTGAGCCCTTTCTTGAGGCACCAGTTCTTGTGCTTATCCCACCACCCTTCACCCCTTGTCTCCCAAGTAACCCCAAAATCTTTCCTTCAGGTCTCTGTCCCCAAAGCAGGGCTGACAATCCTATTTCATCACATTCCCATTTAGAAAATGGTGTAATATCCCATAATATCCCCTGCATTTCCTTACCGTGTCATACTCGTACCACTCTGCATCAGGAAAGTACACACGAGTGGACTCCACACCCTAAAAGTGAATAAAGAAACGACTTTCATATTTCAGCTTAATCAGATAAACTCAATTTTCCAATGAAGCTGAAGTTCACTGTGAGAAAAATCATTGATATTGCCACGCTTTGCTGTTTCCTGGTGTTTAGGATGGTGTCCAGCCAGGGGGAAGGGCGATCCCAGCAGATTTCTGCAAAGCTGCTGGGGTGTAACTGAATTGCTGCCTTGCAAAGTGGCAGCTCATGGAAAGCCACCCAAAGCCACAGTGCTTCAAGCCCAGTGAACCAGATCCTATCCACAAGTATCTCTCTATCTTCTGTATTTCCATTTATTTTGGGGCTGGCACCTTTCAGATTCTTGCTTTCCCTTTCTGTCTTTAACAAATGTTTTATGTTTCTCCATGGCGAATGTGTTGCTGGCAGAAGAAATCATTATTTACAAAATTCTGCCACAGAATAAGCCACAACCTTTTTGTTTTCCTGTTGTACCACAGAGAAGCTGAAATTCAGCAAGAAAAGCTGACTCCAAAGGAAATTCAGAGATGATGTGAAGATGAGGTAAAGTAGAATATCAGACCAGATATCCTTGACTCCACAGAAGACTGGAAAACAGGAATAGGATTTAGCTGCAAGATTTTCTGTTTCAGCAGGGGTAGGAATGTGCTGTGGGCTCTCTCACTGGAAGCAGTAAATGAAGGAGAGGGAGCTGGTGACTCAACATGGCCCGTGGTCACCAGATAGATCCCAAACCAGCCAAACCTACCGGCTCAAGAGCAGGGGAGATCAGCAGCCCGGGGCCCCACATGAACTGCCTGTCGATGTCCCATGTTATTTCATCAGAGTAGAACCTGAATGAACATGAAGGATAGAGCAGAATTTTTTTTTTTTTTTTTTTTTATGTATATCAGCAGCACCCCAGGGTTTCAGGGTACTGATTGTCCACAACCATGGCTAAAGGACGCCAAATAAAAACCACCTCCTGATTAGGCCAAAATGGGGTTTCACCGGTTGGGAAGTCGCCTACGGATATCCCAATGTGCATTTTCACAGGGTGGAGGTTTAGAAAGTCCCCTATCAGTATGAAATGTGTCAGATTTCCCTACTGGTGTTCAAACTCCCAGACTCACTCGTGGAGCAGTGGCCTCACGACCGTGTCTCCTTGGGTGTGAGCTTTGTAGTGCAGCGTGTACAGGTAGGGCAGCAAAGTGTAGCGAATGTTCAGGTAATGCTTGGAGCTGTTCACCAGCAAGGAGTTGGGACCAAACGCAGCTGGATCTTGATGCTGGAAACAAATATCCACTGTTATTATTGCCAGGTTTTCAGAAGCACTCTGCCAATCGTGTGAAAAGCTGTTTCAGAGGGGCTGGGGTCCTGTGGGGCAGCTCTGCACAGCTTTGCACTGCCCATCCCTCCTTGTCCATCAGAGTTATTCCAGGTTTCATCCTGGCACTCAGGTTCATGCCAAGGAGCTCCCAGGGCTCGGCCTGGTGGCTCTCACAGACTTCAGTGTTCCTTGGCAATAGGAGCCAATATTCATAAAACCGTTGACAAACAACTGTATTCTCAATTAACTCTTATGAAACCCAACCATCTATAATTTCATAAAGACAGCTTAAGGTTCTGTTTTCAAGCTGGCCAGTGATAGTGAGGATTAGAAATGATATTAAAGGAAAGGTGGTCGTGTAACACAAAGCAATTTTGAACAGAAAGCACAACTTACTATGACAAATTCAGCATTGTGGTTCCTGGAAAATGGGTAAAATGCTCCCAGTTGCATCCATCGTCTGCAAAGTTCTTCTGTGGTGTCTTCACTGAAACCACAAATGTCTGCTCCAACCTTTAAAAATAGAAAATAAAAAAAATCAGAATGCGTTGGATGTACAGTGCACCTCAAAAGGTACAAGATATTTGTAACTTTCCTCTCCCAAATCCAGCTATGCTGTCCAAAAAATTAAACTGAGCCCTCACGAACACTGCCCATCATTCTGCTTCTTCCAAATTTTACCTTCCTGTTTGGTGATCACATGCACAGAATGGGAAAAAAGCTTCAAAGCCATTCAAATTTAAACTATAAAAAGGATTCTGGCTATTTCCCTTCTAAGTGGATGTCTCTAATTTGAAATGATAAGAAAACCAGGAATTGCTTCACATCCCTCACTGGTGTTTAAAAATTACTAAAATAAAAGGTAGATTGGGATATATAAGATAATAAGTTTGTTACCCACTTTTATGTCAGCACAGCCACAAAAATCAAACAGCCTAAAGCAAAAATTGATAATTGAAAAGAAATGTTCAAAGGAGATTCCTGAAAAGGGTTAATTTTGCCATGCCAATGTAAGTGGTTATTTCGAGAGTGCTTGGTTAGATAATCTGTTCTCTGTTTTGAAAGGATGGCACAAACTGATGTCCTACATAAGGAATTCCAAAGAGGTTAAACTCCAGCATTCCAGGGATTGACCATCTCAGCTGGTCCCACGTGGCTGCATTGTCCCCCAGCCAGTGTCCCCCGTGCTTTCCTGATCCTGCAAAAGTGGACCTCGAGATCAGGAAGCTTCTCTTTCCTGGAAACACCGTCTCGATGGCTCTGGAAAGGAATGAGGCTGGAATTACACAGAGGAAAAGACAACTCAGGCACTGATAATTCTGAACAAATCAGATTTACACCAATTTGCACTGATTATTCATCCCAAGGATGGGGACTCCTTTGCAGGTGTGTTTTAGCAAAGCTCAAGATATTCATGTGAAATAATCTCTTTACACAGCTCTGGCAATTTGTGGCTTTTCCTGCCAACTCCAGGCTGTGGATTTTGCCTTGGCTAAATTGGCTCAAACGTAACGCAGCATTTTCCAGGAATCTCCTTCCTTTAGCAGTCACGTCTCGTGGTGGTTTGGAAAACACAGGTCATGGACTGTTCTGAAACCGTTCTGCAGGATTTTGGGATGCATTCCTTACTTCCTAGTGGATAGGGTCATGGAATATCCATAGAGATTGTGGACATCATATTGCTTGCCCCAGCTCTGCACTGCATCCAGGCAAAGTGTCTTGGAGTACATGACTTGGTCGAGAATCCCTTGAAGGAAGGAATACAAATAGCACTGGTAAGATACATTTTTATTATTAATATTTTCAATCTTTAATGCACATTTATGATATCCAAGCCTTTTTTTCCTCTTTATTCTTCCACTCAGGCAATTTAATTGCTCCAAAACCAAAATGCTGCTCTTGGTTGTTGGTTTGTCCTGTGGTATTTCCACTCCTGAGCTTTGCACCCATCCAAGGAACTGGGAGCTGTGCTCTAAATTCCTGAATCACCATCTGACAGCACGCTGGCAAAGGTTACTTAAATCTACTGTTAATACAAACTATGAACTTCATTTTAGTTCTGCAAATATCTGAAAAACTCCTGACAGTGCAAGAGGATCATTGCATTATCAGACATAATTAAGGCAATGACAATATCCAGTATTTATTTGATGAGAAAAAAGAGGCAGTTCTAGAAACCACACCTGAAGTACACAAATACAAGCACATAAATAATTTCTGTCAATAGGATGTGCAAACCCCACCCATAAGAACTACACTAAAAATCACATTGTATCCTTGAAGGCAATTAACATTTTATTTGATATTTTATTATTCTGATTGAAGTAGCTGAACTTACTGGGAGTGTAAGGAGGGTAGTTTAACTTATTCTCTGCACAACCTTTTTTTGAGCCTTGAACAAAGTTGCACACTTCATTCATATCCTGGAAAGGAAAGATGTGGGATGTAATAAAGTTACCTTAAGTACATTTCCCTAAAAAAAGTCTTCCACTCTATTCTGTCACTGATAGCTATTTAAGGAATAATTAAGGAATCATTAGTAGCTATTCTTCAACATCTCCTTTCTGATCGTAAAAATACCTTTCAATCCAATAAAAATTCAATGTAATAAACATCTGCTATCACTTATATTTTAAAAATAAAAATAAAAACCCTGAATTACTCACAATCCATATTCCATCATAGGGCACTATGTCATAGAACAGTTTGCACTCGTTCGCCCACCAGTTCGTGGCCTCAGGGCTGGTGTAGTCTGGGAACACAGTTTCCCCTGGCCACACCTGGAATATTCAAAGGAAAATAATTAATGAAACTTTAAATGAGATTAAAAAACTGTCATAGGGTCACAGACCTGCTCAGGTGGGATGGGAGGTTGAAGAACACAGAGTATGAATTTCTTAACTTCAAATTTTTCAATTGCTTTTCTTGTGAGTCCTACAAGGAGCAATAGGGTGCTGAGAAAATTCTCAATAGAAGTTAAGATTATAAATGAAAAGGATAATGTGGGATCTGGCTCTTCAGTTGCTACTGGAAATAAATAGGAGCTGGTTGATGAAATGTCCCTTGAGCCTTCAAACTACCCTTTAATGTAAAAAAATGTTAGTGTTAATGTAAAAAAAAAAATAGGGTTATTGTGAGCAAGTGTAATTTAAATTGCTATTTTAGTTCTACTTTTATTTAAAAAATTAAAATTAAAAAAAAATATTCATTTTGATGTAGAATCAATGAAAAATACCTTTTGAATGTAAACAATTGAAAAAAGAGCTAAGAAAGGTTGAGAGTAATCATAGTCTACAAGAGACCTGACAAACTTTGCTCTCCCTGATGGATAAGTCCCCTGAGCTAAAGTAAATCACAACAGTGACAACAGATCAAATTCAGATGTGTAAAACCACAATTACCTCCCCAACCAATGCTGTTCCATCTGACTCATTAACCCAGACATTTCTCTCCATCCCCCTGACGTAGCTTCCATAGGGACTTTGATCAGCCAGCTTTTGGGTGCTAATAGCAGGATCCTAAAGAAATTAGAAAACAACAAAGAAAAACAGAAATCAGGATATTCCATCCATTATTACAGGCTGTAAATGAAGTAATTACAGAGAATAAGTAAATAATAATAATAAATAACTGTAATTAAAGTGTACTCAAGGGAAAAAAAGGAGTAATTAAGTGCTTACCAATATGATGATATATTTTTGTCCATGGTCATGCAAATAAGCTGCAAATTGAGGGAGGTCTTTGAATTTCACTTTGTCATAAGTAAAATCTTTCCTGTTCTCCATATAATCAATATCAATGACTTGGATATCCTGAAAGAGAAGGGAGTTCAGCTTTTCCATAAGTGATAGGTAACAATTTTTATTAGTCCACTTTCTTCCCAAATATTAGCTGAATATCAGGGTATTTTTATTCTGTTGAAGACATCAGGTTCATGGCCCCCGAAGTCTAATTTTAAAAGTTAATTCTACTTTGCCTTTGACTGTCAATTAAGAATAATATATGGTTCCATAACTGTCCATAGGACAATAAAAAAGTGTTTCAAGAGAAGGAAAATGGACACAGTTGAAAAGAATAAAAGAAAATCACAAGGAAGTGTTTGAATAAATCTACCTGCAGTTAACCCACCCCCCATCCAACATTCTGATAATGGGGCTAACATTAAAATGCACAAAAACCTTTGACACCACATGTTTCCCTATCCAAGCTCATGGAAAACGAGCCAGTTGTAGGATCTCAGGGTGCTCTCAAACCCCATACTCACATGGGGCAGGCCAACATCTCTGTTCCTCTCCACGACTTCCTTCACCTCAGCCAGGGAGGTGTATCCATAGCGGCAGAGCTGGAATCCCAGGTTCCAGTAGGCAGGGAGTGCTGGCAGTCCCACAAGCTGAGAGGGGAAAACAAAAACCCCACGTGCTGCTGGACACCCTGTGTCTCCTCATCTGCTTTCCCTGCATCAAATCCTCAGGATCTGAGCTTTTCTATTTTCCATCCATGTGTAACCCTGCAGTTCTTTGGTGTGTAACTCTGAACTCCACACCCAGTGTCAGCTGCTGCTTCCCCATTTGGGGCAGACACAACAATTCCTCTCCAGGCCTGGCAATCAAGGACACCTCAGTGCCTCAGGCCAGAGAGATGGGAACAAAAGTGAGCTGGGGGAGCAAACTGGGGGTCAATGACTTCATCACCTGAAGCTGGAATTGGGAGATTAACCCCCAATATGCAAATGGACCAAACTCATAAAAATGTGAAACCTGTGACTCGTGGTCCATTTTTGGGCTTGGTCTGCCCTCAATGTACCTGAAGGCTCTTCAACAAACATTTATTCTCTTGATTTTGTCTGGCCTCTGTTTTTAGGTAGCCCCAACAAGGCATCACCACATTTCTCAAATCTTCTCCAATAGCCCACTCCTAAATGCAATATTTTTTCCCTATTATTTATTTATTTTAATAAATACTGGTATTTTGGGACAATGACCATTCTTTAAGGTATCACTGGAACCGAGGCAGATCTCAAGAAGTGCAAAGGACACTCAGTGAAATCTTGTGATCGTAAAATCCAGGTATCCTGTAAACACACTCTATCCCATAATATTGCCATATGAACAGGAATTTGTCCTCATGACAAGAGCAAGGAAACATAAATTATTCTAGAGACCATCTCCAGCCCTAATGGCCACGGTGTAAATTACAGATTTATGTATTTTGGAGCTCTTGGGCCTCAAACATGCATCCTTTCTGGCACCCAGAGAAAAAAAATATTTTAAAATAAATTCCAAGCACTTTGAAAAAATCTGTCCAATGCATAATCCCTGTGGGTAAAGGTACCTGCAGGTACTCCTGGACTACTTGCTCTGGGGTGTTCCCCAGGAAGATGTAGAAATCCAGGATGCCTCCAATGGTTCTGTAGGTCACTGCTGGAGCAGGCTGCACCACAAACTCTGCCAGACAAGAGTGCACAAAAACAGTTCTGAAGCACGGGAAATTCTAAAATAACTTTTCTAATTGATGGCTAGAGAATTTACTGAAGTAAAAACCACAAAATGCCTAAAGAACCCTAAATCATGAATTGAACTTGCAAATAAGGGGAAATCAGACAACTCTTTATGTGTCCCTATTTCCATTCCTTTGTATCCTACAGAGAAGAGAATCAGAGGAAATCCAATGGTTCAACCTTTTCTCTCTGAATTTTTAGTAAAACTTTCCAGCCCAAAGATGTGCTCAGTAAACGTAAATATAAATACAGTTATCTGAAGGGATTAAAGGACATTTACTTCCAATGTTGTTCACTCCAAATTCAGTCTCTTATTCCAGTGCAGACCTGTACAGCCTTTGGATAAGTTCCTGACCCTCAGATTTCCATCAGAATCCTCCACTTAACTGGGAGCTCCTCACTATTTGTATTTGAAATATTATTAGACACAGGGTAATAACTGCCCTCAGATTTTGGGGGGTGTTTTTAAGAAGGAACACTTACATCAGCTCAGCTTTTATTGCAATCCAAAAGATCGTTTCAAAAGAAATTCAACTGCACTGCTCAGAGCCCCAGAGAAAGGTTTCTTACCCATGGCATTGCTGTTCATCAGGAAAACACCAAAGGAGGCTCCAGTGTTGTCTTCCAGACACAGGAAGAAAGTGTGAGCTCCATATAAATTATCCATTGCCTAAAATAATAAAGGGAACAGGTAAGCTGATTAACGTCTAATAACAGGATCTGTTCTGGAATATTTCAAAATATATCATGGCTAGAACTCAAAACATCTCAAAACAGAGAAAACTGAAGAAATTTAAATCCTGACACTTCCCTGTTTTATATGTTCTGTTTTTCTTGGTGTTATCCTCCTTTATTTTCCATTAAAACAAGAATTTACCCAATAAATAGATAACAGATCTGAAGGATCTCCAGGAAAGCTGGCAGATATTGCAGCTCTGTTTCTGGGGAATAAATGTGCTCATCAAGAACTTGAGAGGTGCTTCCACCCCCTTTCACCACACATCAGGTTTTACATCTAATCTAGATTTCTATTCATCCTACAAGGCAATAATTTTGATGCCTAATCTATGGAAATAGGAGAGTGCCTTGCTTGTTTTTCATTTCCTTTCTAATAATTTTTTATTTCTGCTGTTATTATTAGCAACATAACCCCTGAGAGATGCTAACAATTGTTGCAAGAGTTGTGCTTTTTCTCCTGAAAAAGCAAATTCAGTTCAAATGCACAAGAAACAGAACCTGAGCAATTTGAAATCAGCCTAACTTGGTGCTGTTCAGTGTTATTTTCAATTAATGAGTCTACACTCAGTGGAGTCATATAGTTAAGAACTATCTTCAATCCAGAGCAAAGAGTGAGGAGAAATCTCAAGGTAATGGGTACAAATTCCAGATTATTAATTAACTACATACAACCATCTCACCCTCAGGTTTCACTCCATTTATCTCCTAATGCAGGAGAATGAAAGTTCTCTCTAAAAGCAGGGAGTTGCTTTATGAAGCTGAGGTAATGGTGAAAATAGTTTTACAATTATCAAAAACTGGGTGTCACAGAAATTGTTTCATAAAGGGACAGCCAGAAAGCTCTAGAAACAAATAACAGCTGACAGATAAATTTTATCTTGGAAAGAAACAGCTGTTATGGAGAATTTTTTCCATAATTTGAGCTCCAAGGATGTTGCTGAAGCAGCCTGGGCCATCTGAGCTGAACACTGGCCTCAGCAATGCTTATTGTTATTTATGAGTATGTTATTTATTCTGATTATCAGTAGAAGCTGAAGACTCATCTATTAAAGTTTATCCACTGGTTTTCCACTGCACACCAACATAAAAATCAGGGAACACCCATCAGTACCACGGAGCTTTTAGCAACAACATGCAGTGCCTGAAAAATCTTTAGGGGAAATTCATGGATGTGTTCACAGCCCGAGAGGTTTGGGTGACAGAACTGCCAAGACTGAGGGGAAACAACCCCAAACTCACTGCAGAGGGGGGAGTGTCCCTGCCGAAAATAGGCCAGGTTTTCCAGTTGACATCGTGCCTGTACTGCTTGTGCACGTGCTCCCCCACGCCGTAGATGTTGCTGCTGGGCAGTTTGATGGAGAGCTGCAGGAACTGGTCAGCGTACTGCAGGGGGCCAATGGTCGTGTTAAACCTGGTGGAAAAGTGCAAAAAAAAAAAAAAAAAAAAGGAAAAAATGAAGAGTTTTACCAAGAGTTGTTGCAAGAACTGCTTCTGCTCCTTGCAGCTGGAGCTGGGTGGCAGAGTCGGGTCTCCACCCAGATATTTCAGGTTTTCTTCTGACTGTTGATGGAATCAGAGCTCTCCTTTGGGGCCTCAAGTGGAACAAAAGATGGTGGAAGGTCACAGACTTTATCTGAATAGCCAGGATTTTGGGAATGAACTGTTGTAACATATTGTCCTTCTATAAAGAGGCCTCTCTTTTGCTGGGCTGTTTAAGAGTGGGGGAAAATCCGTGCAAACCTTGTGCAAAGAAATTTATCAAGGATTTATCTCTGCCCTTACCCCGTAGTAGCAACAGTTTCCTTTGAGATCCTCAAACTCAGAGTCCAACATCACTGTCATTTTTTCTTTAGCAATCCAAATGCAAACACTTTTATGAAATTAAACAAAAGCCTAAGGAAATTTAGACAATATTCCAGAGAATTGTTTCAGTGTGGTCCCTCAGGTGTCTCATCCCCCTCCCTGTACCTGTTTAATCAGTCAGGCACTGCTGACTGCCAAGTCCATCTTCTGTGCCCTCTATAATTGCAAATCAATCATTGCAGAGGATTCCAAGCCAGAAAACAATACTAATAAGAGCAAAAAGCAACCCTTAATTAATTCAACTCGCAGCCTTACTAATCCAAGTGGCCCAGCCCTGTGGCAGGTAATCATTCCTGGCTGATTTAATGAGAACCTTCATGCTGGCACTGCCCTGCTCTCAGGGCACTTGGACACCTGTGGCTTGGTGGGTTTGGTTTCATTTACTTATTTTTAGAACATAAATGGGATGAGACAACTCAATGTTCAAGTTCATTAAATATTTTACACACAGCCTTACACAACCAGCTCTCCTTGGATATCACAGGTGTAAAGGGCAGCCTGATTTTGGTGGTTCAGGGCCTCAGGACAAGTGCAGTAAAGAAGATAAATGGTAAAGGAAGGTTAAAAAAAAAAGGTTAAAAGGTAAAGAAGATAAAAGGCAATCAGGAATTTTCCCACATGATTTGAATTTATATCAGCAAAGAGTCTGGCAAAGAGGACTGGCAAAGTGTCCCACAGATAATAAGAATGCCCCATATTGAGATTTCACCAGCAGTGGGAGAACGTGATCAGAGAGCCACACCTGAAACCCTTCAGACAGAGCTCCCCACCTCAGACTTTGTTCCCAAATCCATCCCAAGAGTCCTTGAGGGACGTCCACCAGTCAAGAAGAGGGAAGAAGTAGAATCTGTGTCCAAGAGGACACCTCAGAGGTGGCATCTGGTGTGGCACCACCAGCTCCCAGATGTCACTGGGGCTCCCTGAGTCACCGAGGAAGGCCCACCAGGACTTACAGCACTCTGCCATTGCTGGCTCTGGTCACCACGAGGCCGAAGGGGTTCTGCTTCAGCTCCACCTTGTAGTTGGGGCTGGAGGCCGCGGATCCCGTGAACGGCTTCACGTGCTCGTGAGGGACCTCGAACCTTTGAGCGTTAGGGTCAGTGATCTGCACACATGGACACAACACAAGCGTTGGGCCTTTAATTAGTCCTCAATACGGGCATTTTCCAGCATTATCCACAGTTCTGATTCAGGGTATTTCCACCCTTATCCCAGTCTGCTTTTATTGTTATTCACTTCCAAGTTTAATTACTCATTTTCAGCCATTTTCTTCACAATATTTGACTCTGTGTTTCCCTGGCTCAGCAGGAACCCTCCACAGGACAAAGTCTCCCACAGAAGGTTCAGAATCCCACAAGCCACTGGTATCCCCACATCCATGGCACAGACTTGAGCTCTCCATAGAAAACACAAACCATTGGAAAAGCTAATATTGTCTGTCAAAATGATTGAGGGATGTGATTGGGCCATAAACAAAAAGTAAGTAAACACATTTATCCCCCCCAAATCTTCCTGTGATGAGGACAAATGGTGGATAATAGAAAATCTGAGCTTTCCAGAGGTCTCGGTGATTTTTCCTGCAGAATTCCCACCGTGCCGAGTCCCCGTTAACCTGAGGCATCGCAACAGCAAGGAGGACAATGAAAGAACTTCAGTGGGAATCACGAGAGTGCTCCAGAGGCATCAATCCCACACTCCCTGCACAGGCAACCCCACATCCTGCAGAGAAAACAGGTCCTTGGAGCAGAAGAGGACAAAGCCTGACCTTGAATCGGAAGCGGTTGTTTGTCTGATACTCCGCCGTCAGCAGCACGGTCTGGATGTCACTGCCGAAGAGGGAAGGGGACGGCAGCCTCTCCAAGGTGGCCTCAAACCCTTGGGAGACAAACACGAGGTGTTGTGTGGAATGGGACAGCAGGGGCTGGGAGCTGGGGGCCAGCCCAGAGCTTACCTGCCTTCGTGGACCTCTGGGAGCCCTGCACTTGGTAGCCGTGGCTGGGGGAGAAGAAGCACCAGGGCACGTTGGCGTCGCTCTGGGGGTTCCAGCAGCAGCCACGGAGGGAGCAGGTGCTCTGAGCAGGGACAGGAGGGGCACAGATCAGCTGGGGTTGCACAAATGGACCCATACCAAACCAGTTAAAGTGTACATTTCACCCCAAACACCAGAAACCCTAATAATTTCTGCACTCGGGTCAAGCCCTCCGTTGAAAAACTCCATGGAGTGAACTCAGTGGTGGCACAGAAAGCACTAAAGAGGGTTTTTTATGGATTCAGAGTAAACTTGCTTATTGGAGATGTGTTCTTTCTTAAGACCACAAGATCCATAGGTGAAATAAATATTTAAAAAGAATTATTGAAACATCTGAGCTGTGACAGATACAGCAGGGTGTGACCAAAAGTCACACTCAGGAGAGGGGGTGAAATTTATCATGGGATTAACATCTAATACACATCCATACAGGCATAATTGAACATTGTGTATAATACCTACATTTTAATGTAATTTTCCAGTATCAGAAATATTTAGACTGCTTCTGCATAACCTCAAATTGAGATAAATATTTTTTTTAATAAATGTATTTTTCAAGCCTCTGTCTCAGTGTAGTGGCACCATGCTTTATGCACACATTCACTAAAAAGCTGAAATTCCTTTGCTTTGCTGTTAGAAATGAACTTGTCCATGTGCTCTGTGTGTGAGGTTTATCTTTGGAGATAAGATTGGGGCAATGAAGCACTAAGTTTCCGCTCATTTTCTCTCCTTAAACCCCTATTCATTACTTAGGGCAAAGGACAGTGGCAAAACAACTCTCACTGAGGGTGAAGGGCAATTCCATCAGTGATCTCAGTACCCAGTTCCAAAAGGAACGCCTTCCAAACCTCACTTTCACCTCCCCACTACCAGAAGCTCTTTCTGCCTTCATCTGATTGTGCTCAAATGCTTTTGGTGTTTGTAATAAATATTTAAAATACTCTGCAGCTTGAAATAGGTGGACATGACCCCAAACCTTCATTGCTGCTGTCCTTGTTTTGGGGTTGGAGAGCCCAAACTGGGCAGAGCAGGTCAAATTATTTTCAGAGGGTCTGGACAGATAAAAGATAAGGCAGCTCCAGCCCAGCAATCAGGCAGGTGCTGAAGGAAGCACTGAGGGAGCTCACAAAGCCACTGGCTTGGGAAGTCTCAGGGCATTTATTTGATAGTGGTTTTACACAGCACAAAAATCACTCAAAACCACCCAAAATGAACCCCAGATCCACCAAACAGGTGAATGCTTTTCCTCTCTGTCTTAGACTCACCCGCTCACAAAACATTTGCTGTCATTTCCATCAGGTTCCAAGCCAAAAATAAGGGCTGGAGGAGAGCTGGAGGGACTCACTTTCCCCCCTTTGACACCCAAAGCCCTTTGTAAGGCTGTGAAAAACCCAGGCTCACCTCCCACCTCCCCAGATGCCACCTGAGAACTCCCCATTTCCCATTCATAAACGATTGCAGGGTAAAGGAGAGGAAGCACCGAGCCCTCCAGGACTGCAGAGATCTCAGCTTGATCCCCTTACATCATTTCCTTCATGTACAGGGGAATATCCTCAATATGAGAACAGATTTGCTATTTCCATCCTCTTCTCCCTTCCCAGACAAGTGACCATCCCATAAAAAGCAGAATAAACTGATTTTCCTACAGCCTGGCTGCTCAAGCATCCACATTCCCAGCTTCCTAAGCAATATTTTCTTTTCCCCAGCTATTTCTCCTGAATACTCCTCAACTATTTTCAGCAGTTCCTTCACAGTCCAGTGATATTTTTCCAGCTGGATCTTATCCTGGCAGATTTCTATTTTTTGTGGCATATTGAGCTTTCTGCAGAAGGAAGTAAACACAGGAGCTGAGGATTGGCTGTGCCTGGCACAGAGGAAGGAGCAGAGTTCACCAGAGACACTGGGGAGCCTGTTGTAAAAGCAATCATCTGCTATAAATAAAGATGTGATCCCAGGCTGGGGGCTCTAAAAGCAGCACAATAGATACCAGCACCCAAAGCTTAATTAGGAATAACCCTGGATACGAGGAAGCTGTTTACACTGGGGTACAGCAGGAACTGAGCACCAAGGACTCACAGAAGAGCCTGGCCACGTGCTGAACCAAGATGTGCTGTTCTGTGCATCCACAGAGGCCTCACCAGAGGGGGATTTTGGGAAGAAAAGCACAGAAACCAAGCCCAAACCAACAATTCCCCCTTCCCTGAGCTTTCAGAGGTGTCAGCCTGGCCTACACGAGCTCTGCTCAGTGGAATTCTTGTTTTACTGCTGTGTTCTGCTTGTCTGATCAGACCTCCTGGCAATTTTCCACAGCAGTGAATGGATCCTAAATATCTTCCTTCTTCAAGCAAGTCTATCTTCACCAACCACATGATCAAATAAAAAATATCTATTTCTTTACTTTTGTTATTTTCTTCCTTTCTCTTTTATGCATTTCTTCCTTCCTTCCTCTTCCTTTCTTCCCTCATTTTTATTTTCATTCTTTCTTCCTTCCTTTCCTCATTTTTCTCTCCTTCCTTTCTTCCCTCATTTTACTTTCCTTCCTCTCTTCCCTCATTTTACTTTCCTTCCTCTATTCCTTCCTCTTCTCTTTTCTTCATTTCTTCTAGCCTTCCTCTTCTTTTTCCCTTCTTTCCTCCTTCCTTTAATTTTCTTTCTTCTATTTATTTCTCATTTATGCAATCCTACTCATTTTCTGTCTCCATCCTGGACATCTTCAGTGACCAAGGAACTCAAGGCAGACACTAACCCTTGTAGATTAGCCAAACCATTTTTCCCAGCTGCTGTTTATTCTGAAAACCACTAACACAAACCACTGCAGAAGGGTAATGCAGAACCTGCAGTTTCCCAGATTTTTGCATTAGTGCAGCCTGACACAACCAAATCACTTCCAGGGCAAAATGTCCACAGGAGTGAATGGAATCACTGGGATGGAATTCTGGCTTTCCTCATGGAGTAAAGGTGATATTTATCTCTAACCCTGTCAAATCTGCTGCCTGATCTTCACTAATATTCAGAAATCATTTCTTTTACCTCTAATTCCAGATCAGGCACCCTCAGCGTTGCAATCTGCATCTACTTTTCTGCTGGGAGCTGTGATTTGATCGTTTTTAATTCTCTCCTACCACCAGCCTTGCAGCTGCAACCAGAGCACCACTGCTCCCCTCCCTGCTTGAGGAGTGCAGCCCTGCAGGTGGGGTGACCGTGTCAAAGGCAGGGATTACAGCTTCAAAGGGTCTGCATGGCTGCTCCTGCAGTGCTCTGCCTGTTCCTGGGGCAGGGAAGGAGCCTGAAGAGGTGAGGAACAGGCTGCGATTTGAACCTTTCCTAACCTGTCCCCTGCAGGACTTTATTGAGCTACAAATCATAACAAAAACCCACGGCACAAGAGGCTTTAACAACAGCCAGCTCTGGAATTAGGTGGGAATTTCCTCCGAGGTTCAGACAGCTGGGTAACAATTTTTATACCTCTGTGAATGACAGAAGTAATCCACATCCCACTGGGTTTTTTTTTGTTTTTTTTTTTTCTCCTAAGCTGCTCCTCCCCAGATCAAGGCATCCACGAGAAAGCAAGAAAATTCATAATAAACATGAAAAACAATAATTTAATAATAAATTAAATTATTATTATTATTAAATTCAAGAGTAACTATTACGGAAAGGTTCTCAATGTGAAAGAACTAAAAAATAAAGGGCATCATAAAATCATGGAAGGGTTTGGGATGGAAGGGACCTCAAAGCTCCTCTCATTCCAACTCCTTCCATGGGCAGGGAACCTTCCACCATGCCAGGCTGCTCCAAGCCTCACCCAGCCTGAGATGATGCTTTTCACAGGGAATTTTAACTCTGAAATTCTTAAGCTAAAGGTCTTCTCCATACTCTGTTCTCTCAGACACCCCAACCAAACTGGAATCCAAAGTGGGTCTGAAAGGAAACTTCAGAAAGGAAACTCTGACCACACCTTGTACACTGTAAAACTGCACATCTCAGCAAAGGCTGTCATTTCTGAATTATTATAAATGCCAGTTTTTGACCACCACACCAAATGAAACCGTTCAGAAAAAGTTCTTAAAAACCAAGGGTGACTCTTTTAGCTGCTTGATGTCTGACCAATACTTCTGCCACCTCTCCCCAAACCAGAGAAATCAGACCTCCAGTCAATGGTTGTGCAGGAGTGGAACCCCCCTGCGAGCACTGGGAAAATCACAGATTTAAACAGATTAAGGAAATACATGATCTAGTAGAGGCAAATGACATTTTTATAAATAAGCAGGAGATTTTATGGGATGAAATTTCTTTTCTAGTATTTTCCAGAACGTTACCAGACCTGTGTTGCTAATTGATCCGGGATGCAGTCAATTCTCTCTGCTACTGGTGTATTCTGACATCGTGGGTGAAAGTCTGTGTCTGTGTCTGAGTCTGAATCTGAGTCTGAGTTTGAGTCTGTCAGGGAAATAAAGGAATGGGTTAATACCAGGATCTCTAAACTGCAGGAATAAATTTATTCCCTCTGAACCCGGCACCTGCTTCTGCTGCCTGCTTCCCTAACAACAACAGAGATCCAAATCACTATCAACCATTGCTTCTGTGATTCATTTTTACCTCTGGAAAATGGCACACAATTATTTCAGATACGAAAACTTCACTGTAAATTTTTGAGCATGTAGGTCATTTTGATAATTTTATTTCATTAGTCCACTTTTTAGTGATTCCTGTCAATGTGCTCTGCTTCATTGAAAATACATACAAAACTAAAAATTGGAAGAACTTTCCTCTTCTTAAACTGTGCTGTCATGGTGCTCCTTGCCCTGAGCCAGAGTTTTCCACAGGAGCTGGAATTGGAGCATCAGGGAAAAGCACCTCCACTAAAATGCTCCTTTAGATTTCAGGTTTGTGGGCCTGAATTTCAGGTGGGCAGCTTTAGGTGATTAAAGGGAACACTGAAGGTTACTTCATGTATTTGGGAGCTGTTTGTGTCTGGAACAAGGACTGTGAAGTGCAGGGATGTGCCCTGGGCTGAGATGGACACACACCCCCAGATTTGCCTCTTTGCATCAGCTGCACTTGTGCTTCTTGCTCAGGGAAACTCCTGCTCATGACAGAAACAGGAAAAAATATGCAGATATTAGTCTGGATGGGCAGTTTTACTAAAACACCGAGGTGTTTGCCTTGTATAAGCACTATTTTTTATTTTTCTGCCATTTTCACCTCCAAGCTGTTTGCTCCAGTGCCTGTGTGTGAATGGAATTACACAAAATGGGACTGGAAGTAAAGCAGGTGCTCTGCACCACATCCCTGGAACACAAGGGTTTGCTGATTTATCAGTGCATCAGCAAGAAACACTGGGGGATTTTAGGATTATGATAATATTCCACACAATTTGGCCGCTCCCACATAAAGATCAGGCAGATTTTTTTTCAGAGTTATCTTTTTTTTAATACTCCAAAATTTGAAATTATCTGAGCTCTATGTTCCTAAAGAAAGTCCAAGCAGTGGAGGGAGAGATAAAAGACTTTTCACGACAATAAACCCTGACTCATGCCATTTATTGCATTCATATCTGGTAACTCTGGTTGTATCATCCACAGGAAGGACTGGCCATGATTCACCTCTGGGTAATGATAAGAGCATTTGGATAATGATAAGAGCAGGAACCCCTGAGCCAGATGCCACTCGGGTTTTTGCTCCTCCAGCAGCCATGGGAAGCTCTCACCTGAAGATTGGACTCCGGATTGCCCCGTGGCCAGCAGCCCAATGAGGACACAGGCGATGATAGTCACCACGGTGAAGAGGACAATCAGAGTGATCTCCAGCCCACTGAACTTCTTGCCCATCTAGAAACCCAGAGAAACTCCATCAGTCAAAGGAAAACACAAGGAACAGCTGTAAGTTACATTTCCAGTGTAGTAAATTAGCAGCATTTATAAACTGGCCTGGTTTTAAGCCACATCACCTAATCCTGAGGCTTAAATAAAACGCTCCTAAGTGCAATAAGTCTCCAGTTCAGGATAATTCACCCAGTGCAGATTATGAAATTGTTACACTGAGAAATGTATTTTCGTCCCTGCAAATCATTTAACGCAGAACAATTTATTCCTGAAATTAACCATGGAGTTTCCCACAGGTTATTAAAATCCCTGGAACAGAAAACAAATAAAATCTTCTTCCCCTTTTCCCCCTTTCTAAGCTTTCTTTTCTCCTTTAGAGCAAACAAAAGGTTATTCATTTAAAAAGGAGGAACTTGATTTGTTAAAAATATACCAATGAAAAGCTGGAATAAACTCTGAGGGCATGTCCAGGACACGTGGCAAGGCAAGACAGAGATAAATTGCTTTTTTGTGCAGTGGCAGAACAGACTGTGTACAAGCTCATGGCACAGTGGTTGCTGCTGGAATCACAACTGAAATATGGGAAATAACTCAAAGGAGTCAGTGCCTTAAAAAGCTGTGGAAAACAAAGTTTTCCCAAATTCCTTTTTTATATTTTTGGTGAGAAAGGTGTGCTGAGCCAAGGGAGCCGTGCTGGCTCAGAGAACAACCCAGACCCATCAACACTGAACTGTGCACCAGCAATCAAACTGATTAAAACTAATTAAAACTATTTAAAACTAATCTCAGCAGGCAGATCAATACACACTGGCAGCTACCACTGCATTTAACTTGTGGTTAAGGGCATTTAACCTCATAAAAGAGAGTTAAATACAGAGAATTTGGTTCTTTTTAGTTAAGGAAGTGTGGGACCACGTGTGCATTGCAATGGCACAAAAACTTTTGCATGTTTTAGTGATGACCCACAGAATGAAAAATACTTTAAAATTAACTATTTTGTGTGTGAAATAACAGTTTAAATCATTGTGTGCACCTTTTTGCCATTTTTAACCCATCACCCTCCCTCCATCACAACCTAAAATCCCCTTTTGCTGTGCTGCCCCAGATGATATCATCCTAAAACTTAAAAAACCATCATTTCATTCAAGTTCTTGTCATTAAAGCCTCCTATCTCATTGAATTCCAGTTCTTTCTTCTCCTGGTCTCCCTCCAAACCCTAAACCATTGGAAATAAAGCCTTATAATTTATAAATCTAAGTTCTGTTGCGTGATGAGCATTCATCCAAAGCTCTCCAGAACCCTGGAATAAATAATATAATTAAATAACAAAATGAAAAGCCTTACCTTAAATTTTCTGTGGTTCCTTCATTTGCTGCTCCTGACTGTGAAGCTCAGCATCAAACCTGGGGCTTTATGAGCTGCTGTTATCAGTTCTCAGCTGTGTTTGCAAAGCCCGGGGCCAATGGCAGGCGCAGCCAGAATTACAGGCAGATTACAGACACTCTTTGGACCAAACACTCTTTGGACTTCAATATGAAGCATCAGGTTCTGCAGAGGAGTGAAAAGCAGCTATGAAATGCCAGTCAGCTCATCCAGTTGCATGACTCGGGTTTTTAATCTCTTCTGTTTCCATATCTTTGTTACTTTAACCTTCATGGAGCCCTCATGTTCCTCATGTATTATTTCTGCTTAATCACCACAAGAAGTTGCTAAACATTCCCAAATGAGGGAAAGAGCTGTTGAACGTGTTGCAGGGGAGAATCACATTGATGACCATTAAAATTTTTATTGGAATTAACTGCAAAATATTAATCTCAAATCAATATAAACATATTTCAAGGAATAGTACTAATAAATGTCAAAAGCAGATGAATAAGATGAAAGATTAACAGAGAAATGTTATCATTTTATAGCAAAGAGGTTTCAATCATAACCTTAATATGAATCCTTCACATCTAACTGGCTTTTGTCTTTTTCTTGCAAATGATAGGTGGGATTCTAACATTAAATCTGTATTTTCTAAAGAAAACTTTTCAATTCATATTATTAAAGCATTTACAAGTGATTTTTCAATAATAAAGAAATGGCTGAGAAGTGCCACTTGTATTTTTTTTACTGCTCATGAATTTACTCCAATTCCTCCATGCCTCAGCTCTGCCTGGAATGAGAAATTTTGAATATTCTCTGATGAATCACAGAGGGGATGGGCTCCTTTTCCTCAGTCAGCACTTAAAGGAAGGAAAATCAGTGACACACACAGAGCACTGAGGCTTCCTTCCTTCCTTCCTTCCTTCCTTCCTTCCTTCCTTCCTTCCTTCCGCAACTTCCGCAACTTCCGCAACTTCCGCAACTTCCGCAACTTCCTTCCGCAACTTCCTTCCTTCCGCAACTTCCTCCCTCCCTCCCTCCCTCCCTTCCTCCCTTCCTCCCTTCCTCCCTTCCTTCCTTCCTCTCCTCCATCATCCATCCATCCATCCATCCATCCATCCATCCATCCATCCATCCATCCATCTCCCCTCAGATCAATGCCACCACTCGCAGGGACTCAGGTGAAGAACAGGCAGAGTTTCCAAACAAACCTCACCCCTCCTTTCCATGGGAACAACATCCAAGTCCAAGAAAACGCTGGAAACATTGCTAAAAATTGCTAAATATGCTGCTTTTGAGTGTCTATTAAAAAACCAGAATGGTTTCGTGTAGATTATGAGGATGACAACAGTTGGGGAAGCCTGAGGGGTTTCTTTGATGGATATTTGTTCTCCAAAGTTGATTTATTTCATTTGACTGTTCCAGGAAAGCCCTGGGCCCAGCACAGCATATTCCACGGGTTCCATTTAACAATCCCCCTGCCATCAATAAAACCATTTGCTTAAGTGCTTCCCTGAACTGGCAGTGCCACAAACCTGTTATCCATCAGCCAGGGCACAGAACCAGGGAATACCGAGCTCTCCGGGGAGGGTTTCCCAGCAGGTTCCCCAGCTGAGTGTGCTTTCGTTATTCCCAAAGGACACCAAGGCAAGGTGTGAGATCAAAATCCAAGTGGGAGGAATGGGGAAGGCTCCTCAGCCAGGGACACTGAGAGGCCATATAGACAATGAGAACTCCATTAAGTGAGGAGCTGGAGCAGCGTGGTCTCTGCTGGCTCCTGCTTTGGTTTCCAGGAATTCAGAGCTGATTCCTTTCCGACAAAAAGCTGGGAAGAAGAATTCTTGGAAACCCAGGGGTACAGGCTGAGCTGGAGAGAATGGCACAGGAAAGCAATCTAGGAAATGAGGTACTGTTAAAAATGCACTAATTTAAAAAGAGACATTTATCTCTTTGCTTTGAACAGGCCCATTTTTAATTAAATTCCACACAACTTGCAAAGCTCATTAGCTGGGCAGAGTGAGCTCCTTGACATTCCTTCAGTCAGCAGGGCTAAAAATTGGGGTTTCAGCTACAGGACCATGCTAGGAAACAGAAATGGCTTATGCTTTGTCTACAGTTTAATAAGATTTGTTTTTTTACTGTTTGGGTGTCAAATATTTAATATAAGTTAAAGTTACAGCCCTTAATTTCTGTAAGAATCTGTTGGCACGTTTCCAGTCCAGCCAGGAACATAATTGTTATTCTGGAAGGATGTCTGGCACAGATCCAGCAGGAACACACTCCTGTAATCCCCGCATTCCTCCTTTGCACGGCTGAACCCACCCTGCAATCCCACTTCTCCAAACTGGGAGCTCTCCAGGCTAGCTCTGGCCACATCCAAGCAAGGGAAAAGGCTGAGCTCTTTTTAGAGGCCTGGAATCTCCTCCAGACATTCAGCTGAGCAAGGCAAGGAGCTGTGAAGTCTCACCAAGGCACTGGAAACAGATTTTCCCCCAAAGAGACTCTGGAGAGAACGAATTTGGATTCATCCCATGTTGTGTCATTTTCCCAAAGCACATCACAATTCAAGATCAGATGCTGTGAGCTCCGACTCAGACAAAAGCAGTTTTCATTTTATAGTAATTGACAACCAAAATATTTTGATTTTGTTTACCAAACAGACAGAGAAATAATATCAACTGAGTCATTTCGTTGTTGTGGAAAAACAGAACATATTTAAAGTTCATTTTCGAAGTATGTGCAGTTCTTCTCAAAGAAATGCAAATAGACATTGTATAGAAATTGTTTTTCTAGATAAATATGCTTCTTTACGTCTCAAAAATGGATCTTTATTCCCATTCCAATACCACTTTTGATCCAACAAAGTATGGCAGAGGTGATGAACATTAAAATTTTATGCCAGTGCTCTTTACGGATTTTTATGAGGTCAAATTAGAGACCAGTGATAATTAGAGATCAGTGATCATGATAATGATGACAAAGGTAAGAATTCCAATGGATCTATGGTGCATAGAAAGAGGGATGCATTTTGCAGTTCTCAGTGCAAATGAGGAAATGACTTGCTGGGAGTCTCTAATACACAAAAATAATTACTGGAAGTCAGTGCAGAACACACTGCTCAGGTGATGACTCAGTGCAAAGACCTGAAATCAGAGGAGAAATGTTATAACAACACTCCTAAAAAACCCCAAACCCTCTCATTCTTATTTTAATTGCTGCTGAACACAAAAAGCACGAAGCGAGAAGGCGTCAGATGTAGAAGGAACAAGTGTCAGGATGGTTTGAACCATAATCATGAATATAAATCACTTGATTATGTCTGAAAATTAATAACTGCTGCTGCTCAAGATAGCAAAGGGTAGCTCTTAGTAGAGCCAAGTCTTGTGTATTGCCAATATTTATTATCTACCTTCTCAACTGACAGAGAAATTACAAGATTGCACAAAAAAAAGAGAGAATATTTTTCTTTTGGCCATTCATGCATAAATATGTGGAAATATCAAAATGTGTCTGACATTATTACTTGATTGAAATTTATCATCTGCTTTTTGATTTATTTTTTTTTTTAAGCTGTAATAAGAGAACATCAGGGATATTCCAGAATGGAAATATCCTACAAGCAAGAGATTTGAACCTGGCATTTGTAGCTGACAATGTTCACTCCAGGATAGAGTTCACTGCCTGTAAATGAAGGGGAAAAGGAAAATTAATATTTGCTTCCAGCTAATTGCTGGCTCCAGATAATGCACCAAGCTGAAAGTGACTCTCAGCTGCATCCCCCCAGCTCTGCTTTGGGCAAAATGGAGAGAAAGGAATTCTTCATTTGCAGCTGGATGAAAACACCAACCATAGAAAAGCTGAAAAAAAATCACAAACAAGCAGAAAGAAATTTAATAAATTAGTAATTATCCTTCCTCCTCAAATATCTGAATTCTCAGTTTGTTGATTTTTCAGACCAAGCCTGCTGTTGGGTGCTGGTTTTGGGGTCCTTTTGCTGGGAACAGCTGTCAGGTTTTACTTTCAAATCATCCTTTTCTCAACTTCTTCAGCTTTATGTGATTTTTTTTTTTTTTTTTCATGTTCCTTCCTACCTGGAATGTACCAGAAGAAAGGAATTTTCACTCCTGCTGGCAGACCTAGAAACAGCAGTGATGTTTTCTGCACGGGGACATATCAAGGTTAATATTCAAGTTAAATTTGAATAAAGTTTTGAATAAAAAAATGGGTATTGCTTCCTCTGAAACCTAATTGGTGAGAAGTTGAAGAACTGGTTAAGAAAGGATGTATCATGTCTTAAATCCCTTTAAAAAATGTCCTTCCTTCTCCTTTGGTTCCTTAAAAACAGGGGAAATTCTTAAACCTCCCAAGGCACGTCATTAATTTTGTGCTTTCTAGAAATGCACAAATTCAAATGTGGTGAGCTTAAGTAAAGCAGATACTCTTCAATAATTCAAATATGGACAAATGAGAGTCTTGGATTTAAAAGCCCAAATCAGCCCTCTGTATTTAGGCTGTCCAAAGACTCACTAACATAAAATAAATATTGACACAACCACCTCTTCATGCCAGTTTGGAGACACATATGCACAGACCACCAGGACACCCAGGAGTCTGCCAGCTCCAGAGATCCTTGAGTCATACATCAGGCAGGTCCAAAATAGCCTTGGATGGATTTTGTAATGCTAGTTAAGAAAAAAAAAAAATTGGGGAGTCTTAATTTCTTGGCTGGTAAATATAAATATTTTTATGACCAGAAAGACCAGAAATTTTAGGAGGTTTTTTTTTTTAATGAAGGTTAATATCTAGGTTAAAAATTACAATAATAATAATAATTAAAAGAAAGCATTTTAAGGTGAAATTACAGATCTGCAATAATGACAACAACCTGAAAGGAATAGAAACCTCCAATTAGTAAGTAACACTCAAAATGAACCTTATAAAGTCCTAACTTCATTAGCCACCATTCCTACCCTATTCCATTGAGTTTTTTCATGCTGTTACTGAACAAAAGCTGAAATGACAGATTATGCCCCAGCTTTTGGAGAGAGGAAAAGATAATTCTGAAAGGAGCTGCTTAATGAAATCAGGGCTTTGACCCTTTGCAATTTTTTTGTCAGAGCTTTTCTGCTGCTCCCATGACTTTCCCTGTCCTTGCTGCAGATGGTCCAACAGCCAATTCCTGAGTTCCTTGCTGCTCCTGAGCAGGAAACGAAACAAAGCCACCGTTATTATCTCTTGATTCCTTGCCAGCTTTTTGCTTATTTAGACATGGTACTGCTGGATATTATTCAGCTTTGCATTTCTTACCAGTAAAAAAAGAATAGATGGCTATTGTAGGAAAACAAAGGGATTAAAGGCTTAGGAGCTTTGGGTGCATGTTTAATATTCAGATATTTGTAATAACAACTGAGAGATGCAAACAACATCAGTGCCAAGAAGGCGATTTCCTTACACCTGTTTTTGTGTGGTAATTCAGGGAGCACTGCCCAGGAGGGCTGGGCTGGGCAAGGGACACTGCTGAGGCAGAACCCAGCAGCTCATCCCAACACCATCCAAGATATAGGAAAACTCAAAGTTCACAGCTTTGACCTTCATTGCCTCTGTCACCTCCATGGAATTTCAACTCCTGGTTGTTGAGTATTTATTTATTTTTGCCAAGGTCAGGATTAAATCATGAGACGGGATTTCTTGTTGGGACTCAGATGTTTGTTAGTTCTTATCCATGCCACAGTCTCACAAACCCTGAGTTCTACAGCTCTTCACTCTGACAAACTAAAAATGGAGCCCCCATATCTCTCTCTACAAGGCCTTTTAAGGATAAACTGTGTAATTAAGAAATGACACCTAAATTATTTTTACTTTTAACCCAATAACCAACAACCCGTGTCCCCACAATGTGGACTTTTTTATCCAATTACACAAAACCACCCAAACCCATGGAGGAGAAGGAGGAGGAGGAGGAGGAGGAGGAGGAGAAGGGGAAGGAGAAGGAGAAGGAGAAGGAGAAGGAGAAGGAGAAGGAGAAGGAGAAGGAGAAGGAGAAGGAGAAGGAGAAGGAGAAGGAGAAGGAGAAGGAGGTGATGAAGAAGGTGAAGAAGGTAAAGAAGGACCAGCCTCCGCCCCAAAACCTCCATCTTACTTTATATATATTACCATATTCTAAACCCTTAAACTCTGAGTTTTCACCCTGTGATATCACACACTTCTATTCAAACTCCACACCCACAATCCCAGTTCTGTCATTCCATTTTGGAAGCTTCTCCATGGCCTCAGGTCAATGCAGAGTTCTCCTGGGGGTCAGTGCCTGGCAGCACAGAAAGTCTGAAATTCTCATAACCAGGGTTCCAACACCTAGTGACCTCTAAACTTGCACCCAGGGGTGATTTTTGTATCACTGGGATGAAGGATTCCAATCTTCCATGAAAAAATGTTCAACCATGCCATTAGATGCCACAAAACCTTGCAGATTCTGATCATACTGGTTCCAAGCTTTTCTGTCCAAACACAACAGCTGAAAGATGTATTTCCTTGGGGGTTTTTAATGACATTTTTACAGTCTCTTGTAATTCAAGTGGGAGTGGGAATGAAAGAATCAAACAGTGTCACAGACTTTGAACAAAGCCTGGGGACCAGCGAGGCTGTGGGTGTTGCTCATCCCACCTCGGCAGTTCCGCTCCTCACTGGAAGATTCTCCATAGGAGTGACACCTCCTCAATATTTGCACACATTTATTCATATAAACACACTTATATACATTTAATTCAGCCGCCTTTAGGAGTCCTTGATCAGAGAGATGCCCTGGTCAGGCTCAAACCATGAGGATGGAAATCCATGCAGAGATTTAGAACTGAGACTACCGAAATGTCGCTTCGACAAATTATTTAAACACCTCCATTTATTTATTCTTTGATCATGGAGCGAGCAACACTAAAAACAACAAGCAGGGAACTAAAAAGGGGAAAAGCTGATAAAAAACTCAGGGGAAATCCTGGAAAAATATTTAATGCAAAGTGTCCCCAAGGCGTGACACCTCCCAGGGTACATCGTCCCTCAGCCCTCTGCTCCAGCAAGAGTCCGAGGCACCAAGGACTGGTGTCAGGAGAGCCTCAAGTCTTTATTAAATGTATGGAACAATACCTTGGCAAATTGGGTAAGACTGGAAGCCCCAGGATAACCCTGAATCTGCATTTTGAAGGCTTTCAGGGCCCGTGGAAGGTGTGTGCTGTGAGATAAAGCAGCCGGCTTTGAAAAGGAGACTTTAATCCATTCGATATTTGCCATCTAAATAGCTCCACTCTGCTAGACCCGAAGCTTTCCCTGGAACACAAGTGCTGTTTCCCTTTTCTTCATTTTCCCAGTTATCTTGTTTTACAGCTTTCTCCATTCCAGTCCTTAGCCTACATTTAGGCAATTATTTCCCTTTCCTTGCAGCAGAAATACAATATCTGATGGTGGCAAACATGCAGAGCACAGACGTTCTTGAGTCTCACTCCAGCATCTTATTACACTGCCCCATTTTCTCATTTGTTGTGTAATTATGGGCAATTAGGGCTGAGAGCACCGAGGTCAGTTCTGTTTCTTGAAGTGTGTTTGCCATAAAATCTCCATTTTAGCCCTGCTGTAGCTCATTGAAACCCAAATGGCACGGGGGGGAAAACATGCAGAGTTTGATTCAGTGAAAGCAAAGTTAGAAGGGGCTTCCTTCAAGTGTCCAAATCCCAAGGCAGCCCCTCTGGGGGCACAAAACCATGATTGTAACTCACTCTTGTTCCTTTCTGGTTGTGACTCCTGGAATTTGGGTAAAACACATCCAGGGAAGACACTGCTCATACTTTGAGTGTTTGAGGAAGCCACAGATATCAACTCCTGTCTGAAAGTTTAAAAATGATCTGATAGAGAGAAAATCATGTACAGAATCCAGGGAAATCAGTGGAAGGTAATAACTCATTAGCTTATAAAATATTCCAGAGAGACTGAACTCCCTCACATCTAGAAGGAAAAAGAATTCCTTACGTTTTCTCTTCCTTTGGTGTGCTGATGGTCACATAGAAGTGTACATTCAACAATTAACTCCATTTCTCAAGTTATTGAATATATAGTTCAATTCTTGGCTGTTTATGCTCCTTAGTTGCTCCACCAGGGATACAAACACCATTCTCTGTTGGGTGTGGATGCACTTCTGCTCAGCTTCCTTAGAACAATCCCTTTGCAGCCTGAATCACTACAGCAAAAACCAAACACAAAACGTGTCAGAAACTTGCCCTGGTTAAATCCCACTGCTCTCCCCATAATAGCCTAAACTTCTGCTTCAATGAGGCACTATTTGCTTATTTTTCTATAGGATTTACAGCTTTAGTGACACCATAATTACAGCAAAGATACACAAGTCACTTAAATTACCGCAACAATTAAACCAGACTAACGTGCCACAATTATATTTCCTCCAAGAAAAACAGCAACTTTCCTAGGATCCTTTATTCCTTTCTTTGATGCCATCCAGCATTTCCAGCCTCTGCTTGCTTTCCTTGTGTCAATAATGCTTTGGAAGTGGCAGCTAAAATTCCAAAAGTGAGGACAGCAAATGCCACGTGTAGAATTGCTCAGGGATGAGCACAGCTCAAGAGTTTTGCTGTTGAGGTGGCTCTAGCACTGAACCAATTATTCATGTTAAAAAGCTTGAATTTACCTCCAAAAGGTTCTTGTATTCAGAATGATGCAGAAACCCCATAACAAAAGAACAGCATCAGGGCAATATCCCCAAGTTTCTGTGCCTAATGGATGGAGAAATGAAGTGACACCAGGTTACATAAAATACTGATGCTCACTTTTCAGTTAGAGGGTTTTATGTGTTTTGCATGCAAAAGGTCTTCCTGCTTGGAAGGTTTACTACCAGAATAAATTATTATTACAACGTGTCTTCGTTTGCACAAGTGCTTCTTCAGCTGGCAGCAAAGAATAACTTGGGAGCTGATGTATAGACATTTTTTTTAAAAAATCACATTTTTCTCGAAAATTTAAGTGCAAGGATATCTGCACAAGCTGTGTAATTTATCACAGTGATTTCTGTTAGGGTACCTCTGCAAACAGGAGGAGGTTTTTCACTGCATTTTGGTTCACACATAACACACAGCAAAGACAGCAATATTCCTCTTGGTGTTTTATTATTTCCCACTTGAAATGCCCAAATCCCATCAGACTGGGCTGACAGCATGGGGATCAGACATTTCCTCCTGTCCTGGCAGCAATTTCACCCATGCCTTGACTGGCAGGGCTGCCCTGGCACGCTGCCAGCGGAGCATCCTCTCACAAATCCAAACTGCCCTGATATTTCCTCTCTTTATGGGAATATCAAAGTTACCAAGGGCTTTAAGGTCATTAAGAGCTGTCCAGAAAATCTGCTCCTTGCTCAGTGGCTGAATTGTAAATGAAAGATCCAGCTCCATTATCTAAAGCGTTATCTAAAGCAGGCTGGGGACAATTCAGAGGGACAGATAATGATATTGGCCTTGGAGCTGGGAAAAGAAATGCTTCAAAGTAAAGCTTTGCCCTCACACTTTGCATTTTAAAAGTCTTCAAACCTCAGTGTTAAGATGATGCAGTTTATAGGAGGAATATTTAGTAAAGCCAGGAAATAAATGTGATTATTTCTATAACAGACCTTGTTTATCGTGAGAAAAATTTGAGCTAGTTCAAATTTTAGTCCTGAAAACCAAACTAACTTCATGATGTTTCACTGGGCCAAATCATGCTCTGCATTGCCTTCTTTAGTAATTATATCCTGACAGTGCATAATTAGTGTCTCAAGTCGAATTCCCCCACAGCCATCAAACTTGCAAAGAAAATAAAAACTAAAACAAGGCACAGGTAGAAGGCTCAGGAGACACGAGGAGCAGGAGGGGGCTGTGTGGGATGTGTGTGTTTGGTGCAGTCACACACGGGCCTAATTTAGAACCACAGTTTTCCTGACTCCAGCTGGATCTAGACGAGAACCAGGAGGCTCAGATCCTGTGGAGAGTCCACCAGCAGAGCCAGGAATATCCATCTGCCACAGGAGGAGGCTGAGCACAGCAGTTTTTATCCTATTCCTGCTCCTCCAGCACAGACCTCCTTCTGTGAGCCTCCCTTGCCACGCTGGGGGGACAAAGGGGTACCAAAACACAGGAGGGACACCTTAAAGAGCCATAAATCCCCGTGGCTCACCAGCAGAAGTGTCCACCCACGCGTTTCTTGCTTAATTAATTAACAATTTAGCTGCTAATGATGTTCACTCCATATATAACCAGAGTTCTTGCCAGGGAGCTCCATCAGACAGACCCCTCACCCCACATCAACCCAGTGGAAAAACCTCTCAGAAAAAAAAAAAAAAAAAATCCCAGAAAATGTGTCTGGGGGTAAGAGGCACAAATTCCAAATTATTGATTACACCCAGAGCTCTGGGCAGGCTGAGACAATCCAGAAATAATCTGTTCCATCAGATTCTGCCTGCTGGGGAAAAGGAACAAGACCTGGTTTGAGCCCTTTGCTGGCATCACCTCAGGAGGAGAGAAACTGTGGCTGAGTGGCAGCTCTGGAGTAAACCAAGCTTCGAGCTCAGATTTAAGTAATAATGTGACCCTTAACATGGTGCAGATCCCTTTTGAAGGCTGCCACATTTCCAGGGGCAAGTTCTGCATAAAGCAGCAGCTAAATTTTCAAGGAATGGGAAGCTAGAGTTGAAAAAAGATTCAGAGATGAGTGTATTTATCTGTACAAAATAAATCAAGAAGAACAGATCAATATTCCTCTTTCCAGCTGTCAGCAAAACACACAGCAAAAGTCAATTCCATTAATAACATTCCTTCTGTTAATTTAATTTTGCACCTTTTTCCTTTCCTGTTCATTAGAGACATAAAATTCCTCTTCTAAATAAAGATTATGGGGATTTTAAATATTTAAGCCAAGCTTAATTTCACTTTTTTTCCTATGGGAAGCACTAGGGGAAGCTGTGACAGAGAAGAAGACTCTGGGCTGCTTGGCCAGCAAAATTTCAGGTGTGACTTCTCTTGTGGTCCCTTGATGGTGCCAAAAATGCTTCCCTGGGCATCTCCTCCTGATGGGTGGTGGGAAACATCCACAGGGATGGAGATGAGGCAGTGATTAATATTTCCATAATGAACAAATAATCACATATGATATAACTATATATTAATAACTATCTGCAGTTATAGCACCTGAAGTGATAAACACCCTTAAAATTAATATCTGTTTGTGTAAAGTTGAGAAAAAGTTGTGCTACTCTCCCTGTGTGAGTATCATGTCTGCTAAATGTCACAAATAGCACACAAAAATCTAGCAAAAAAAGAGTTTCTACTTAAAACTCCATTGAGTGAGTGGATAAAATGCTATTCCTTTGAAACTGTGGGTGGTGTTTACAAACACAGAGGTATTCTGGCATCTCAAAGTAAGCAATTTTCTCTGCTTCCAGAGCAAGGCTGGGTTCCTGCAGATCCCTGTAAGCTCTGGGTTTAATGAAGCTGAAAATAACCTTCAAATCTGAGGATCAGCCTCATTGCAGTTGCTCCCTGCTTTAAATCTGCTTTAATTCACAATTGCATCCTATTTAGGATTGTTTCATTTCCAAAGTGATGGCTGATGGAAACTCAAGCCACTTCCAAGTCTGATGCATTTGCCAAGTAGAAATATTCCAAATCTAAGAGGAAAATGAACATTATTAACCACAAAATGAATGAAATGTAATATTTTGATTGGTGTGGGAGACCCTTTGATGTTGCTCAGGAAATACAAAGTGTTTCAACCATTCTGGTGCAGGTGGTTTCTTTGGGGATTATTTATCTTTACTGCTAAACAAAGCGTGAAAATCCCGTTATTTTGGACAGATGAGAGAAAAGAGCACATTTTGGTGGCAGTGTGGGCACTCACCTGCCTGTGGAAAAGATCCCTGTGGATGTTTCCCACCACCCATCAGGAGGAGATGCCCAGGGAAGCCTTTGGGCACCATCAGGGACCACAGGAGGAGTCACACCTGAAACTTCGCTGGCCAAGCCAGCCCAGAGTCTGCTTCTCTGTCACAGCTTTCCCCAAGGGGAAAAAGAGTGAAATTAAGCTTGGCTTAAATATTTAAACCCCCCATAATCTTTATTTGGAAGAGGAATTGTTTGTCTCTCTTTTTGTGTGACATTTCTGACATTTAACATGCATGATACTCACATAGGGAGAGTAGCACAACTTTTTCTCAACTTTACACAAACAGACATTAATTTTAAGGGTGTTTATCACCCTGAGATTGTTATTAATATATAATTATATAATATCTGATTATTTGTTCGTTATAGAAATATTAATCACTACATCACCATTAAAATGTTTATGCCTGAAGAGGTCCTTAAACAAATAAACACACTGAGAATTAAACTGATTCTCTTTTAGGGGCTGGAGTATGGAAGGCTTTCTAATTACCTGGATAATTAAGAGGTTTGGTGCACCATTGTAATTTTTTCTCTAGAGAGCACAATGTACTTTTCTGAAACTAAACAAAGGCCTAAGGAAAATTTTCCAGAGACAATATTCCAGAGAATTGTTTCAGTGTGGTCCCTCAGGTGTCTCATTCCCCTCCCTGTACCTGTTTAATCAGTCAGGCACTGCTGACTGCCAAGTCCATCTTCTGTGCCCTCTATAATTGCAAATCAATCATTGCAGAGGATTCCAAGCCAGAAAACAATACTAATAAGAGCAAAAAGCAACCCTTAATTAATTCAACTCGCAGCCTTGCTAATCCAAGTGGCCCAGCCCTGTGGCAGGTAATCATTCCTGGCTGATTTAATGAGCACCTTCATGCTGGCACTGCCCTGCTCTCAGGGCACTTGGACATCTGTGGCTTGGTGGGTTTGGTTTCATCTATTTCTTTCTTTTTTAGAACCTAAATGTGGAGAAAGAATTCAATGGATAAGTCCATGCAATACTTTACACACAGAGTCACTTCCAGTGGAATTAATTTATGTATCTGGGAGCTGTTCATGGCTGGAACTGTGAAGTGCAGGGATGTGCCCTGGGCTGAGATGGACACACACCCCCAGATTTGCCTCTTTGCATCAGCTGCACTTGTGCTTCTTGCTCAGGGAAACTCCTGCTCATGACAGAAACAGGAAAAAATATGCAGATATTAGTCTGGATGGGCAGTTTTACTAAAACACCGAGGTGTTTGCCTTGTATAAGCACTATTTTTTATTTTTCTGCCATTTTCACCTCCAAGCTGTTTGCTCCAGTGCCTGTGTGTGAATGGAATTACACAAAATGGGACTGGAAGTAAAGCAGGTGCTCTGCACCACATCCCTGGCAGGCAGTGGTTTCTGAGCTAGCAGTAAATGTTTTTATGGTTATAGGGTTTTTCACACACACTTTTTCTGCTCCCACAGTCACCTGATCCTCGATCAGGGGTGTGCTGATGCTAAAATCCAAGGAGGACACATCCTGTGACCGTCACCAGGCAGAAGAGGATGATCAGGGTGAACTCCAGTCCTCTAAATTCCTCTTGCCCATCCAGACCCAGAGAAACTCCACTGGCAAAAGGAAAACACAAGTGACAGCTTTGAAAGCTCCATAAATTACATCACTAGCTTATTCAATTATCAACACTTATAAATAATTCAGGTTTTAAATCGTGCCCCCTAATCTCAGGGTTTAAATCAAACACTCTTTAAGGACTCCGTGAAATAAATCTCCAGTTCAGGACAATTCACCCAGCACAGATTACACTTTTATTACACCAGTGGGCAAGCACTGAGAAATGTTTATTTATTCCTTGAAAAGCACTTTACACACAGAGAATAATTTTCTCCTGAGATGAACTATGGAGTTTCCTACAGGTTACTAAAATTCCTGAAAAGGAAAAGAAACAAAACGAGGTTATGGGCTTTTTTTTTTGCATGTTTTCACCTCTTTTAGAAGTAATGTCCAGCTGAGGCTGTTGATTTGTTAAAAGTGAATTTACTACAACCTCTAGGGAGCTCTCTGACATGCTCAGAACATGTGGCAAGGCAAGACAGAGGTAACAGGGTGAATGTCCTGTTTGTGCAGTGGGAGCCCAGCTCCTGTGCACAAGCCCTGAGATGTCACCAGAGGTGCAGCTCAGTGGGAGCAGCAGGAACTGTCACAAGAGCTCCACCGGTGGCTGCTGAAATCCCAGCTGAAATGGGAGCATGTTTAGATGGACTCCAGCCTTAAACTGCTGAAAACCTCATGGTTTTCCCAAATTCCTTTTCTTTAGTGAGGCAGAGCAGAGCAAGGAGCGCTGAGCCAAGGGAGCTGTGCTGGCTCAGAGAACAACCCAGACCCATCAACACTGAACTGTGCACCAGCAATCAAACTGATTAAAACTAATTAAAACTAATTAAAACTAATTAAAACTAATTAAAACTAATCTCAGCAGCCAGATCAATACACACAGGCAGCTACCACTGCATTTAACTTGTGGTTAAGGGCATTTAACCTCATAAAAGAGAGTTAAATACAGAGAAATTGGTTCTTTTTAGCTAAGAAAGTTTGGGAATATCTGTGCTCAGAAAAGCTGTGGCTGCCCCTGCACCCCTGGGAGTGTCCAAGGCCAGGTTGGATGGGGCCTGGAGCAACCTGGGAAAGTGTTGGGGGCAGAAAAAGATGAGTTTTAAGGTCCCTTCTGACCCAAACTGTTCCATGATCATCTTAAACAAGAAACAGGGGAAAGAAATATTTAATATTTAGTTTGGCTACTTATTGAGTTGTTGCAAAAAAAACCTACTGGGAATTAAAATACTCCATTCAAGGCAGCAACCAGGAGCTGCAGCGTGGGCTGGAAATCTCATCACAAATGAGATTATTTCTTGGGCTCCTGTGCTTATATCTCCCCTCTTCCTGGGCAGATGATTAGCTAAGTGGCTCCTGTCACCTGTGCTGCCATTTGTCCACGGTGCCCTTGCTCCATGGATTCTTGATTTCTTGATTTCCAGGTGTCTTGGGCTGGAAATGCAAGCTGTGCCTGGGGCTGTGTGTTCTGTCCCCATCTGTCAGAGCTGGGGCAGTTCTCTGCTGTTCATGGGGCACTTTTCTTTATCTCTCCCACAGCCAATCCTCCCTCCAGGAGATCTCTCCTGTTCATGGGCTATTAATTATTAATTATCTTCTGTCCATGGCCAGTGAGTGTCCCTGCATGGCTGAGAAAATTCCATCATCCCATGGGGAGATGCTGCACCCAGGGGAGGAGCCAAGCATTCCTACCTGGATACAATCTGACCTTGGGAACAGCACAGCAGCCTTTGCCCACTGCATTCCCAGAGGAGCAGCTTTCTGCCCCACTGCATTCCCAGAGGAGCAGCTTTCTGCCCCACTGCATTCCCAGAGGAGCAGCTTTCTGCCCCACTGCATTCCCAGAGGGAGCCCAGGCCCATCCACACCAGCCCTGGAGCTCCAGAGGAAAACTCCAGCCTTGTCCAGGATCCTGCTCCAGCAGAAGCACAGCTGGCACTGCAGGAGGGCTGAGCCCCCATGGAATGGCACTGCTGCCACCACCCTGACCCACAGGCTGCCAGGGCCTGCTCTGACTCTGCCAGTGCTGTTTTGTATTGCTGCATTTGTATTTTAATTTTATTTTTTCCTAGTAAAGAACTGTTATTCCTATTCCCATATCTTTGCCTGAGAGCCCCTTAATTTCAAAATTGTAATAATTCGGAGGGAGGGAGGGGGTTTGGATTTTCCATTTCAAGGGAGGCTCCTGCCTTCCTTAGCAGACACCTGGCTTTCCACACCAACACACCAGGGCTGCTGTCACAGCTTTCCGTGGCCTTTCTGCTGCAGGAACAACCCCGTGTCAGAAACCTCCTGCTGTGCCTCAGACTAAATAAGAGATGTCACCAACCTCCTGCCTGTCCCCATCCCTGCCTCTCACACATGGGGCTTAGCCTTGTGCTCACATTTCCTATTTGCTCCAGGTAAGGACTCAGATATTTCTCACACTCCCATCTCTCATGCTGGAGCTCCCAGCTGCCTGACAGCTTTCACAAAGCTGCTTTTCACTCCCCAGGGAGCAGCCCCAGTTTGTAGTGCCACACTCTGGAGTGCAGTGACCTGGCCCTGCCACGGTGACATTGATGAATCTCTTCTTTTGCTGAAGTTGCTGCTTTCTCTTCCCTTTCTTCCGTCCACTGTGAAGAGAACAAGTGAAAAATTGGCTTCCTCAGGGTGAGGGACAATCAGCACGTGGAATTTCCTGGTGGTTAGCTCAGCTCAACCCCATACTCTGTCTAGCCCTGGGACTAAAAGGACTTGTAGCCTGTCCTGACATCCTCCCTGAATAATCTGGCTGCTGGGGGAACTGCACAACCCCATCAGTTCCAAGGGGAATTAGAATCATTTAAAAACATCTGAATATTCAGTAGTTTGTCCCAAAACTACTTTAATGAAACAAATGAATCTACATGTGACAGAAAGCACAGCAGGGGGACCACGTGCCTGACCCCTGCCTTGGGAAGGATGGTTTGGAAATGCAGGGAAAGCTCAGGGGTGGTTTCCACCTCCAGCCTGGGCAATCCCTCCCCAAAGACATCAGTTGCCTCCAAGGGATGATGACATTCCAGGTACTGGGATAGCAGGAATTTGATCCTGGCCATCTCTACAAATCACACAGATAAAGAACCAGAACAATTTTTTGACCAATCCTAAGCTAAATTTAAACTAAAAAAAAAAAAAAAAAAAAACTGCTAACAAGTCTAATTACCATGAATCTTGCTCTGAAAGAGGAAAGCATTATGTAATTGTAAATTATTTTTAGACAATGAGCTGTTGGTTCTTAACATGTAATTTTTCCTGTCTGAAGAATAATGCAGACAATTTTTTTTCTAGCTTTCCAAAATAAATCCTACCCTAAGAGTGAAAGTCAAAGCTGGTTAAGATGCACTGTCAGAAAGGAGAGGGACTGTGCCTGATTCATTTAAATTAATTTCGTTTACCCTCCACATTCCAGGAGCTGAGGTAGAGAATCATTGGGATGATTGGAAAAAAACTCCTGTTTTTCTCATCTGACATCCAGGAGACAACAACAAAACTTTTCCTCAGCTACTCCCGTTTTAGCTGCTTTTCTTTTACTGGCATTCCCCTTGGACCAACTCAGTTTTGGGAGGGAATTGTTCCCTGTGAGGGTGGGCAGGCCCTGGCACAGATTCCCAGGGCCAGGCTGGACAGGGTTTGGAGCAGCCTGGGACAGTGGGAGGTGTCCCTGCCATGGCAGGGGTGGCACTGGATGGGCTTTAAGGTCCCTCCCAACCCAAACCATCCTGGGATTCTCCGATAGTTCCAGTTTTAGCAGGGGGAACCTCTTGGTGGGTTTTGTCTTTTATCCACACTTAACCAGGACTTTGTGGCCACAGATGCTTCATTTAAAGCTCAAATAATCCCGAGAGAAGTCTTGGAGATATCTGAAATCATTACTTCAGCTTGCTCTTGAAGTTTCCATCGCCCGCCTTAAGCAGCCGCTGTCACCCACACAGGCTGGGATGGGATTTTTATCCCCCAGATCTGCACCTGCCCTTCCCATACCTTTAAATTGTGCCTTTTCTCCTTAATCAGGAACATGCCAGGACCTCCCCAAGGGTGGTGGCTGTCACAACACCCAGGAGCTGCCTGTCCTGGCTCCCCCAGTTCTGGTGGAGCAGCTCTCCAGCAGCTCCTGGAGCAGGAAGTGTGGCAGGCACGTTCTTCTCTCTCTCAGGATTTTTCATAGAAGTGCACAGAGAGAAGAAAGAGAAAACAATTTCCATTTCTGCTCCTTGCTTTTCCCATGTGGAATGTGTTTGGAGAATTGTTTACCTGGGGTGATCACTTGGTTGGATCATGGATTGTTTAAACCTGATGGCCAATCCAACCCAATCCAATCCAATCCAATCCAATCCAATCCAATCCAATCCAATCCAACTCACCTGTGGCTGGACTCTGGAGAACAGGGTCACCAGTTGTAAGGAGTTAGATATGATAGTTAGAGAAAGCAGCATGTAGTTTTCAGTATCCTCTTTTATATAGTATATTAATGTATTACAGCATAATTATAATAAAGAAATCATTCAGCCTCCTGAACTGGAGTCGGACATCAGCATTTCTCCCCACTGGGTTCACCTGCATTTACAATAAGGAAGGGTTTCCTCATGCGCCAGGATCCCGGCTCTTCCCTGGAGCACAGTGGGGTTTAGATGGTGGAAGCTGCTACCTATTCCCAATAAGCATCTCCTGTGGAAAAGCTGCTTGGGGAGGCATTCAGGCAAAGCAGTCAAGAGCACACAGCACCCTCACCACGGCCAGCTCAGCCAAGAAGGGCCTTTTGTGTGATAAATTCCAGCCAAGGTTCATTCCAGCACGCTGAAGGGGATCAGGGACAAAAGACGTGGCCATGTGCTCTGCACAAGGTTAAGTATGGGGTCAGTGGCCCATGGTCTGAGGGCACGGGGGTGGCACAAAGGGCAGGGCAAAGAGCATTGCCCCACAGGGAAAATGGGGCCGGCCAGCAGGGATCCCACAACCAATGGGGAAACAGGGAAAGGAGAAACCGTGAAAATTTGGGACATGTGGGGAACACAAAGTGGGGTGGATCAGTGTTGAGAGGCTCCATGGGGAAGTCTTCCAGCCTAGGTGGAGACTCTATGGTTTATTCTTCCAGGGCAAGGCCCTAAGGATTTCTCTGAGGAGTTCAAAGGATTCCACATTTCCCCTGGAGGAATCGCTGCCGGGAGCAAGATGAGCAACCGAGCCCTGCTTGGAGGCTTGGAGCAGGATCAAGCCTGTTCCTCAGCTGGCATTTGAGGCATTTGGAAACAAGGGAAAATAGCAGATGCAAACAGAGCAGCACAGTCTGTAGCCCGGGGTGGGAAAGACATTTCTGTTGATTTAATAAGAGGCTGCTTGGTCAGCTCTTCAGCTCCTGCTCTAAATGAGGAGCCAGTTCTGTTTTTTAGGTGTGCGCTGTTGGTGTTCAGAAAATCATCTGCAGTTTAGCTGGAACATTGCTGGAGATCTGCTCTGCAAATTGCCATAACTCCTGGGTGTCTATTAGGGACGCTTGCCCCTGCCAGAACAAATAAAATAATTGAGAAAAATGCAAGTAGTTGGGTCTTACGTTAGTAAAATAAAATATTGTCAGCTCCTAAAGGATTAAGTTCTTGATGTCTCTTCAAAAACTTTATGTATTTCATCTTCTGATTGAAAAGGAAGAAGAAGGAATGTTTGCAGTATGGAAGTTTCATACAGTTATTGTTCCATGTCAGGAGCACTCCCTGTACAGCCAACCCTGACTGAGACCCTGGAGATTCAACTTTGGGAGACTTTCACTGTCTGCCCTGACATTTTACACTTCCCTGTCCAGATCCACATCTTCAGTTTGAAACTGAAAGAAATATTTTAGGCTTAGCCTTTGTGTGTTTTTGGGGTCCCCCAAAAGTTATCACTGCAGCTGGAGGAGCCACATTCAGACCCTTGTCTCAATCCATCTGTACTTGCACAAATTCTGCACCCCTGGAGTGTTTTATTGAATGAAATATCTGATCCTTGTGCTTTAGAACCTCATTTACATTCACGTTTGTGCTGGTGTGGCACTTACACAAGATTCAGAGAGTTCTCAAGCAAATGACTGTTGGTACTTAAATGCAGAATATGCTTTTTAAACATATAATTAAACCCAAGATATCTCCACCAAGTGCACTGAAATCCATGTGCCCAAATTCAAGGCTAAATCCCTGCCATGTTTTAAGTCTGTATTAAAACCAATTTTTAATTAAAAATCTGGGATTTTTTTTTGGTTTTTTTCTGGTTTGTTCTAGGCATGCTTATCTTGCATAAAAGGTGGAGTTTTGAGGGCGTTTCCTTGGTATAATTTTCAAGTGGGGGATCAGATTTCCTCATAACTCTTTTCTATTTCTGGCCAACCACAGCTGAACATCTGTTTATTTCCCAGGAAAAATGTTAAACAACAATACAAGGCTGTAAATGGAGTGAGCATCTGATGGAACAAATTCTTGTTTATAACCCAGACCTGCACATTGGGCATTTTCTCCTGACAGCTCAGAGCTCTGCATCAAAGTCATGTCTCCTGAAAATGAACATTAAAGTAACTCAGCTCCTTAGGGTGGTGTTTCAGCAAAGTCTGCACCACCTCTATAAATTAAAAAGGAATTACTGTAATCAACTTTATATTGACTGTATCACCATTCTGTTGTACAGGATGCAACCCAATGGAGAGAAGTGTTGAAGGAACTAAAAATAAATATATGTTAAAAAGAAATTACGTTGGTTTGATTTTCCTATTGTGATATTTAAGAAAGAGTCAAACCACTCTAAATATTTTCCTTTAAGGAAAATACAGAGTGCACAGCATGGTTCTGAAGGCAATAAAACAGGATGTGATCAGCCCTAGACAGGGTTTTATTTAGGGAGACAAAATCCTCAGTCAGGGAGTTCATGTAACAATGACAAATCTCATCAGAGGCCAACGAGCAGAATTTGTGTCTCTGTGGTTACGATGAGCCAGACGATATTTTTAACAGATTTTGATCATTCTGGAGAAGAGTTCAAGACCTCTGGCAGTCCTGAGGACATCTCACAAATGATTGCAATGTGTGTGTTTTACATCTAATAATATTCATGTGTACAGAAATGAAATCACTGGGGCTTTTATGCATGGCTCACATGTAAAAATGAGTGACTTTGAAGAGGTGACTTTTTATTTGTTTAAAAACTGCGGCTGATATGGAGTTTATGTGGTTTCTATTCCTGAAACAGGTGATTCTTGCATATTTTTTTGTTGAGCTTCATCAATAACCGAGAGTTATCCATCAGTCCTGGTGAAGATTTTCATCCCTAGGTCAGCAAGATCCTCTCAGCTCAGACTTGTGACCTCCCAGTCACAGCCTTGATTTGGGCAGTTTTGGAACCTTGCACTTATTTTATGATTTGAAAACCAATTTCAAACTGTAAACAGAAGCGTGAGTCATTTTATAGGCACTTTCTCCAAAAGATGCTTACCCAGGGTTTTTAAATGCTCGCTAGTTTATGCTTCTGTTTCCTGGAGATATTTAGAGAAGTAATTATAACTGGGAAGATGCAAAGCTCCAACTTTTATTAATAATGCACAAACTCGTGACATCCAACAGCTTGTACACAGTTAGAGCATCCAAATGCTCCAAAGGACTCCATAGATTTTACATTTGATATTATTTTCTTGGAAGCTGTAATATTCTGGATTTGCAAGTCAAAGTCAAGTCAATCAAGTTGTCTCAATTTATTGTGTAAACTCAGATAAAAATATTAACAAATGTGGGGATTTTGCATGAACTAAAATTTCATTTTTCTTCCCTATTTTGTATATGTTTATGCATTTTTTCTGTTGAATACATGCCTTGAATCACAGCATGTTTTCTAGTCTATCTGCTAAAATAAAGCCTTCATGATGGATGCAGCACCAGCCCTTCCTCTGACTGTAGTTGCCCTCATTGGAATTTCTGATCACACCCAAATCCACCTCCTCTACTGAGATTTCCCAGCCCAGCAGATGGGAAAGTCTATTGAATAATACTAAGTACTCTTACAAAAGAGACAAACCCAACTGAAACCTGACTTTTTGGACTTTCAGCCTTCAAAAGACAGTGAGGAATTTGGAGGATGTTTTGCCTACATAACTTTTGGGAGCTTTTTTTTTTGCTTTTCATCAGCAACATGCACAATCTGACACAACATGATAAAATGGTGAGAGAGTCCACCAGGAAATCATTTCAGTGCTTTTTCTGAGTGTTGCAAATGCCTTTAGTGGCCGGAAAGAAACTTCTTTCATTGAAAGGATCTTTCTGTTTCCATGAATTTCTATGCAGCAGCCAGCTCGCTTTGCTGGGCTCTGTGTCCACAGGGATGTGCCCACACAAAGTCATGGGAGGAACCATGCCCTGGAAAAGCAATCAGAAGAATTCTTTCCCAACCTTAGGTGGTTATTTTTTCCCAAATAAACACAAAAAGAGGCAATGCATTATGGTTTTGTTCCTCTTATTAAAGGCAATTCTTGTGATTTTTCAGTTCAGATTTGCCTGGATAAAATATTCAAAATAAACCACATTATCCATAATCCCCTCTGGCCTAATTCCATTCCGAGTTTACTGATGATGCAAGCTGACATTCCCAGTAACTGAGGACTAAGTTTAGCCTCCAAGCATGCATGTAGCACTCGGCTCGAGCAGTGTTCCCTGCAGACACGGATCTGCCCTGACTCACAGGGATGGAATCTGCTCGCTCCCGGATGGGCAGCAGCTTCCACCACGCTGGGGCAAAGCAGTTCCTCCATGGCAGCACCCCCAGGCCATGGGGCACATCCCTGTGTCCATCCCTGTCCCCAGGCCATGGGGCACATCCTTGTCCCCAGGCCATGGGGCACATCCCTGTGTCCATCCTTGTCCCCAAACCCTGGGGCACATCCCTGTGTCCATCCTTGTCCCCAAACCCTGGGGCACATCCCTGTGTCCATCCCTGTCCCCAGGCCATGGGGCACATCCCTGTGTCCATCCTTGTCGCCAGACCCTGGGGCACATCCCTGTGTCCATCCTTGTCCCCAGACCCTGGGGCACATCCCTGTGTCCATCCTTGTCCCCAGACCCTGGGGCACATCCCTGTGTCCATCCTTGTCCCCAGACCCTGGGGCACATCCCTGTGTCCATCCTTGTCGCCAGACCCTGGGGCACATCCCTGTGTCCATCCTTGCCCCCAGGTCATGGGGCACATCCCTGTGTCCATCCTTGTCCCCAAACCCTGGGGCACATCCCTGTGTCCATCCTTGTCCCCATGCCTTGGCTCCGCAGGTGTCTGTACTGGCCCAGCCCTTCACTTTAACAATAAAAACCTGCACAGATTAATCCCATAGGATGGGAAAAGGTGGGAAAGCTGATGCAGAAATATTGGCCCAAATAAAACCTGCACCTGAGGTGGGAGGAAATATTTTCACCATGGTTTAATTTTAGGCTGGAATTTTTCATGTCTGTCCATTTCACCCCAACACAACGCAAACCCCTAAAGATGGGCAAAAAATTAGATCCAGAACATTGTTCCCTGTTAATTTCCCAGTCAGCTGGTTTGAATAGAAACCCCCATCCTCTTTCTCACCACCTTCACTGGGGGACATTTCCCTGCATTTCTGCAGAGCCACCATGGCCCTGCTGCCACCGGTCCCTGCTCAGGCTTGTCCCTCTCTGCTCCCCACTGCTGTTCCTGCTCTTTGGCAGCACTCAGGACCACGGGATTCCTGGATCTTGGGGACCAGTGTGTCCCCTTTAGAGAAAATGGGACTAATTCCCAGCTTTCACATTATGCTTTCCTTACATTAATTGGTGCTTTCTTGTGCTAATAGATAAGGAGAGGGAGACATGCAAAAACTACAGAGTTTTCCCAACTGGCTGGTGCAGAGTGAGACCTGGAGCTCCAAAATTCCAGTAACTCGCCCCAGAGGTCAAGCAGCTCTGCTGTCTTTTGTTTTCCTTCTTGCAAAACATCTTTATTCCTATTTGCAGACTAAAAGTGACGAGTTATTGACTGCAAAAAAGCCAGTGGCTGGAATAGTAAATAAATCTTGCCTGCCACAGTGCTGCCTCCGCAGTGAGAAACTCGAGCTGACACGTCTCTCATTACTCTGTGTTGTTTCCTGTATAATTTATGACTCTCCATTGCATGTGTTTGGAGTTGTAAATGTGATCTGCAGCTGCAGCTGACATCAGGCATGCAAAGGACAGCTCCCAATAATGCTGTTAGTCCTTTATGGGCAGAGTTACAGTAAATAACACTTAATGTGAAATATGTAGAGCCATAACAAACATGACAGTGGCTAAGGTTGCCCCTGCTGAGGATGCTGAGATTGCTTGCAAGGAAGGGAAGGAGCTGCATCAAGGACAGGGCCCACAGGTTCTCTGCAGACTCCTCCCTTCTTGTTGCTGAGGTAAAACACTACAAGAAACATGTTTTAATACTTCTGTTACAACAAATTCTAAGAGCTCTGTCTGGATAAAAGAATATCTGGTCTTCTGTCCAGTCAGTCAGCTCCAGGTGATCCAAGGAAATTGATCCCATGGAACGTGGATGTTTCTCATGCACTGCTAAGTATGAACTCAATGTCTCCATCCACGGCAATTTTTCACCAGATTTTGAGACTGGCCCCACCATCTTCCCTGTCTGCCTAAAGCCAAACAGGAGCACTAAAAACAGCCTGACTTTTTCTGTTAGGGTGCCCTTGTGGATGGAATTCTGTGGGGCAGCAGCCACTGTAGGTTTCTGAACTGGAGAAACCACTGTAGAAACAGCTTTGTTATTTCCCTTCTTGTATTGCTGACTGTGATCAATTTTCACTCTTAAAGCAGAACTAAAAGGCTGCTTTTTAATGTCAGGAAACCATTGTAGGTAAATTCTGCTTTAAATTATACTCACCTGATCCTATAGAAACTCAAGGGCTGATCTTGCAGTTTCTCATATTAGGAAGAAATCCTTTATTCAGAGGATGGTGAGGCCCTGGCAGAGTTTCCTAGGAAATGTATTGGCTATCAGCTGCATGGCTCCACAGTTTGGGACTTCCTGAATATTGGAGTTTCCTTTCTTCCTTACAAAGAAGATGAATTGGAAACCAACCCGAAACACAAGCAGCTGGAAAGTTTCAGGATCAAATATCAATTCATCTCCAGAAGTTCATCTCCCTGTTTGGGCTCTCTCCAACCAGCTCACCACAGCACTGGGAAACTTGGAAAACACAGAGCATCTTAATTTTAAGTTTTTCTCCTGCTCTGATTAAGCTGTGAAAAGAAACGGGCAAATGTAAAGAGATCCACCCACTCCAGGCACATTAATTACAGGGACTGAAAGTCAGCCAATAATGAAGGTAAGACAGAAATTCAGTGCATTAACAACTGAACAATGGCCATTGTTCTCTCGTTTACCCACAGCTGCAGGTGTGTACAGCACAGCCTTTGTTTTCCCGGGGGCTAATTTGAGTGTTCTGACATTGCCAGTGAGAATTCCTTTACCCGTGAACATCGTGCTGCCAGCCCTGTCCTAGGCACACACAGAGCTTCAGCCTCTCTGCACATTTTTTGTTTTACGCACAAATAAACAGATGAAAACCTGTTTGTTTGCCCTCCTTCAAGGACCATCGGGTTATTCAGGACAAGAGTTGTGGCACAAAAGCAAAAATAAATATAAATTAGGCCATTGAGACCATCCTCCTTCTTATACTGCAGTGACATTTTTCTGTGGAAATAAAATAGGATGTGTAAAAGGGTCAAACTTCAGAAAAACATCTTATTTCTGGTGTTAACCAGTCAAGGGCCTGCCCATACACAGCTGAATGCTGCAGGGCCAGCTAAAGACACACATTTGGCCTCTTTCCCATTCTCTCCATAATTAATAATTCAATTTTACAGTTACTTCATTAATTTGATTATACATAGAACAGCTTTTGGGCGTGGTGTTGCCTGTGCCTGAAAATAAAAAGTAATTGCCATTTTTCTCTGGGTTCTCCTGTTCTCAGTTATTCATCTGCTACAAATATTACTTTTAGTAATGACAAGGTGGCAGCAACAAAGATCATGAACTCAGTCATAGTTTGCATTTGGATTAATGTAATACCAGAAGTGAGAAAATTATTGGATACTAATTCCAAAGGATTAGGCATTTCCAAGCCCCTGTTGATTACACCCACATTTCTGGCAGTGGAAACCCAGGGTTTTTTTAATTTTAAGACCTTTGCCACCAATACTTTAATTATTCTTCCCTTCAATACTTCATTCCTCTGTTTATCCTTAATATCAGAGAATCCCAGGATGGTTTGGGTTGGAAGGGACCATAAAGCTCATCCAGTGCCACCCCTGCCATGGCAGGGACACCTTCCACTGTCCCAGGCTGCTCCAAGCCCCGTCCAACCTGGCCTTGGGCACTGCCAGGGATACAACATTTATTTATCCCTTAAAACAATCAATTACTGAAGTTTAAGATGTGCAATATCTTTTAGAAAAGATTTTTGAGCCCAACAACAAAACCGTTGTGTGCTTGAGAAGGTTTTTTCCCACAGTACCATTTTTTCCTTACAGACAAAACTGACACAAACCAAAGCACAGAAAAGTTTGGTAATAAAAGAGGAAAAAAAAAAATTGCTCTTTCTATGAGTAGAAAGTTTTGTTAAAAACATACTTTCTTCTAAATTAGTATTATTTTCAGAAAGCTTCTCTAGGCTTCAAAAGAGAGTTTCCTTCAGATGAAAAATGTGGGGTTTTTCTTAAGATGAAAACAACGTTGAAAAGGTTTTGTTTGAAGTTACATTCAAGGAGTTGCATTTTTTTCAGCTACCAAATATTCATAAAAAAAGTCAGCCCGAGGATTTTGTTTTCCAATTAAAAGCAGATGTTTTTAAATGGAGAATTTTTGAAGATGAAAAATCTTCAAGAACTTAATCCCAGCCTTAAATGTTCAGAACTTAATCCTAACACATCTCTATCCAGATTTGTCAGTGATTTGTTACCATAGTGCACTATTTTGGCATGCTAATAATTATTTTGATATTAATAATGTAATTTCTTGTCTGTTTAATTTTTACTTAATTCTTAAAATCCTTCCTATAGAAAGAAATGCCAGTAACAAACTTTCCCCTTTTTCATCAATCTGCAAAGTTCCATTAAATAGAGGATCTGGACATTGAATAACACACATTATACTCATAATATTTTTATGAGAAAAGAAATTTTCACTGTCTTCCCCATGGAGACAGGAAATTGGGAACAGAGGTTTAATTCCAGTTCAAGTCGAATTAATTTTAAATATCTTGGTGTTTAGGTACAACACAATCCCCCAGAGCTGCAGGTAGGATAGTGGGTGGGAGAGGCCTCTTCCTGGGAATGCTTTGCTCTCCTCCAGACACAAATCTCTTAGGATCCCTTTCCTTTCCCATTTTCTACTTTGGGAACAAATTGTATCTCATCAAAGTTGGATGAGTCTGCACTGAAAAGATTCCCAGGGGGAGAAGGAGGAAAATATTTTTTCAGAGGAAAAATTGGCAGTTTTGTCTTGTACTCCAGACAAGACCTTGGTGGTCAATACCTGCTGATTTATTAATAAAATGTGTTATATAGAGCTTTATCCTTATTATTACTCTGAAACATCTTTATTTGGTTTAAGAAGGATTTGGTAAAGGGAGATTTCCTTAAAGATTTCTTTTTCCAGCACACAAGGCCAGGAGCAGCTTTTAGGTGGGTGTAGAAGCTCGTGCAGAGGTTGAACAGGAGCCTGAAAAACCCCTTGTGAATCAACAGCCTGTCCAGGGGCCTGGGGACACTTGTGCCACCAAAGGCCATCCCACAGCAGTGACTTCTTTACATTCCCATGGGTGAAAGGCAGAAAAATGCCTCTGGCAGAGTGAAGCAGCCCAAGAACTTTGCTGGCTGAAGCTCACGTGAGCTGAGAAGTTGGGCAGATTCATCTTAACTATTTCAAGAAATTCTAATGGCTGTTTGGAAAGCTCCAGCTGCAGGTACCAAACACCTCGTGTCACCTGAGCAGCACAGGGCCAGCAGCACTGCTGTGCTGGGAGCAGTGGGGCTCTGAGGATTTACACCAGGAGCAGTGGGGCCCTGAGGATTTACACCAGGAGCAGTGGGGCTCTGAGGATTTACACCAGGAGCAGTGGGGCTCTGGGGATTTACACCAGGAGCAGTGGGGCTCTGGGGATTTACACCAGGAGCAGTGGGGCCCTGAGGATTTGCACCAGGAGCAGTGGGGCTCTGAGGTTTACACCAGGAGCAGTGGGGCTCTGAGGATTTACACCAGGAGCAGTGGGGCTCTGGGGATTTACACCAGGAGCAGTGGGGCTCTGGGGATTTACACCAGGAGCAGTGGGGCTCTGAGGATTTCCACCAGGAGCAGTGGGGCCCTGAGGATTTACACCGGGAGCAGTGGGGCTCTGAGGATTTACACCAGGAGCAGTGGGGCTCTGAGGATTTGCACCAGGAGCAGTGGGGCCCTGAGGATTTACACCAGGAGCAGTGGGGCTCTGAGGATTTACACCAGGAGCAGTGGGGCTCTGGGGATTTACACCAGGAGCAGTGGGGCTCTGGGGATTTACACCAGGAGCAGTGGGGCTCTGGGGATTTACACCAGGAGCAGTGGGGCTCTGAGGATTTCCACCAGGAGCAGTGGGGCCCTGAGGATTTACACCAGGAGCAGTGGGGCCCTGAGGATTTACACCAGGAGCAGTGGGGCTCTGAGGATTTACACCAGGAGCAGTGGGGCCCTGAGGATTTACACCAGGAGCAGTGGGGCCCTGAGGATTTACACCAGGAGCAGTGGGGCCCTGAGGATTTACACCAGGAGCAGTGGGTTCCTGAGGATTTACACCAGGAGCAGTGGGGCTCTGAGGATTTACACCAGGAGCAGTGGGGCTCTGGGGATTTACACCAGGAGCAGTGGGGCTCTGAGGATTTACACCAGGAGCAGTGGGGCTCTGAGGATTTACACCGGGAGCAGTGGAGCTCTGGGGATTTACACCAGGAGCAGTGGGGCTCTGAGGATTTACACCAGGAGCAGTGGGGCTCTGAGGATTTACACCAGGAGCAGTGGAGCTCTGAGGATTTACACCAGGAGCAGTGGAGCTCTGAGGATTTACACCAGGAGCAGTGGGGCTCTGGGGATTTACACCAGGCACTGCAGACTTTGGGTCACAGCATTTCTTCGTCTGTCCATCTCTAGCATCCACTCGGTTTGTAACTCCCATCCTAAAATCCACTGTTCCTTTCCCAAATATAAAGTGGCATGGAAAATTCAACCTTCCAGAGGCAGGGTGGGTTTGTTCTTTCTTTTGAGCAGCAGTGCTCAGGTTCATTTTAGATGAAATTCATCCTGCAAAGAGGAGATTGCTGCAGAGTGCGAGGAGATTTGCAAAGCTCATCGCTCCCCTGCTGCCTTCAGCCTGTGGGTTGCTGTGTGAACGGCTGCTCCCCTGAGGACATGGACATCCAGGCATCTTCTTTAACAGTGACATCAGAAAAACTTCTTTCCCCAAGTCTCCAGACTCTGAGCAAAGCAGCAGCTCTCTGAGCTTTGTGGTTCACCCTGCTCAAAAAAAAGAAATTAGCCATTGGAGGATGATATTCCTGCATGTGCCCCAGGGACGCTGCACTCAAGTGCTTAGTCTGACATTAGGCCTGCATGAGTTAATTAAAAAATAATAATTTTTTCTTCTCCTCTTCTGCTTGTCTCCAAATATTTTCAGGCAAATATGCTGAAATCACAAAACTAGCAAAGGGATTGCTTTAACTAGGAGATAGGGGTATGAATTCAGCATATTTTCTGCATAGAAATATGACATTTGTATGGAAATGACCCATTTTCTTGAACAGGCAGCTATACATCACAGAAGTTTCACTGTAATGTTTATGCAAAAGAGATTGGGAAGCACTTTTCCATAAAGTGCTGATTTCCCCCAGATGAAATAATAAGGCAAAGCACAATCCAGAAGCTCAGGAGAAACATTTCACTCAATGTCATATGTTCTGGGTGTTTGTTTTGATTTCCACGATGATTTCATGTTTGTCTGTCTTCTCCCTGAAGGAAGTGCAGGGCTTAGGAAGGAATAATCCATTCTCCCTTTTTTCTTTCTTAATCACATCCCAGCTTCCAAACGATGGCAGAAGGGCAGCAGGACATTTCCATCCTGCTCCAAGGACCAGGACAGCCTGGCAATGCTCAGGGTGGAGGCACAAGGAGGTTTTTCTGCAGGATCAGACAAGGGTTCTGCCACAGGGAGCCAAAATCCCCGTGACAAATCCACGCTCCCATGACCTACATCTCTTGGAATATTTGCACAATGCATGTGGCAATTCAGCAATCAGGCAGCACTCCTGGGCACAAGGAATGCTGAGGGATCAGTACTTTGCAGCTTTTCCTTTCAAATGCAGCGTTTTATGGCCTGGAATTCCCGGGGCTGAGCCACTTCTGGCTCTGCTCAGGGCCAAACTCAGAGTAAGGATCAGCAACACAAAATCAAAACCAACACCAACTCCAACACATCCATAGAAAGGTGCCATAACCATAGAATACATAACTAGCAAATCATTTTTGGGCTGCTTTTATTACAAAATTACAATTTGAATTAATAGTTGCACAACTACAAGATTGTTTTTTATGCCAGTGCTGAATGAAACGCTCTGACCTCGTTCAACCCCACCGAAGTCAAGTGCAAAATTCACCCTGATATGAATGGGAAATTCTTTGAGCTTATCATGAATTAAGGTACAGCTTGTTCTGATGATGAATTGAAATTATTTAAAATCAATTAGAACAGAAAAGACACAACCCAAACTAGATGTTCACTGAGCTCAGATTCTTGATTTACAGCCCAACATCCTGACCCTAAATGGAAATCCATACATCACTGAGGCAACATAATCAAACTTCAGATAACTTACTTTAGAGCAGGATTTTTTTTTTTTCCCTGTTCAAGCCAGTTGCTGGGAAATTAACAGCAACCAGAGTAATTAGCAGTGCAGGCATTTCACCATCAGAGTTCTGAGAACATAGCAGAGGTTTCCAGTGCACACTCAACAACCCCTTTCCTTTGCCTATAAAACCAGCCCTGAGACATTTTGGCCACCACTTTATTTCACAAATGTGGAACGGCTCTGGAGCAACTCATGATTTACTGGAAGTCCTCTGGAAGAGTAAAAACCTTCCAGGCTTGTGCTCAGCCACTAAGCACCGCTCCTTTCAAAGCAGAAAAGAAAAATTAAGTCATTTGTGCCAATATGACATTAATGGAAGCAGCTTCTTTTTGGGGGGGTGTTACAGAAAAGGTCACGCCGTGGAAATGTGATTTCCCCTAGTTGCATGACTATTTATATAGAGAAATAGAAATTCATATAAATGTATACATTTCTATAGATACACATTTTGTACACTGTAGGCATATACATACATACATACATATATACACAGGGTGTTATATACACATCCAGATTTGTATATACATATATATAAATATATATACACACGCAAAGCACACACAGCTTGCTTTGGAGCCAGCTAGAGTTATAAATTCTCCCTCCCCCACAGAGCCAAGATGATCCGAGCTGCCTCTGCTCAACACCCCACGGTTGTCTCTCCAGCCCGAATTAAATATAATCCTCATTATTCTGCCTCTCTGGTGCCTGAGAAACTTGGCAACCTCTCTGGGTGACTCGAGATGCAGCAGTTCCTCCTGCCTTGCCTCTCCTAACCTATTCTAGGAGATGCAATATGCTGCTAAGATTAAGTGTCCAAAATGCTAATATGTCTGAGCAGTGCCTCCACTGACCTACATCGGGAATGTAGGTCGGAAAGGAGCTATTTTTAACCGAAATGCCCATATTTTAATTACAGTCCAAAGCAAGCCACATTCCTGAATCTCCCAGAAGTTGGCAAAAGATTGAATTTTACACTTCAATGGTGTAATTATAGGTACATACTTAGATATCCACACAGTATACACAGCACATACTCAGCGTTTCCGTGACACACGAGGCACTCGCTCCTGCTTGGGGCTGACAGCAACTAATTTTAGGAACGTCTCCTCCTTCTCCCTGATGCGTACCTGTTAGAGATCCTTCTTATCAGGGCTTTGTGCTCTGAAGGCTTGCACAGACTCTGGTTGGCTCGGAGGGGCTGGCAAAGGCCTGTGGCACCACCATGGCCAACCTGGCGAGGCTGCCAGCAAGCTGAGGGCACTCCAGGCGGGGCAGAGGGAAGCCTCGAGGTGCAATACACCACTCTACAGAAAAACCCAACAGAGAGAACTGTGTTTTCAGTTGGTCTCCACTCCAGGCACAAACACAGGGGTCAGGGTGTGTCCTCAGCCCAAGGAGGATCTGTGCATGCAGGCAGGTAAAAGGAATTCTGGGAAAGCCAGCGACGTGCGGGCTGGTGAGAGCTTGGGCTAAAGGCAGGAAAAATAGGGTCTGGGAGCTATTTGTTACCTGCTCTAAAACAAGGGTTTGCAACAAGAATTTCATGTAGTTATTGGTTGTCTCAAAGCCAGCGAGAGGCACTTGACTTTCAGGTGCCATTCTCACTGTCAGCCTTGGCAAAATTCCCACTTGTCCCAGCTTAACCATTGCCATTCCTTCCATCAGCCTCCCTGGCTGCAGTGTCACAGCCCCCCACTGCTCACAGAAGGAATGCATATATATATTTATCTACAAAAACTGGATCCATCCACAATTCTTCACTGGTTTAAAACTGAAGGGGACAATTAAGCACGGACTGAACAATTACTCTCTGCCTTAATCGGTGCCTTGACTCCTCCTCAGGACCCCTCAGGGCTGTGACTTGCCCTTTTTTTGAAGAAAACACTGACATCAACTGGATCTAAAAAAGACTTTTTACTTGCCATATTTCTTTGCTTGCCAATACTATCCACTTTCCAAAGCAGCCAGGTTTTTGGGTCACTGCAAGAAAACATAACAGAAGTGATGCCACAGGAAATGTCTCTCTGATTAAGAAGAATGCATTTAGCTACAGATTTATTCCAGCAGTGCTTTGGGGACAACTGATCGGTCCTGCCCTTGCAGGGCATTTTAACAGCACCAGAGAAACCTGGATGTGCTCCCTAAAAAAGACAGACAAACTTAACTGACCAGCACCCATTACCAATGCCTAATTTTTGTAAAGCTCATTTTTCACCAAAGCAACACAATGTGAATTTTCTCAGTGCTCCCAGCACACGTGGGGCCGGTGCCTCCAGTGGTGCAGGAGCCCAAGGACTGGATTTGTCAGGTGGAGCAGCTTGGCTGGTCCCATCCAACCCTGAAATCTCACTAGTGGGGATTTCCAGCATCTCCCTTTGAGTCAGGCCGTGCTGGGCCCTCCCAGGGCACAGCAGAGTGAAGAGATTTCAGCTCTGAGCAGCAATTCCTATGCTCTTTGGAGCAGAGCTCCTTCACTCTCCAAAGAAAAGAAGCACAAGAATTGAAGTCCTCTTATGAGACTTTTCACACTGCAATGTTTCCCTCTCTCTGGTCATACCAGTAATAAAATCAAACTGAACAATCACAGAAAAAAAAAAAAAAAAAAAAAAAAACCAACAAAAAACCAAACCCAAAGCAAACAAACAAACAAAAAAAACCACAATCCAAAACATCAATTAGCTTTGATTTGCAAAGCCAAAGCCTCCAAAGTTCAAAGACAGATTTGGTTCAAGGGTTATTTAGATAATGGACATTATATATATATATATTTAAACACATAAAATAATTTAGAGACCAAGTACAAAAGCAAAGGTTTATGTATCCTTCTATAAACCTCAGTTTAGGATAGTTACTGTTGGGACTGACTTAGTTTTAAACAAGTACAGCCTGAAAAAATGATCAACAAATACATTCCTGTAATTCTTTAAGGTATAATCCACCTGCTGTCTCTGGAACAGCAAAGGAAAGCAAGAAAAAAATGCATAAACCCCTCATAAACAGTATATTAATGCCACTGTAACATTTGGGGAATGCCATTAACTTCAGATAAGGTCCCTGTAGGACAAAAAAGCCCAAACTTTTCTTTAGCTTTTTTTGTTTTTGGTTGTTTGGTTGGTTTTCAGAGTAACTGTCACAGAAGTCCCTCCTCAGGAATGGTGCTGGGTGCCACCACCACCAGCAGGGATGGCAGTGCCACCAGAAGCAGCAGCACAAATGAAGTCTTTCCCATTCCAAAAGCGATTTATCACAATTCAGGAATTCCTGCTTGGAATCATTCAAGCCCTACTGCAAAATCTGATCACTGCAGAGAGCCTCCCTCCCTGGCACCGTGCTCCAAGGACAAGCCAAATTGCTGTGCCACATGCCATGGGCAGGATATTCCTCCACAGGCAGTGGCATTTGTTGGAATTCCCAGTACAGAGAGAGTCAGTCCTTGGCCAATCTGAAATACCTCTTCAGGATTCACAGAATGCATAGGATATTCTTGAGAGATTTAGAAAAATCTAGTGGAAAAATAAAGACGTTAGGAAAAGTAAATGGACATTAAAGATTCAGGACATAGTACATAGGACTTGGCCATGAATATTTCATATTTGCTCTGCCCTCTGCTAGTATCTGTTCTTCTATTTAAGGCACCCTAAAGCTGAGTACTGCATGTCCACACCTCTAAATAATGCCTAAGAATAACCCCACACTTCAGATCCACACCCTTAACATTCAGAAATATCAGAATTGATGCACCACTCACCCTACAGAGACCACCCAGCATGAATGTGGGACAGAGCATTCCTACAGCTCTGCTCTTTGAGCCTTTTCCTCTCATCTTCCCACAAAAATGATCCATCTGACACTATCCTGAGAAACACCACAATACTGACCAATTTAGCAGAGAAAATGCCACCACAGGGAAGTGTTTCCAAATCCACAGGGATCAAAAAAAATAACCTACAAGTGTCACCCCAGCAGCCTCCTGGGGAACTCTGTGCTTCGCTCTCTGAGCAAAGTCAATGCTTTCATAGAAATCCACCAAACTGCCCCAACAACCTGAACAAAAATGAGATAATGACAGAATTTTACAACTGGGAAACTGTAAGGAACAAGGAAAAGACATTTTAAAGGAGTTCTAGGAAACACAGTTGTCAGTGCCTGTCAATCACAGAAACACAAATGCCCTGGGTTGGAAGGGAACTTCATATTCTTGCTCTCAAAGAAAAAGATAATGCTAATAAAGTATTTCCAAATAATTTGCAATTGTTACATTAGTAATCTTGGCTAGTTGGTCACCAATGACATTAGAGCTAAACAAATTTGTCTTTCAAATCAAAAGCCTTAAAGATTGTTTGGTTAATTTGTGAGTGAGGTCAATCAGAGGATTATAGAATTGATGGCAAACCCATTTTCTCTGTACCATTACTCATTTTATTCTGAAACAGTCCCATGGAGTACTTGTCTCAAAATACTTGAATCCACTTAATAGATGTTGTAATTTTCTGAGATCGGATTTTGCTCTTCATTCAAGTCTGTTGACTAAAACTGTGCATAATGTGGTGTTTCAACACTGGCTTCCAAGGGAGCAGAATTGGGCCTCCACTCATTCCCACTCAAGGGTTCTTTCCAAGCACATTCCAATTCTTCCACTGCCCAATCAAACCAGAAATATTTCAAGAACTGGAAAAAATATTTCCATTCACGTCAGAATTAAAAAATAGGAATTTTTGTACAAAGAGCTGTTGTGAGCTACATCCTGGGTCGATTTGCATTTCTTCCATGGAGAAAACCTGTGTCGTACTGTGTACAGCATAAATACATAATTGTGTACACACAAATACATACATACATAAATTCACCGAGAACCTCAGCTACAGATTGAAAACCAAGCCTTGGAAAAACTCATAAAATAGGAATATGCAGCACACATCAGCCTGATTTCCCAGTGTCCATAAATCCACGTTGTAAAATCAAGTGCCTTTGGATGAATGGCAATCCTGGAACAAGTTCACCCTGGAGTGGCTGGAGTGCTGCCAGGAGTCACACCCGTGGTAAAGTAATGTCCTGAGCAATGAACTCCCACTCTTAGGGCCAAATTCTACATGCTGTTCTTCACGTGAACTTTTCTGTTAAACCTCAACCCGAAGCATCGCATCTTCTTCGTGTGCAGTGGGTACTTGAAGCAAGTGGAAGCAGCACAGAGATCACCAAGTGCTGCTGGCACACCCAAGTGCTTCAGAAGAACAGCCTCACATTTTGGAGAGACCTTTCCATCCTGGCGCTCTCAAAGTTCTCACAGAGAACACAAGTTGGACAAACCTGCATATTTCTGGCTTAAAACCAAATCAGCTGTGCTGCCACACTCAAAGGTGGCTTTGTCTGGAAAGGTCTCTGACAAAATCTGGAGCTGCCACAGCTTAACTCATGTTCACTGAATCTCCTAAGAAATGAGCTTCTCACTCTCCAATAACACTCTAATCACAGCAGTAGGCAACAGGCTTTCCAAAATTCAGGTTATTACTCATACCATAATATTTGACATCTTTCTATCACTGTTGAGACACTCAAGAGATCCATGAAGCCATTTCCAAACAAATTTTTTAACCTAGGGTACAACGTGATGGTGACATCAATGACAACATCCAGAAAATACAAAAAGCACCAATAATTGAGCACCAGGATCATCCTTTCCATTTCCCTGTGTGCAGTTGTTGGCTGGGACTGGGGCTTACCTGGCCTTGATGTTCTTTTCCACCTGTAGGAAGAATTTCAATGGTCAGTGAGGGAATAAACCAAACACTTGCTGAAGGTTTTACTAGCACAGGCTGAGCTGCTCAGGCTGACACCAGGTACTTGTACAACCATGAAACCAGCTAAAAAAAAAATATTTATTTCACATAGCATCCCATCAAACAGCTCTAATGCAACTGCAGATCATTTGACTTTATTTGATTCTTTCCCAGTCGCATTAATGCTACCAATGCTACTGCTGATAAAGACAGAATTATCACTAATACTCCCTATTAATTAGGGGGAACCTGGGTTGGAGCATGCAAAGTGTCACCCAGTGCAGGTCAGAGAGGATGGATCCACCTTTTTTCCCTCCAGTGGGAAAGGAATGTTGCTACCCACTCAGCCTCAGCTCAACACAATGAAAAAGCAAAATAAAAGTAATCAAAACACCCTTTAGACATCACACTTGGACATCGTCAACACTTCCAGAGCAAATCATCCCCAAATCATCTCAGTTCACAAGGGAAAGGAAGTTTCCTACGCAAGGGAAAAAAAAAAAAAAAAAAACTCAACATAAGCCAAAAATTATCTCTTTTAATACAAAATTCCATTCTCATAGAACAAATTTATTTCCACTGAATAAATAGATCTGCTCACCGTCCACTGGCGAGATTACTGCCTATAATAAGGATGAAATTCTCCTGCCTTTCTGCAGTTTAATTAAAATATAAACATTATTTGCAACCGGCTTTACTCTATTTGGATACAAGTATGAACACTTGGGGCTTTGAGGACATTGCCAAATGTATACAGCACCACTCTCACTGGGGGTTGTACTTTAACCTGATTTATACAGCTCCACGCATCACTTGCATGTAGGCTTATCAATGTAATTATTACAATTATGATAAGAAGGATCTGGCCTTTGCACTCGCATGTTTAATACTCTTAGCACGTGCATGCTCTTCCACTATCTATTAAAAACTCAACAAAACAAACAAATGAGCAAACCCCAACGGGTCAGAGCTGAAGGCAGCAGTGAGGAAACACAATCTCAACTCAACAGAGGAAATTGCAATGTGTAATATTTTTACTGATGGCATGGAGGGTGATGCCAGATTTACAGAGGTCCATCTCCAGACACACACGGCTGCTACCAAGGCTGGGGAAACGACACTCCGAGAGAAAAAGCTCACCATGAGCACCCTGCCCGGAGTTGTAAATAGCGGCATTGTGGGGAGAACAAGTATTTCTGGGTTTATCTCTGTTAAAACACATTGTGCGAAAAGGAAAGAGGGCAGGTGGTGGGGAGGGTGACCTTGGCAATGTGACACTTTGCCAGGAGGTGACAGAGCCCGGTCCCCTCGGGACAGCGGCAGGAGCGCTCCCAGCAGCACCTTTGGGGGAATAACCTCAATTCGCCTGGAGAAACCACCCTGACGGCTGTTCAGACAAATGATGCTGACGGACACGTTGGGTATTTGTGCACAAGCCCCTCTCTCTGAAGGCCCTCAGGGCAGCGCCTGGGCCACGCTGGCGCCCGGTTCTGGGCGCTGCCCTTGGCGGCCCCGCCCGCTCCGGGATAAGGCGCCCGCGGGTACATTCGGCGGGGCGGACGGGGACAGGGAGCGGCTCCAGGCCGGGATCGGGTCCGGGATGGAATCCAGGATCGGGTCCGGGATCAATCCCGGGATCAACCCCGGGCTCGAGCCCCGGCGCTCCGGCCCCGCCGCCGCCCCTCAGCGCTGGGGCTGTGGCGCCACCTGGCGGCCGCGAGGGGCCGCGCTCCGCGCCCGGCCCGGGACCCGCGGGGACACAAGAGCGGCGGGGACAGCGCCGGGACAGAGGGACAGCGAGGGGACAGAGGGACAGCGCGGGGACATAGGGACAGCGAGGGGACAGAGGGACAGCGTCGAGACAGGGGGACACCGCGGGGACAGGGGGACACCGCGGGGACAGGGGCACAGCGCCGGGGACAAGACACCAATGCGGACAAGATACCAACCGGGACCCGCCCGGGCAGGGAAATCCCATGGTCTTTGGTCTCCCTCCCGTTGCAGCGGGAGGGGGAGAAGGGCGGCTTTGCTTTCCCAGATCGCATCCCCCATTCCAAACTGGAAATGCGGTTTAAATCCCCGCTCCGGAGGGGTGGGAGCTCTCTAAGTGCTCACCCCGCTGCCAGCACCGGCAACATCCCTGCGATGCCTCCCGGTGCCTCCAGCAGGCCGGGAACCAGCGCTCCGGAGGGATGCGCTCCCAATTTTCCCGGTATTTTTAACTGTCAGGACAGTGCGGCAGGGATACAGATCGCAAATCGGATTTGTGACAGTCTCGGGTGGTATCTTGGCAAGAGACGCTGTACAGGGTTTTTCCTCTGTTAACATCACAGTGCACTGAACTGTTATTAATAAAATAGCGTTCAAGGTTATGGGGGAGGAAGGAAATCTCTGTGGAGGAAGCTGAAGTTTCAGGTTCAAGCTTTGTATTCCTATATATATATATATATTTGGGGGTGTATATATATATATATATATATATATGCATTTTTTTTTCAAAACGTTTTATTAGGAAAGCTATACCAGACGCATCACTGTACAATGATTTAACATTACCTTTACAATTTATATTCACTTGAAATTACAGAATAAATATATGCACATCGTTGTACCTTTGTGTGTGTGTGCATGTGTGCGTGTATGGGTGCATGAGAGAAAACATTAAAAGTGCTTCCTACAAAGCTGTTAGTGAGAGGTGCCCATTAGCTTTTGGTTTTTTTTTTCCTTTTTTTTTTTTTTTTTTTTTCCTCTGCATATTTGCATGTCGCTTTTATTAGGAAAGTGCGGATGTCCTCCAAAAAACCATGGCGTCATGGTGAAGTGTCACTGAGCATCCCCTAGGTGTGTGCGCCACGTGGTGACATCCTTTGGGCTGCTCGGCTCCGGGTGGCTTCCCCCAGCCCCCGGGACTGCCCCCGGGATTCCCCCCGCGGCCCCCGAGCCCCCCTGGAGGGGCTGGGCTGGCGAGGGGTGCGCGGAGGGTGAGGGTGAGGAGTGTGCGTGCGAGGGAGGGAGGGAGACAAGAGTGAGACATTCGAGCAAGACCCTCCCCTCCCTTCCCTCTTGCAGTTTCCAGGCATGCAGCAAACTGCGCTCGTTTGCTTCTTTGCATTATTTTTTTTTTCTCTTTTAAATAAATGTACAGAATCTGTGCCATGATGGGCAAGAAGAAAGCAGGCCAGAAAATGCCATCTTCCCTCCCCCTCCCCTCCAAGGGAAAATATCAAGGAAGTTTACTGCCAACGGAAAAAAAGAAAAAAGGAAAAAGAAAAGTGCCAACGAACAAAACAAACAACAAGAATAAAGAAAATAAAAGAAAAGGGAAAAGAAAAAAAGAGAGAAAGAGACACACATAGAATTTACTTAATCAGGATCAGTACAAAGATCCCCGATAATAATAATAATAATAATATAATAATAATATACCTTTAGACATGGCACAGTCAAAGTCTCAGTTTCAGTATAAAAAAATAATGATTGATTAACATCTGCTGGCAAAAGTCTGCGAAGGCACTTCGTCGATTACTGATCTGAGAAGGGCCCTGCCCCGCAGCGCGCACATCTGGCGGGGCAGAGCGCACAGCTGTATCCTCGGCTCGCGGGCGGCGGGGCCGGGCGGGCGGCGGGGCGGCGGTCAGAACCGGTACGTGGTCTTCTCCAGGACTTCGAGGTAATCCGGCTTGGTTTGGAGTTTGGCCCTTAACTCGAGGTATTCGCTTGTGGGGGTTTGGTGGTCCGGGAAGCCCTTGCCGGCCGCGAAGAGCAGCGTCTCCTTCAGCCTGGCGTCCTGCTGCAGGTCCGGGTATTGCATGCCGGGGGGGTGGACGTGCAGTTCCTTCAGCTTGGGCACGGTGCCGTACAGGCAGTCCACGAACCCCACGGCGCAGGGCGGCGGGCGGTCGCGGTCCCGCGGGGCTCCCCCCGCCGCCGCCGCCGCCGCCCCGAGCGCGCCCGCCGCCAGCCCTCCGCCCGCGGGGTGCTGGGGGTGCACGGCCACGATGGTGTTGAGCTGCGAGCTGGACACGGCCAGGCTCCACTCCTGCTCCTTCTCCAGCAAGGTGCGGTAGCTGCTGCCCGGCTCCGGCGCGGCGGCGGGGGCGGCGGGGTGGGCGAAGCCGCGCTCGCCGCCGCCCCGCAGCAGCTCGGCCGCCTCGCCGCCGCCGCCGCCCGCCGCCTCTTCCTCCTCCCGCGGCTTGTAGATGGGGTTGTTGCACATCTGGGTCACCGGGTGCGGGATGTAGTCGTAGACGTGGCCCGCCGGGGGCGCCTTCTCCGGGGACCGCTCCCCGGGGCCCCCCCCGCCGCCGCCCCCGCCGCCGCCGCCGCCGCCGCCCTCGGGGAAGAGCCGCGGGCAGCGCAGCGGCACCGCGCCCAGGTCCGCCGCCTCCGCCCGCGGGCCGCGGAACGGCAGCTTCCGCCGGCGGCGGCGCAGCACGAAGGCGAAGAGCCCGGCGGCCACCAGCACGGCGGAGAAGAAGAGGACGAGGAGGCTGAGGATGAGCACGGAGAGCGGCACGGCCGCGGCCGCGGCGGCCGGGGGCAGCTCGTAGGCGGCCGCGCCGGTGGCGGCCGGCGGCGGCGGGGCGGCGGCGGGGGGCGAGGCGGCGGCGGCGGCGGGGCGCAGGGCGGCGGGGCACAGCGCGGCCAGCTCCAGAGAGCGCAGGTCGCGGCGGGCCAGCGGCTCGGGGCTGGCGCACAGCACCTCGCCCACCACGCTGACGGAGCTGAGCGCCTCCAGCCACTGCTTCAGCGGCACCAGCTCGCAGGTGCAGTCCCAGGGGTTGAGCTTCAGGTCGATCTGCACGATGGCGTGCAGGTGCTCCAGCACCCCGGCCACCGGCAGCGCCAGGAAGTGGTTGTTGCGCAGGTTGAGGCGCGCCAGGGAGGTGCCGGCGAAGGCGTCGGTGGGCAGCGTGCGGAGCAGGTTGTCGTTGAGGAAGAGGAGCTTCAGGTTGGGCATGAGGCTGAAGGCCGCCGGCTGGATTTCCCTGATCAGGTTGTACTCGAAGTACAGGTAATGCAAACTCTGCAGGCCCCGGAACATGCCCGGGGTGAGCCGCTCGATGTCGTTCCCGTTCAGGTACAGGCTCTTGAGGTTCGGCAGGTTGATGAACGCCCCGTCCTGCACGTAGGAGATCCGGTTGTTCCCCAGGTGTAAGAGATCCAAGGAGGAAAAATTCCAGAAATCGGAGCGGTAGATTTTCTGGATCAAATTCCCGCTCAGGTACAGCTTCTTGGCGTTCAAGGGCCTGGGCAGGAGCTCGGAGATGTTGTGGAATCCCCGCTCCTTGCAGTTGACCGTCAGGCCCAGGTCGTTGATGTGCAAACTGCAAGAGCAGCCGGTGGGGCAGATGATGGGGATGGGGGGCCGGGTCTGGTAGGCAGCCACGGGCGGTTGGTTGGGCCCGGGGTACAGGCCACGGGGGGTCGGGGGAGGCCGGGGCGCCCTGGGCTGCTTGGTGGGCTTGGGCTGCTTGTTGGACGTTTTGTACTCAACAGAGGAAGCGGTGAAATGGAAGGAGGACAGCATGGAGGAAGGCTTCGTAGGCCACGCGTTCTCCTTGCTGGAGGACAGCTGAGGGATGCCCAGGCTGGCTTCCACCTCGGAGTCGGACAGCATGGGGCAGAGCTTGCTTCTCTTGATTTCCCGCAGGTCCTTCCCGTGGAAGTGGAAGGGGGTCTCGCAGGTGATGTCCCCCACCAGAGCGGTGTAGGGGATGCGCTCCAGCCAGCTCTTGAGCTGCACAATCTCGCACGTACAGTTCCACGGGTTCTCCTCCAGCTGGATCTCCATCAGGCTCCTGCCAATGTGGTCCAACATCCCGCGGTACGAAAGGACTTTGAGGCGGTTCCCCCGCAAGTCCAAGTGGGTTAAGGACACAGACTTAAATAAATTGGTGGGAAGCATGGGGATAAGATTGTCATTTAGGATAAGGACCCTCAATTTACTTAGGTTTCGAAATGCCCCGCTTTCAATCCGTTTAATGACATTGTAATCTGCCTGCAGATATTCCAGACTTTCCAAACCCAGGAAAGTGTCGTTCCTGAAAATGTCCAATTTGTTTTCGTGCAAATACAACCTCTTCAGAACTCGGAGCCCGTTAAAAGCCCCGGTCTGAATGTCCTGCAGTGCATTGTTCCCAAGGTTAATAGATACAGCATTGTTCAAGTGAAGAAAACTGTTGGTGTACAATTTCCTCATGGAATTCCTCTGCAGATAAAGTTTAAAAGGTCTCGACCACGACTCTGTTATCTGACTAATATTTATAAATCCCTTGTTGTCACAATGTATATGGAAAAGGCTTTCCTTCACTTCACAGTAACATGGATCAAAGCAAGGCTCATCCAGTTCCTCCGAGTCCTCTATCAAGGGAATAGGTGTAGTCCATGCTAGAGCAATTGTGCTTAGAAGAATTATCCACAACATCCTTCCTTTATGGAGCGTCTCTGCCGTGGAAGGTTTCATCATTTGTTGATGTTTACCAAACTGCAACGGGAAGAGAAACACAGATTTCAGTATTTCTGCCCTGCCCCTCTCCTTTTCCTAAGCCCCTACCTGCTGGACTCATGTCAGGCTCCTGGAAAGTTCAGCAGTTGTTGGGCAGACGTTCCCAACCAACTCCAGGGGTGTCGGCTGGGCCAGCCTTGCCCTGATTTATACTTGAGAGATGTTAGAGGGCTCCATCACGCGATAGCAGCCTGCCTTGCTCCCCTCCCCGTGGTAAATGCCACCTATAAAGAGGACAGCACATGCAGCCCCACACGGCACCACGAGCACACCGAACGTGTTGCGTCTCTCCACGCTTCCCAGGCTTCGGAACTGCCCGGATCTCATCCCCGGGTGCAATTTTAGCCCAGGAGCCATCACAGCCCGCCTCGACTCCGGGGGGGGGGGGAAACACACCGAGTGTGGGCACATTTCTCCAGTGTCGTACCACATCCTTCATCCATGCAAACTCCCAAAGTTATTGAACCTCCACCCTCAGATCTCCCTCCCTCCCGGCTCGATAGATTCCAGACGCGAGTTCCAGGGAATGTGCGAGCTTTGCTGATGTCCCCGGCAGAACGGTTCCCCTCAGAAATCCCCACAGTATCTTCACTGGAGTAAATGGTTAACGACCCTGATTGGGAAGGAAATCTTCCCCTCGCAAATGCGCCGGTGAATTAATGCAACTGGTATATTATCAAATAAATACACACCACATATTAGTCATTTTAGCTGATTAAAGCATTTAGAGATGATTAATCTTTCTAAAGCACATGCCCATGCGATCAGCAGATCTAAAGGGAAGTGACAGCTGAAGAGGCACCTAGGATTGAAACGCTCAGCCTGCCTTGGATTAGGGCATTTTGTGCCCCCAGGACCAAGCAGGAGACCCGGTTTAAAAGCTGAAAGTGGAATAAAAAAAAATACCTTGACACTTACCAGCCGAAAAATTCTCTATCCTACTATACACGATTCCGAATGAAGACACCATTCTTCTCCAATCAGATGAAAATAATACTGCCCTAATGAGATGCAGCTCCTTCAACATATGGTTTCACCCTTCCTTTCACCAGATATTTCAAATGTATGGGCACAGGGAAACGCTAAGGATGGGAATAATAGCAGTGGTGATGCAGCCTTCCTTGAATCCCTGAAATGCCCATTAGAATGATTCGGAGCGATCATTGCTTTTAGTCTCAATCTCCCAATAAAAAGGTCCTTTTTGCCTTCCTCGTGTAAGGACTAGAAAAAATTGCCCCCCATCCGTAAACTTAAGAGCAGAAAGATGCATTTAGGGGAGAGAAATGCCAGAGGAACAGAAATCCTTAGGATCAACTTGCAAATGAAACCCTCCCCTGTGGGAAAGAGGAGATGGTTGAAAGCACGAAAAGAGAAATACCCTCTGCAATTAAAACCAGCATCTAATTGGGGAGAAGGGAGAGAGACGACAGCTATATTGCATTATCAATCTCTCTGTCTCCTTTGCAAAATATTAGCCACTTAAGTTCTTTCTCTTCTGCAAGGGCTGTAATAAAAATAAAAAAAATAAATAAAGAGGATTATTATATCTTCTTTTTGGAAGAGGGGGGTGTCTTTGACCCTAGGCGGAAACAAAAGGATCCAGAAAGGTTGTACTTACCGGTTTGCAGGAGAGATTTTAGCACATCGTTACCAAAAAAAAAAGAAAGAAAAAAAAAAAAAAAAAAAGAAAAAGGCAAAAGAAAGGAAGGGGGAAAAAAAAAGAAAGCTCGAGTTTAAAGATTGCTGGTTTGTCTCTGCCTCTCCCTCTCTGTGGCTCTCTCTCCCTCTCTCTCTACTCCTGCTGAAGCTGAGGCAAAAGGAAAAAAAAAAAAAAAGAGGAAAAAAAAAAAAAGGAGAGAGGGAAAAAAAAAAAAAAAGAAGCAAGCCTGAAACGTGCTGGGAATGCAATGAGCCCCTCAATGATCCTTTTTAGGATGCAGAGCTGCTGTTTGGCACACTCAATGGAGGAGGGAGGAGAGGGGCTGCTGCAGGCTCCAGCGCCGCCGCCGCCTTCTCCGGGCAGCAGCGGCAGCGCGGAGCGGGCGCCGGGGCGCGGCGGCGGAGCGCGGGTGCGCTGCGTGCGCGGGTGTGCGCGGGGTGCGGGGCGCTGCGGGGCCGTGCGCGTGTGTGTGAGTGTGTGTGCGTGTGCGTGTGCGTGTGTGTGTGTGTGTGTGTGTGTGCGCTGCCGCTCCTGCCCTGGATCAGGCTCCTCCACGTCATGAAAATCAGCTTCAAGAAGGGGAACAAACGGAGGGGGCGCGCTCGGCTCCAGGTCGGGGGCGCGCATTTGGGAAGCCCTGACTACACAGTTTTTTTTTTTCCTTGCCTTTTTTTTTTTCCTATCCTTTTTTTTTTCCTCCTCCTTTTTTTTTTTTTAAAGAGGGAAGGAGGGGGCTGGTTGGCGGAGAGGAAGGGAAGTGGGAAACGGGCAGAGATGGGGGAGGAAAAAACCTGAGAAGAATCAGAGAGGGGAAAAAAAGACGCCGGGATGGGGCAGAATTTGCACCCACCCCGCACTCCCCTTTCCAAAAAAAAAAAAAAAAAAAAAAAAAAAAAAAAAAAAAAGGAGGGAAAAAAACGGAACAAAAAGCCCAAGTCTGGAGGAAATCAAAGCTGCTCTGACTGCGAGTGCCAGCCGAGGGTTGCGGCGGGGAGCAGCCCGGGGGTCCCGCTCCGGCCGCCCCGCTGCCCCCGCATCCACCGCCTCCTCCGCTCCGCGCTGCCCGCCCGTCCCGGGGCCGCTCCCGCCCCGAGCCTCGCCGGGATCCCGCAGCTTCCCGCAGAGCCAAACACCTCGGGGAGACACCCGGCACCTCCCGCATCCTCCCGGCGTGTGCGCGGAGGCGGAGGGGCCGCGCCCGCGGTGCCCGCCCGCCCCGGGAGCCGCCGCAGGTAACGGGGCTGCGCGGGGCGCGGAGGATCCGCGGAGGGGGGCGCAGCGGGTGAAAGTTGGTGGGTGAGATGCGCAGGGGGGCTCGGGGGGCTGCGGGCTCTGGGCCAGCCGGGAGGGAAGGGCTGCGGGCAGGGCAGGAGGGGAGCCCCGCGCTGCTTCGCGCATCCCCGCTGTCCGCACCCGCGCACACCCCTGCGCATCCCTGCGCGCACACCGCGCCCGCCCGGCCCCGCGCACGCATCTGCGCGGATCTCCGCGTAACTCCCGGGGCATCCCGCACCCCCCGCTCCGCGCGGAACGCGGATCCCCCTCCCGCACCCCGCGGTGGCTCGGCCGGCAGAGACTTAACTGGAACCGCGGCTCGGGAGCGAAAAGTTCAGGGGCAGAGCCGCGGGTGCGGGCGGGAGGTGCCGGGGGCTCCGCGGGGTCCCGCCGCCCCGGGGCCGCTCTGCGCGGGCAGGGGCGCAGCCTCCGCGCCCGCGGACACGCACCATCTTCCCCCGGCTGCCGAGCTCTCCTCCACCGGTGCAATATGGACGCACCGCTCCCTCCTAATTAAATTGCTGCATCATTCATTTTCTGACGCGGGAGCGACATGGGGTACGGCAGGCTCCGTGCACTGACACCCCCCGTTCGGAACGGGGGAGAGGCGGGGAAAAAGGGCCAAAGGGGGAATCACAACAGTTTGTTCTTGCAACAAGCTCGCACGGCGGGTTTGGCAGCAACTCAGGAAAGCGACCTAAAGGAGCAAACCCCGCTGGGTTTGGGGGGCAGCCCCCCTTCCCCATGGATGCCGCCCGTGGATCAGGGTCGGGGTGCGCGGAGGGAGGGAGCTTTGACCTTGCAACTTTTCCAAATGCCCCCGAATATCGCTCGTTTTCCTTGCCAGGGCTCCGGCCGTCGGGTTGTGCAGAGGGGCTGGCAGAGGGCAGGGATGGCCCTGGAATGCGGACCAGGGAGCGCTGCGGGGATGGACGGACGGACATCCCGCCGCGTTCCCCCGCAGGCAGGCCCCGCCCCGGGACACACGGACACCCCTGTGCCCCCTGCCCGGCTGTGACACGGGACAGCCCCGCGGGATGCGCCGGGGGAGGAGGAGGAGGGAGGGGACGGCCCCGCACCTCCCTTTCCATCCTTTATGCCCCCGCAGTTTCGCTGGGGGCTGAGGAGACTCAAATCCACACAGAGAGGCGGCTCTCCCAGGGTTTGTCCAGGCCATGTCCCCTTGTCCCCTCAGCCAGAAGTCACCTCGGGCCATCCCCTGCATCTCCCTCCAGCCACAGCAGCTCCCGGCCCTCGGTGTGAGTGTGACTGGCAGCAGCTCCGGGGAAGGGTACGGCTGATGTAACCAAGATTAGGACGTCACTCGGTTATTAATGATAATTATGATTATTGGCAAGCGAGCTATCTCCTTGCCAAAGCCCATGCTGGAGCTGTGGGGATGCTGTCAGCAGGGTGGGAGCTGGCAGGTGCCCTTTGGCTGCCTCTTGCCAGCCTCAGTTGTCATCACTGAAATGCTCCTTTCCCCTCTTATTGTGAGAATAAAGGAGGGAGACCCAACTTAGAGGTGGATGCTTGGGCAGTTATTGTACCTTGCAGAAATATCCTTACAGGGCTCTGTTTCCACCAGAGGAGAGCGTTCCCCTGCTGCAGTCACTGCTCAGCAGGCACAGAGTGCTCCAGGCAGCCTGCAGTGGGAACCATCCCCTTCCCTCCCCTGCCCTTCCCAGCACAAGTGGCAGTGGTGGAGAGAAAAGAGGGAGTTTTCTCCCAAAGCTCGCCCTGACTGTCCAGAATGAAATATTCGGAGCTTTAATAGTCTCTGTGTCTCCAGCAATCCATGGCAAGGGCAAAAGCAATAAATAGTGCAAGGGGGAGGGAAACCCTGCTGTAATTATTGCAAATGGGAGCTGCTCCCGGGCTCGCTGGGTTTGTTAAGGTCGGGAGTGGTTTGGGGGTGCTGGGTCCGAGTGTTGGGAGGGTTGGAACACAGCTCCAGCTGCATTTCTGCCCAAAAGCCCTGGCCACCCTGCTGGGCAGTCAGGCATGGCCTCCAGCTGCCAGCTCTGGGGCAGGAGAAGCTGTGGGAGCCCTCCCATGGGTGGCAGGGGAGCAGGGAGATCCCAGCGGGGTGTGCTGCTCCCTGGTGGGATCGTTGATCCCTGCTGGGATCTCCTGCGTGGCAGAGCTGCCAGCCCAGCGCTCCAGGAGCAGGCCCAGGGCTCAGAAGGAAGATCCCATGGCTCTCCCTGCCATGTTCCTCACTGGAACGTGGAAATCCTGGAATTTAGGGAAGGCCAGGGCTGTGCAGAACACAGAGCTGAGCTCTCCAGCACGCAGAGAGTGGCCCTGGGCAGAAACACTCCCAGCTGCACAAGCTGCGAGAGGCTCATGCCATTAGACTGGGCTCAAAGCTCAGCTTAACCTCCTTCCCTGCCCTGATAACCCCTCTCCTTGTCCCCATGAGATTTCTATACTCCATGGTGTCTTCATATTCAATATTGAGGTTCCCCTCTCCCTTTTATTTTTAGAGAGCCTTTCAAATATTCTATATTAGAAGTTATTTAAGAAGAAGAAGAAATGTTAGTGTTTTTGAAAATGTTGATAGAGGGCAGTCAAATTGAGAGTCTTCTCTGTGCAGCACTTAGTGAAGCAGTTCATGAGGCTTCACTTTTCTTATTCCCTCTCTGTTCCTTAATTAATTTAACAAACACAGACAGAGAAACAGAATCATCAGCTGGAATTTACCTCTAGCCCTTCTCTGGAAGAGACTGTTTCTGTTAAATCTCTGTCACATTGTCCCAGGGGTGTTTTAGGGACCACGACCTCTCTTGCTGTTGTATCAACAGCTCAGCCTCACTACAAGGGGTCCCAAATTGGATGCAGGGGGGGTTGTCCTGTCCCCCTCAAGCCACTGCAGAGCTTTCCCTGACTGCTGCAGGGTCCTGTTTGCACTGGGAGAGCTCAGCCCAAGGCTCAGGTGCTGCTGAGGTCCCTTCATCCCGTTCTGGCTGCTCTGCTGAAGGCTGGATCCTGTTTTCCATACCCTGCTGGCATTTGCCACGCCACATATAAAGTACAGGCAGGATTATTTGAGCTGCATAAGCATTGCTGAGTGCACATGAAATGGAGGAAGTGTAAGAATTTTAAACTGGGCTTTTCCAGCTGGAATCCTTCAGGCTGGAGTAGCTTAAGTCAAACTGATGCTCCTGGCCACAATTTTTTCTTAGCCCCCTCATTATCAGTTATTTATTAAGGCATAAGTGTTGATTTTTTTTTTTTTTTCAGGACAGTTGTGCTATTTTCTGATGAAGTTAAGAAATAACAATGCACCACATGATATTAACATGGATTATTTCTAATATAAAAGTGTTCTCAGCTACTTGAAACTCAATGGGACACTGGAGCAGCATAGAAAGCCCAGCCATGGCCTCATTAGTAAGTTATTTGTAATTGGTTTACACTCATAGGATTTATTTTTTTTCCAGCAGAGAAATTTTGCCCAGCAATTGATGATCTGTGTAAATATTAAAAGGAAAGGAGGGAAGAACTATATAGACAGCAAATACCAGCAAATTGTGAGTGCAGCATTTTTAATGGATAGCTATTAAAAATAAAAGAGAAAAGTAGGCAAAATAAAAGGGAGGTTTTATTGGACAAAATTGACAGTTGTTATCCTCAATGATTCCTGACATTTCAAGATCAGTTTTTTATCTAATGTTTCAAGAGCCTTGGGTATTTCCTTCTAGTGAACCACACTCAGCTGTAGCTTTTTTTCTCCCTTTAAGCCCACAATTTTTTTTTTTTTTCTAAATGTGTTGATATTTATTATAGCCAGTGTCAAAAAAACCTCCACACTCCACTTATATGTGAGCTTCTCCTCAGCCTTTCCTGGGATGATTCTGAGCCCTGGGTGGGCACGCACAGCTTCCTCTGGCAGCAGCTGGAATTTCATGCATGGATCCAAGGCAAAATAACGCCCCCAGGGTGATGTGTTCCCACCCAAAGTGAGAGTCCTGAGCCTCCCTCCAGCCCTGAGAGGGCTCCTCCAGCCCTTCCCAGCCCTCAGAGAGGCAGTTCTGCAGCCACATCCCAGAATCATGGAGCCACTTAGCTTGGAAAAGATCTCTAGGATCATCGAGTCCAACCTAGCACTAAACCACGTCCCTAATGGACATCAAGGTGTTTTTAAATCAGCTCCAGGAATGGTGGTGCCACCACTTCTCTGAGCAGCCTCTTCCAGTGCTTGACAACCCTTTTGGTGAAGAATTTTTCCATGACACTCAATCTAAACCTCTCCTGGCACAATGAAAAGCTGTTCTTGTTCTATCACATGGTGGGAGAAGAGTCTGACCTCCTGACTGTCCACAACCTCCTTTCCTCCATCACGACAACGTGCTGCAGCCTTTTCAACCCTTTTTATTCAGTAGAGAGGCTTCTTGTCACCTGGCAGCCAAAGTGGAGGCTTTAATGTCCTAAATGAGGCTGAACATGGACCACAGAGAGGAAGAGCATGGGCTTGGAACTGTGTTTTCTGAATCTCTCCATCCATTGCCCACAGACCCTGGTGGCAGGACACACCTTCAGATGGCAACTTCATTGTTCCCATTAGAAAAATCCTAGATAATGCAGAAAACCTGTTTGAATTCTTGTTGGGAAATAATGGTTGTGGGGGTTTTTTGACACTTCCACACTCTGCATGTGGACATTTTCTATTGCAATTTCTTCTTTGGCTTCCTTTCCTTTTCACCTTGTGAGCTAATCTTCCATACATCCCAATTCCTGGATTTTGCCTGGGTACACAAAAATGGAGATTAACCTCCAGTATGTGCTGTAAGCAACAGCCTGGATTTTCAGGGCATCTGGATTTAGAGTTGCCAGAATTAGAAACACGAGCCAGACGAGATCATGCTAGGGCAATTCCCCAGGACTGGGCCATAAAGCCAATCAATTTAAAATGCAATAGAAAGCACCGAATTCTGGGTGAAGGAAGGCACTTACTGCTCATTTGGAAAGAAAAGCTCATATTCTAAATTGCTTTTCAGATCAGACCTGAGCCTACTTTTAGTGATGTCAGTGGTGCCACTTCCGTTCAGTCCAGTGCTGCCAGAATTTTCTGTTTACTGCTGTTACTTCTCCACTTCCCCCTCTCCTCCTTTTCCCAAGATCCCTGGCAGCACCACTCCTTGCGTGGTTCACAGGAGGCTCCAGGATGGTCAGAGGGATTGAGCAGCTCTGCTGGGAGGAAAGGCTGGCAGAGCTGGGATTGTTCACCTGGAGAGGAGAAGCTTTGTGGTGAGCTCGTGGTGGCCTGGAGGAGCTGCAGGAAACATGGAGAGAGACTTTGGAGAAGGGATGGAGGGACAGGACACAGGGAATGTGTCACACTATGAAATAACTCACAGAAACAGGCTATGTACATAGGAAGGAAAAAGAACCAAAAAAAGCAAACTTTATTTTCTGACTCCAGTATATGTACAATAGCAAAAGTGACAGTGGATTGGAGGGTGAAACTGCCACCTCTCCAACCACACTGGTCAAACCAACAGTCCATCGATTCTCTCCTCCCACAAAGAAGAATGCAAAACAATCATTATTTACATGAACAGTGTGAGAAAATTCAGTAGACATATGTAAATATCAGAAGGCATAAGAAACTTTTAGAAGAACTTTAAAACTCTCAAAAGACCAGGGTGACAGGAATGGCTTCCCACTGACCCAGAGCAGGGATTGACGGGATATTGGGAGGAATTCCTGGCTGTGAGGGTGGTGAGGCTCTGGCACAGTTTCCCAGAGCAGCTGTGGCTGCCCCTGGGTCCCTGGAAGTGCCCAAGGCCAGGCTGGACAGGGCTTGCAGCACCTGGGACACTGAAGGTGTCCTGCCCATGGCAGGGGTGGCACTGGATGGGCTTTCAGGTCCCTTCCAACCCAAACCAGTCTGTGATTCCAGGATTCCTCTTTGAGGACAGTTAGGACATGGAGACAGAGGCAGTGAGATGAAGTTATTTTAATCTCATGGAAAAAGGAGTTCACCGGCCATGGAGGGGATGGTGGCAGTGATGTCTGCTCTGCTCTTGCAACTCTTGTCCCAGTTTTGTTTTTGCTCCCAATGACAGAAGGTGACCTTTCATCCAAAATGGGCTCAGCTGGGAAGTTCAAGATGAGCTGACTCACTCCCATTTCACTTATCCCTAATGGAAGTTGTGGACTAATGCACCTCTAAAAATGGCCAAAGAGGTTTAGGGCCTGAACTTGTGGCTCTCTCCTAACACCAAACACTGCAATACTTGGGTTTCCAGTGTGTGGTGCATTAACTCATTAGCAGGCACTTAGGATATAATTTTTCTTCTGCTAAAATTATGAAATGGTGAGAGCCAGAACGAGCTGAGGTACCTGAGTGTCCTCCTCAGCCTCCAGCTCTAAGTGACCTCTGGAAAAGAACTGCTCTCCCTCTTTCCCACCAGCCAGGAAACCTTCTGGAAATTGCCATCAGAAATCAAATATTGTGGCTACTTTACGCGCAGGAGTTCCCTTATTCCTTCTCTGATATAATTTTGTTGAAGAGGAAAATCGCTGGTTTTCTTTTTCAAATTCCAAGGTTTTTGGCAATTTTACAAAAGACCAAATTCCTTTCAGCAGGAACTTTGGGAACTACCATTTTTGGTCACCACATCCAGGGAGTCATTACATGTGGATGTACAAAGAGAACCAGAGGTCTAGGAAGCCAGACTCACCCAGGAAAGAATAAATTAGGGTAGTTCTGAATGGAAGAGTGGAAGGAAAATGACAATACTTTTGAATTATAAAAGATTATGTTGAAAAATAAAGGGAACACTTTGCTCTTGACAAATAACATCAGCGAGAGAACAAGAAATTGGTCTTAATTTGGAACTTAGAAAGATTGATACCAAATATATTTGATGGAGAGGATGGCAGAGACTGGCTAAGGAGGTCACAACCCCACCATCCTGTGGCTGTTCATGCCGAGGGACAAATTGTTTGTGACCATATACTACACTCCTTAAAATAAGTATATTGTCAATAAACAGAGGAGGAAAATTAATTAAAAAGCAGATTTGGAACCAGATTCCAATAGAAACAATGACATAAAAAATGTAACATGAAAGGATTGAAGCTTTCTAGATCAACATGGCTAAGTAATGTTCAGGCCATTTCATATCCAGGCCCTGAATTCATGGAATTGGCTAAAATCATCTTCTTGAAAGTATATACATGGATATATGGATACACAAATACCCACATGCCTGCACACATGCATTCTTGGATCATTTGTGCACATCTTCAGGTTTTCAAGGCTCTTGTGTTTAGGGTTTTTATTTTCCATTCATTTTCTCTCTTTCTGCACCATCCATCTCTCTCTGGCTGGTTGGATAGCTGGGAAATGCCAGCTCCTTGGGAAGTCAGCTTCCAGAACTTTGGGGGGAAAAATATCTCAAATAATCAGATTTACAACAAGCTCGGAGCATTGGGATTCCTGAATAGAGATAAAATCTTAGGCATGAGGGTAGTGCTGGAATGTAAAATCCATAACAATTTCCTCCCCACTTTCACAGTATCAAATGTTTGCAGTTCCAGGGAGTGTGAGCGAGGCTCCCTTTTAGCTGTTGATTTAACTGGGCTTAAAATCCAATGAATAAATTGTCCAGAGTTCATCAGCTTGTGGGGTGCTCAGTGCCCACACACCAAATAATAAGCTCCACATCCCACTGTGAGCAGTTTATGGCCAGAAGACTGCAGGAACACGGCGGTGGAACTGTCAAAATAAAACATGTAATGGGCTCATAAATGAAATGAACGGATATTGGTTTACAATCAAGCCCATAAATATGTGTCACACCTGTCTCTGGGTGGTCAGCAGCAATCAGGCTGCTGAATTCTGAGCATATTTTTGAGCTGGTGCTGTCTGATTTGTCCTTCCCTCCTTGCTGAGCGATACCAAGGGGTGAAGTGAAAGGCTGAAGTGAAATGGTGCCACTGCAGCCAAGGTGATGTTAAATGTTTCAAGCTAAATATCCAACAAATCCAGGATAATTCGAGGCTAATTGTGTTTTATTGTGTTCACCATTTTAGGAAAAAAAAAATCAATGAAAATAGGTTTACAGCAGCTGTTTTCACCTCCCAGCAAAAGTCTGCACTTTCCCACTGAGGTTACTCTGAAAGTGGAAATAGTCTAACATAAGGATTAATAATAACAACAACAACAACAACAACAACAACAACAATAATAATAATAATTGTTTATTGTTATTGTGATGATTATGGTTATGTGATTATTATTATTATTATTATTATTATTATTATTATTATTAATAATAATAATAATATTATGGGAATGCTAAGGATTCCCTCTATGCAGAGTACTGGAGGAACAAAAACTTTACACTCAAAAGCTTCCAGCCAGTGACCAGAGTGAGTGAATCTACCTGTGATTGTTCCTCTTCATACCTACAACTCCAAATCAGGGCCTAATAAATTCAGCTCTTAGCATAGCTCTCCCAAAGGTTACTAATTTGAAAAGGCCATTTTCATTATTCTTCTGAAGAAGCCATAGAGGCAGATCCAATATTTGATGCTTGATATTTGCCCCAAATAATCCCCTAACTGATTTTAGGGTTTTGCCCCAGCTGCTAAACCAGGTCCTTGCTCCAGCAACTTCTTCGGGACTTTAGGTGGGATTTAGTGCAAAATCTTCTTTCTTGCTTATTTAATAGAGATAGCATTATTAAATAGTGAAATTGTGCTGTTTAAAATACAATCTTTTATTTTGCCATTTAAGCAGTCGTTTTTTGGGGGGGAGAATCCATTCCTGATGGAGCCATTTGGGCCCAGCCTTATGTGAAGGCCGTTGAAGAATCCCTCAAAGCTGAACGATTTTCCAGCTTAAATACACAAGGGAGATGTGGAACTCTGGAACTCCCTGCCAGGGCTCCAGTCCCACCTCTCCTTGCTCTTCTGCATCCTGAGAACCCTGTAGAAGTTAAAGTTTTCAGGTTGCCAGAGGAACCCCAGGATTGCCCAGGCAGAGACTGATTCCTTCATTTTAAATATATGACTAAAACACATTGTATTGTTGAGCTGGATCAAAAAAAGAAAAAAAAGCAGCAGAATGGCAAAACTGCTGCAAACCTGTGAGAAGAGAGGCATTTTCTGATTTTTTGGCGTGCAGTGCAGATGCAGAGAGCACCATTTCTTTCCCTCCATTTGCATATCTGTAAATGACTGCAAGGCAGGGTAGGAGGAGGCCAGCTGGATTCAATTACAGAGAAAGGTAAAAAATCTTTGGCTTCCGAATTTCATTTTGCAGTTTTGAGCAGGGTCACATTCTGAATTTCTTTCCAGACTTTAGAAAAAAGAATGAAGTTCTCGGCGGCGCATCCCAAGCGGAGAAGCGCACGGTGATCGGAATCATAAATTCTATTTTTACACGAATAATTAGTGTTTTGTCTCGTGCAGCCTTCCCAGTGAGCCACAGCAAGCCCATTTGAGGGCATTAGAGCTGCTTAGGGGGATTTCAGGGGACACTAATCTGCAGGACTTTCGCTGACAACCCAAAGGCAGTGTCACGTGAGAGCCTCATCAGGGCAAACCCACCCTGAGCCCTTCTGCAGCAGCCCTGAGCACAGAGCTCCCCGGCCTGGGATTCCTCAGGATGCTGGATTTACTGAGGTCAGAGCTGGATTTTTGGCGTGCCAGAATTATTTCTATTATTTTGAGAAGGAATTGAGGCTCCAGGTTAGTGACAGAGCTGCCTGCCAGCCCGGGATGAGATGCAAATCTCTTGCTCTGTGTGATTTTCACCTACTTAATGATAATAATGATAATAATAATGATAACAACAACACTCATCAGCATCACCACCGCCAAGAACAACAACTACAACAACAATAATTACAATAACAACAGTGCTACCTTTCACTAGCTCCTCATAAGCCTTGATCATTATTTTATGTATCTTAAACATTTTTTTTTTCTTCATACTTCCTCCTGGCAGTGCCATCATTTCTGCCATCCATGCACATATAGCAAGGCAAGGGTGGTCAAACTGGGACACAAACCTAGAGGAGTAGGTGGACAGTAAATAATTAGTAATTCTTTCCAGCCATTTGTACCTTAGAGAGGTCTCCAGTTTGTTGTCACTCTGAATTATTGGCCTTTGCTGATCAGCACAATCCTAGGAGTTACTCACAGACAGATCTTTTGTACTTGGTGCAACATGAAATTGAACTAAACCTTCCCTCTGCCTGCGTTCCTTTATTTCTCACAAGCCTTTAGCACAGCAGAGGATTTCCCAGGTACCCAGGTGCTGCTCAAATGCCCTAAAGTTGGAGGAGGATAAAGGCAGAGCCAACTAAGTGGAGCAGAGAATCCTCTGGGTTAGGATGACAGACAGGTTAAGATGACAGACATTGTTCCCCCTCCTACTTAGTCAGCTATATTTTTTTTTTTTTTCAGTGGATTTTCTCCCTTTTGGAGTCTCTCTGTACCCTGCAGTGTCAGGGAAAGGTGTTAACAAAGCTCAGCCACCCAGGGAAGGGCATGGTCTTCAATTTGTGCACGGGGAGGGGAGCAGAGAGGGATATTTGGAGTTTACAGACAGAGGTAGGAATTTGAGGGAGAGTTGGAAAGTCTCGAGTGTCTGGCAGTGGTGCCAGGGATGGAGACTCCTTCCACGCCCAGCCTGTGGCACAGGTGCTCCCAGCAGCAAAAGCCAGAATCCCTGGAACTTTGGGAATGGTGAGGGGTTTGAGCTCCTCATCCAGCCCCAGGGAAGTGTGCTGGTGGTTATTTCAGTCCCAGCCTCATCTCACATTAGCACTTTTGGGAGGAACGCCTGGCGGGGTGGGGATGATCAGTCCCGGGAAGGGAGGCGGGAGGTGTGTGCATCTCCAGCCTGTCTGCAGGAAATCAGAGCAGGTTTGGGAGTTACTGTGATTCTCACAGGACTGGGGAAGGTTCCCACCTCCTCCAGCCTCTCTTGTGTAACCCTGAGGACTGGATTAGAGCCCTGGCTGCTTGGCTTGAAGGGTGGTTTCAGTCTAAGACTCCTGGAAGCCCATTTGTTCCCACCAAAATACCATTTGTTCCTACTTTCTCCCATGCAGGTAACCTGGCTCTGACACAAAGTAGTCCCTCAAAGGATCCTTGGCTAATTTTAGCAATCCAAGGGTAACTTGCCCCATTTATTGCAGGTGGAAGGTGCAAAAAAGCCTTTCTGCACCAAGACCTTTTTTCTCTGTTTGTGCCAGTACGAGTGAGGCAAGAGCCTGACTTTAACAGAACAGATAAAAATAAACCCAGCCATGGACAAAGCCAATTATGTTCTCCATTGCCTAGGGATGGGCAGCCTAATTTGCAGCTGACAGCGATTTGATGGACTGAACCATCCTTTTTCTGATCCAGCATTTGAAGTAATTTTTATTGTAAACCAATCATTACCATGCAGGACTCTCCGTACCGCCGGTGTCACCGTGACAGATTCCCACAGCAGTGCTGCTGCTCGGGGTTTTTCCTCCCATCCCTCACTGCCCTGGCACGTTCTGGGAGGTGCTGGCCATGGTGTCCCCAGCAGGGGCCCTGGGCACAGCAGCTGATGGGTTGGGTGAGAGGGGCAGTGCCAAACACATCCCCAGCGCTGGGGACATGCTTCCAATCTCCTCGCTGTCGTTTTGGCAGGGCTGCTAAATTTAGTCCTCCAGTTCAGAATATGCAGACAGCACGTTAGGCTGGGAGCTTAGCAGTGAACATTTCCTCCACCTTCATCCACAATGGCCTCTGGTTTTGCTCTCTTTTGTGGTTTATAGGTCATAAAATGATTTCCCCCTCCCTGAGGACATTGTACTGGTTTGTGTCTGGCATCTGTGCAAGCCAGTAAGTCCTAAGCTGTCGTGTAGCATCCTTCTGTTCCCTGCATGGGCACAGGGGCACAGCTCCTGCCCAGCGTTGTTGGACAGAACACCACTTCGTTAGAACCAGCTGGAATTTGTTTCCACCAGAGCTCCAGCAATTTCTCTTTGCAGCAGCCCCAGAGCTGTTGGAATTTACTTGTCTGCACCAGAAAAACTTCCCCATGGAAGGTGTGTGGTGCAGAGGTACAGGGAAATTTGGAGAGGATACGTGGAGGGTGAAGATCTGCTGCTTTTGCAGAGGTGGTGTGATCTACGTCCCCTTTCCAGGTCCATGAGGGCTCACTAGAGACCCAGGAGGTTCCATCTACATTTCCCTCTATTTGTAGCTGTGAAATCTGCAATTTCTTCCTTTCCACTGTAGTGTTCAGTGAAGACTGATTAACAAATGATAGACACCCACTGTTGCTAACAGGAGCAATAAAACCCTATAATTTTCATGAGAGAGGTCACCGAGACTTTCCTCTAATCCTGCAGAGTTTCAGCAACACCTCCACTCCTGCAAAGCCCCGAGGTAAAGGAAGGTTGTTGAGGCTGTGCCATTGAGCACAGAGATGGTGAGACAGGCCAGGGGCAGGGTAACTCGTGCACCTCAGCTTCTGCTCCTTCCACTCACGTGTGCCAGGGTACCTGTGTGCTGAAAAGCTGTGAGGAGCAAACTCTCTATTTCCCACTGATGCTTTTTGCCTCATAATTTACACTGATTACACGTTTGTATTGGCCAAACACAGATATATGACTTTTATTAGATAAAAAAAAAAAAAATCAAAGGGAAGATGGAGAAATATGTTTAATCATTTCAGAATACTCTGAAGGTAGTTATTTCAGAAGCAAATCTAAGCAGGGTGTGTCCTGGCAGGGAGACTTCTGGCAACATCAAGACACAGGGATGCTCTGCCACAGAGGGGACCCCGTGCCTGGTGTTCCAAGGTCCTGCAAGCTCAAGTTCTACCCCTGCAGGGACTCAGGTGTGGCTCCTGCCCTTAGTTTTGGGGTGGGATTTGGCCACACAGGTGCTGGAGAGGTGAAGGATCTGCACTGAGCATTGGGAAGGGCTCAGGGTGGGGTTGGCAGATCTCAGGTGGCTGTGGCCAGGTGGGGATGGGCTCTTTCTCCAGGCAGCACTGACAGAACCAGAGGACACAGCCTTAAGCTGTGCCAAAGGAAATACAGGTTGGCCTCTCAGTTTGGGAAGGACATTGAGATGCTTGAGCACATCCAGAGGAGGCAACAAGGCTGGAGAGGGGCTGGGAACACAAACCCTGTGAGGAAGCACTGAGGGAGCTGGGGGTGCTCAGCCTGGAGAAAAGGAGACTCAGGGGTGACCTCAGCACTCTCACAGCTCCTGAGAGGTGGCTGTGCTCAGGTGGGGCTGGGCTCTGTCTCCAGGAACTGACAGAACCAGAGGTCAGTCTCAAGTTGTGCCAAGGGAAATACAAGTTGGATATTAGGAAAAAAGTTTCTCATGGAAAGAGTGATAAAGTTCTGGAATGGCTGCCTGGGGAGGTGGTGGAGTCACCATCCCTGGAGGTGTTTAACAAAGCCTGGATGTGGCACTGGGTGCCAGGGTTTAGTGAGGGGTTGGGGCTGGGTTGGACTCGATGATCTTGAAGGTCTCTTCCCACCCAGTGATTCTGGGAATTCTGGGAATTTTGTGTCTGCATGATCCCACGGGAAGGGCAGAGAGGCTGGAACATGCAGGACATACAGCTGGGATGGGTCTGCAGCAGCCACCAGAGTTTCTGGGATCCCTGCACGGATCTGGGGTGAGAATTGTGCCCTCATCGAGCGGCGCTGCTGGGAAGCGCTGAGAGCAGCCCAGTTTCCTGAACAACCCTGCGAAAGGAAACAGATTGCCTGGGGCAAGACATTTAGAGGGGCCTACACTTCTCTTTGTGCTTTTAAAGCTGTTCTCGCTGTGGGTGGAACGCTGCCTCCCCAGGATGGAGTCGGGCAGCGCTGTGCGCTGAGCACACCTGCCGGCAGCTGGGAGCGCTGCTCGGAGTCCTCCTCCCGGGGGAAATTCAGGGCATCAGGAAGATCAGTGAGCATCCAGATATTGCTGCTTGTCTGCCCTGTGTCACACAGTCCCAGAATGGCTTGGCTTGGAAGGGGCCTTAAAGCTCATCTAATTCCAGCCCCCGGGCACGGGTAATAAATGATTCCCTTGCTGGGTACTTGCCACTTCTCAGCTTCTTTTTCCTGCCTCTGTCGAGGTCGGGATTGAGGCGCTAGAGACGGTATTCCATGTCCTATATGACAAGTCGTGAGTTCTACAGCATTCTACTAACAAGCTACAAAGTGGCTAACTCTCTTTCCAAGGCTAAACTAGCTAAGTGTCGTAGGTCGATAAGGAAGTGAGTTTCTTGGGACTAACTTGGCACTAACTAAGTAACTAACTAACTATCTTTCTTTTAAGGCTGAACTACCTAATGAAGAAATGACACCTAAATTATTTTCACTTTTAACCCAATAACTGATCACTCGAAGTCCACAATGTGGACTTTTCTGTCCAATTACAAAACAACACCTGAACCCACGAAGAAGAAGCCTCCACCCTAAAACCTCCATCTTGCTCTGTATCTATTGCTATATTCTAAACCCCCAAACTCTTTAAGTTTTTCACCCTGTGACACCGCGCACTTCCACTCAAACTCCACACCCATAATCCCAGGGCTATCAATCAATTTTGGAAGCCTTCTCCACGGCCCCAGGTGGAGGTGACCTCCTCTCTTGGGGGATCAGAGTCTGTCAGCACAGAAAGTCTAAAACTTTCAGCATCCAGAACTCCAACAGGTACTGGCACAGCTCTGTGCAGAGGGGATTCCCAATCTCAGGAAATATCACAGAATCATGGCATAGCATCAGAGAATGGTTTGGATTGGAATCCACCATCCAGTCATCCGCTTTCCACCATCCCAGGGTGCTCCAAGCCCCCTCCCCCTGGCCTTGGGCATTTCCAGCCACAGCCATAGCCCAATACCTTCATACAGCTGTTTACAGCAGTTAAATACATTTCTAGAAATGTAGATTATGGCCAAGGGTTGCTAAAATTGAGGTTTCTGAGCTCCAAACCCACAGGGTTTGCAGTTTCTGTGCACGTTTCCCAGTGATTTCCATAGGCCTGGTCCTCCCACCTGTTTAAAATAAGCCTTAAGACTATTCACCTTGCAGCAATCTATGTTTAGACACTTATTTTTAAGATTTTCATTTCAGTTTTAATGTATTCCCTTTTTCTGGAAATCAAAAGAAAGCTTGCTAGGAAAATAATTTAAATTTCCATTCCCCCTCCCCCCCCCCCCACATTTTTCCATGTTGATTACTCACAGGTATCTCTTATTCTTCTGCAAGTTCTCTGAGTCATGGATCCTTCCGTAACCACCACTGCCATGCACACCCAGCACAGGCCCCAGAGCAGAACAAAAGGATTTTTCAATCAAATTACATTTTCAAATAAATTTTCAAACCCTAATTTATCTTTTCATTAGGTAAACAGCTGAGACAATAAGAAAAAGTCTTGTGGCAGCCAATTCCTGCAAATAGTCACTCATTCTAGTTCAGTTCTTTGCTACATGAAAAACCAATGTGTTGATTTTTAAGTATCCTCAAGAAATTTGATCTCATTTTAATTGGAGGAAAAATTGGTCAATAATTGTTATTATATGATCAGTTTGCCTTAAAGTTTGTCTTCTGTATAGATTTTAATATATCTATATAGCTTAAACCGGTTTTCTGAAAGGGGAAAATAACATTATAACTCATTTTGGGGATTATAAACGGAGTAATTCTCTTGAAACTGGTCTTTAATACAGTTAATAGCTCTTGGCTTCACCTCGAGATGCTTAACAAGCCCATCATTAACTGTGGCTAATGAAAAATTAATTAAACTTTTTATAATCTAACACCAGATGACAAATCATTATAAATCATGCCCTCGGTTATTCATGTCACTAAAGCCAATAAATGAGTTGGGAAGTTCACGTGTATGTATAAAGCTGTAAACAAATATGCAATGAATCGTGCTGGTTGTCAATAATTATTGTTATCAGTCGCTTTTAAAATTTCTATTTAAGATTCCCAGAATTGTCACTAAGGTATGACCCTGCATGTAATTTTTGGAAGACTTAATAAGAAACCTTAACATTGCACATGGTCAGAGACTCCTGGAATCTGCACCAGGATGAGCCACACCAGCCTGGAAGGGAATTAGCAAAACTGGGGAGATTTAGAAGGAGGAGGGCAGAATTATTGCAAAGCCTGGCAGGACATCATTTAGGAATAAAACCCTATTGCACGGGATTTGAAAATCTTACAATAAAACCAGGGAACTATTGTTTTTTCTTTCTGTTTGGAATTTGTCTGAGTGACTCAAGGAAGGAACAGCAGCAAGAGCAATTAATTGTGTCTGCAAACCAGTTCAAATGCCTCAGATGTGCAGGATTAACAGGGGAAAACGCTGAGCACTCCAAGAGCCTTTCGCAGGACAGGTCAGAATCCATTTGTAAACCCAGTGGCTATTTCCAGGAGAGCAGGATTAGCTCACAACCCCCCAAAACCTGCCCATCCATGGCTCACATCAGCTGGAGCTCCTGAGGGGAAGCAGTGCCAGGGTTGACCCCAGCCCTTCAGAGCAGAGCAGCCGAATTTTCCCGTGTGGAATTAGGGCACCCAGGTGGGCTGAGCTGGGTGAGGAGCGGCGCTGTGGGTGCTCCAGGAGCAGGAGGGAGGTGTGGAGGGGCAGCTCAGGAGCTCCTGCCCAGCTCCAGGCCCCATCCATCAGCTCCCAGCTCTTCCCTTTCAGGGCTGCACACGCAGAACCTTTTGTAGGATGAGAGGAGAGGCTTTCCTTTGAAGTAACTCCTGCTCTGGGCGTGCTGTGCTCCCTGTCCTTTATCCAGCTGCTCTTTCAGTGCTGTCCAACCCACACCTGCTCCTCCTCAGGGTCACAGGACCCGACCTTGTCTCTGTGGTTCCTTTGTTCTCCTTGCCTTCCCCTCCCATCAGCTCTGCGTGTCCCCTCCGGGCTGTGCCCAGCCCCGATTCCACTCCTGGCTCAGCTTGAGCATCCCCACAGATCTATAAATACCCCTGGGCAAGGCAGAGCTCAGCAGCACATCCACACCCCGTGGAATTGCCTTCCTCGTGTCCCCTTTGTCCCGCTTTTGGGGTGCACTTGTGCTTGGGGACAAAAGCCCTTCTCGGTGAACCTATGAAAGCTCCCAAAGTTGCTGATGTACTCCAAAAATTACTGCAGCCCAGCACAAACATATTTTCTGCCTCTCCCTCTTGCTTGCAAAAGCCCAAATTGATTTATTTTCAAACTCAAGCATCAGTTTGCCAAGTGCAGGAATATGTAATGCAGCAATTATGGGCATTCCCCAAAAGCTGCTTTTATGTATTTATGAAGAAAGCTCCCATGGGTAACACTTCATCTCAAATATTTGACTTGGAAATGCTTTTATTTTTCCAAGTTCTTTTCAGATGTCTCTTCTGAAAGCTGATCTGGTATTTTTCATCTCCTGTAACATTTCTTTGAAAGGCCACATTCTGTAGCCATGGTTTTGCCATGCAGGACTTTTAGGCAGAGAACAAACTTTAATGGTGACGTGAGAAGTTATTTTACAAAAGAGATCACAGCACGACTTCTTTTTTTTCCTCCAAAAATCACATTTAAACTGATTTTTTTTTTTTTTTTTTTGGATCATCTGTAATTCAGACACACCGAAAATGTAATTAATTTCCATCACAAAGTTTCAGTTCTGATGCAGAATATGGGCCCGGGGATATAATCCAGAAATTGCTTCCAGCATGTGAAATGTGCAATTATAAAAAGGAAATATTTAACTCTCACTATGCTCTTGGGATCACAATGTCAATTAAAGATCTCAAAAAAATTAATTGTTTCATCAAGTGGAAACACCTGAGGAGGGTCCATGGCCAAGGTGCTCTGCCAGGGCTCCCCAGGGTGCAGAGCTGGCTTTAGGAGGAAGCTGGGGATGATATTTATAAGACATGGAGGCTGGGATCTGCTTTAGGATCAAAATATTGAGCATAAAATGAATAATCATCCAGTTATGACAACAATAAATGACAGTGACACTCGATGGGAATGTCAGTGGAAAATCGGAGTGTCCTGCATGTCAGAGCTTCACCAAGGGCTGCTCAGGGGCTCTCACCTGCAAGAATTGAGCTCAGGGGTAAATTTGCCCCAAGAATTCAGCTCAGGGGTAAATTTACCTCAAGAATTGAGCTCAGGGGTAAATTTACCTCAAGAATTGCCCTCAGGGTACAAAAGAAGGGCTGTCCGTGTGCTCACTGTACCACAGGAGGCGTCACTGCTGCCTGGTTGTGGCTCTGAGAAGGAAAAAAAAAGAAGATTTCTTTGTGACTCTCCACTACCTTTAATATTGCTTCAAGTGCCTGGGACAATCCTGAGGACGCCCCTGAAAAGAAATGAAAAGAAAAATGGAATTTCTCTTCCTTCCGAGCCTTTCCACAGAGCCTGAGCTGCTCAGGCTGGCTGGGGCCGTAATTCACGGGCATTTCCAGCAGGAGATGTAGGAACTCTCATTTTCTCTGGCAGATTTCTTCTGGAGCCAGCATTACCAAGCCATGATTAGATCAGATGACACCATGGGAAGTTTCAGAGGGAGAAAAGCCGGAGCAGGGATGCTGCAGAGCTGGAATGTTCTGTCCTCAGTGAAGGGCCTTCACTCCCAGGGATCCTGTGAAAGGCACCAGCTCAATAATTTGGATTTGACAAGCCCTAACAGCAGCCACTGCCTGATGAAGGTCAATAATTTGGATTTTAATACCTAGCAGCATTCTCTGCCTGGATGCTTGATCACAGTGTGATCATTTCCTGCCAGCCCCTTGCTCCGCAGCAGGATCTGTGGGGTTGCATTCCTCAGGCTGAAACGGAGATATTTGTATTTACTGAAACCATGCACCTTTGTATTTATCTCTGCATTTGTCCACTTCACTCCCTTTCCAAGGCAGGATTTCCACTGACTAACACCATGGGAAATTCAGGATGAGCCAGAGCCGGTGCCAGTTAAAAGCAGAGCTGAAAATTCACCTGCTTCAGTTCCAGTGCTCTTTTATGGAAATCAGGGCTCTAACCAGGAACCTTTTGTTGTCACTTTGTGAGAGGTGGTGTGGCAGGATAAATTGAAGCATTAATTGCAAACCCACCAGTGGGATCTCAGCATATGGATATGATGTGTGGGAACGCATGGGAAGTTGAAGGAATGGGACGTGCAGAGGCTGCCACAGTGAAAAAATATTGAATATGAAAGGTGAGAACAGAGGAATTGAAAAGAAAATGATTTTTAAAGAAAAGACAACTGTCATCTGCAATAAGAAAAAAAAAAGGGGGGAAATACCAATTAGAATTAAATGCTGGATATTCCAAATTATTCCAAACACAGAAAGGTGCCATAAATTAAATGTCATTGTATTCTGTAAAACGTGGGGATTTTGTGGGCTTCCTAACCCTAACTCCTGGTATTTAACATGAGCCCCAACAGGAGGAGCGGCAGGAAAAGAACAACAGGGAAGGGATGATCCAGAGGGGCTTCAGATGCTGGTCTTGCCCCTTGGGAGCTCAGATCCTCAAATTCTCCTTGTTAATTTGGATTTATTTAACACTTTCAAATGGATTGTGATGAAGTAATACAAATAGAAGGAGTTTATGAAAATTCGTGGCAGAAATACTAAAATATTGGCTTTTCCAACAGAGCAGAGGGGGAGAAATCACTGTTGGATCTTGTGCAGCTCTGGCAGCAACTTTGATGGTGATGTAACTTTAAAAAAGCACTGAATAGGGCTGTCAAATAACCTGAGCAGCAATGTATATATATAAAAATATATCTGAAGTGTTACATAAAGGAGGAATTTTAATATATTACAAAAACTGGTAACATGATGGCAAGAAATCTGTTAATTAGCATGTCTGCCATACATCTTTTTGAACAGTCACCTTAAGAAGAACTGAAGACAGCGTTAGCAATGATTGATACAAAATAATTAGCTTGTTTTCAGGGCTTAAATAGTCATTACTTTCCTGTGAAGTCCCTAATTAAGCTAATCCTAGTTTATAATACATTAGCAACAACTATTTATGTAGAAGCTACTTCTTAGGGGCTAAAAATAACATCCAAGTTTTGAAATGCTCAAAATGATCTGCGAAATTGTAGAGCTCGGGACAGGAACAATACAGACTGCAAAAAATTATGTAAGAGCTTGATTTATTCCTCACTGCCCACATGAAATTCGCTCACCTGAAGGCTGCAGATACAACTGTTTAAAGGCTTGCATGAAACAATTTTCTCTTTTCTACTCTCAAAACCCATGACAGGCTGTTACCACGATTTTCTCAGGAGGTCCTGTTGCAGCACTGCCCAATTATTTCCTAAAAAGTGTAAAGATTTTTCTCCCTGACTCACAGTGTAAGAGATGAAGGAGTGATTTTCAGTTTGATGTTCCACTTCAATCAAAGGTAAAGAACTGATAAAATGAAGTTGACACAAAACAAAGCACAAAAGTCTGCACTGTTGGACAAAATGGGCTTTGACCTTCATCCACATACAAAAAAATGGAACTCTAAATAGGTAGAAAAAGATACAAAATGAGGAAGATCCATATCTTGCAGTTGCTGGTTTTTCCCAAGTGGACAGAATTATGGCTTTCCTTGACTTTTTGCCTTGCTCGATCATCTACCTGTGTCAGTTGGAGGCAATGTTTAGATACAAAGCCCTCAAGTCATGCAGGAAGGAAATTACCTGATGAAATTATCTGAGGTGGGAAAATCCAGACTGATATGGAAGGCAAAGGACTCCACTCCTGGCCAAAAGGAATGATTTAATGGAAAAAATTAAACAGTCAACGAATCCTACAAAAGATCAACATGAAGCAGGAAACCTGGATCTCCCCATGGCTTGGATTTCCAAGGAAGGAATTTCAATTTCTATTTGAAGACAGAGCTGAACTTCTCACTTAAATAATTTGTAGAAGCTTTTTTATCAGCTTAGGCTCAAAACCTGAGTGGGGTAACCACAGTGAGAAAGAAAGTGCCTGAGATCCACCTGAAGTGCCCTCAGCTATGAACCACAGGGCTCCCTCCACCTGGCTTCCCACTGAAATGTGTGCTGGCTGCATCACATCATGGAATATCCTCTCTGTTCCCCCTGTTCTCCCCTGTACAGGATCAATAATTCGTCCACTTCTCTTACATGGGCTGTTTCATACGTTGTAAGAGGTAAAATATACACAGTGTGTGTAAGGGAGGGAGATTTCCTGCAGGAGATATTTGCAGAGCTGCGAAGCCCAGGAGCAGGGTAAGGCAGAGTGCAGGGATGTGTCTCCCTCAGGTGTGACAAGCAACTCCTTTTCAGGCCCACTTTTAATTTTTTTTTTCTGCATGAGATGTGCAAAAATAACCACTCCATAAACAATTTGCTGAGGCAAATATCAGCGAGTTCCTGCTTTTAACCCACACAAAACAGAAAACAAATTCGCCACAAAGAATTTGTGACAAAATCCTGCAAAAATGTGATCTTGTGTTCAGAGCAGAGGCAACATGTACACAAATTACCTCCTTTTTTTGTTTTTTGCCTCTGAATTGAGAGTACAAATTCCTGATTCTGTCCTCAAGTGAGATTTTGGTAGCACTGCCCAAGGCAGTGTGTCCAAGCCTCCACTGTCACCCTGCTGAAGGCTAGGACAGGCCCTTTAAATTCAGAAATCCTTAATGCACACATGTACAGGCTCAGGCTGATTTTTACATGAGCGCCTTTAAGTTGGAAAAGATTAAGTGGAATTAAACATGGATGCCTTTTTAACAGAGCCCTCTCCCAGAAGAGATCCCTTTTTTCAGCACTCACTCCAAAGACTCCTTTAGCAGTGTTAGATTTGACTGCAAATGACAAGCTGTACACAGGAACCAGACATTTTTGTCCCTATCATCACTTATTAACTGTTGTTATTGTCGCTGACAACGTCGTGATAATAACAGGGATCCTCTCAACAGCTGGCTTGAAGCTGTAGGAGTTTCTGACATTCAGAAGTGTCTCAGCAGAAGTGACAGGTGAAGGCATGCTCAGAAGCAATTTATCCTGGGAAGAGAATATGAAAGCCATCCGAGCTGCCTGAGACATTTGGGGGTCTTTGCTAGCCCTCAGGATTTGTTGTAGAGGTTGAAAAGCAGCAGCATTTTCTTTTTTATAAGGTAGCACCTGTAAATCACTCCCCAGCGCCGGCATGCTGCAGCTCATCCAGGAAAATCACTCACAGGGAATCATGGTGTTGCAGTGAACACGGTGAGGGCAGCTGTGGATGAGTGGGGAAAACAGGAAAAGCAGCTGTTGGCTGATTCAGCATGGAGGGGATGTGCTGAGAGGTTGATTTCCTTCAGCTCTTGGGAGGTGTGAGGCTCTTCTGAGAGGGGCTTGGCTGCTGAAAGTGCCTGCTCTCCAGGCCTGGAGAGTGGATAATGCCTTCAGCTTCCCAGATTTTTGTGTCGTGGGGAACTGAGCCTTTCTGGCACCACCTCACCCACAGTGCAAAGAGCTGGACCCTGTGTCCTCATCCACGTGCACTTCTCCAAACTCTGGTCCACCACAGATCTACCAGCCAAAGCCTGAGGATCCCTCACCACCTGCAGCTCAGATTTTGATGGGATTCTCAAAGGGATCAAAGCTGTGATGAGCTGAAAATTATGGATGTAGGCTGAAATCATCCTGAATCCAGTAAACCTGCACCCATAGGACTTCAAACAAAGGATTTAAAAAGACAAGTTCTTGACAGAAGTCCAGCCCCACATGAGTTTCTCACAGATGGGTGGGAAGACAGCACAGCCTGAGCAGCCCTGAGTTGTGCCCGTGCCCTGCTGGGTTGGGAGGGACCCCAGCAAGGCTTGGAATGCCAAGATGTGGCCAAAGGAATTTTTTGTTGGGTGGTTTGCAGCTCATCCTTCAGGAGGTGTTTGGACAACTCTCTCAGTCACGTGTTGGGGCTCATGGGGTGGTGCTGTGCAGAGCCAGGAGTTGGATTTGGTGATCCTTTTGTGCCCCTGACAATCCAGGGAATTCTGAGCCTATGAACTGTTGAGAGCTCCCTTGTCAAGGGAAATAGAGGTTGGATATTAGGAAAAAGTTTTTTCCAGAAAGAGTGATAAAGTTCTGGAATGGCTGCCCGGGGACGTGGTGGAGTCACCATCCCTGGAGGTGTTTAACAAAGCCTGGATGTGGCACTGGGTGCCAGGGTTGAGTTGAGGGGTTGGGGCTGGGTTGGACTCGATGATCTTGAAGGTCTCTTCCAACCCAGCGATTCTGTGAGTCTGTGAATTCTGTGAAGGCCACCAAGTCCACCCTGGGTTGCCCAATGTCCTGATTATCCATCACTGGCCTCCCAGGCTGGCACTGCCCCTGCTCCACCAGCTGCAGGAAATCTTCCCTGCTGTCCAAGGAAATAAATCTTTGCACCTTCTCCAGCCGTAAAAGAACGATTCTGAGTGATCAAAATAAAATGGCTTAGGCAATGTGTTTTCTGAAGTTGGAAGAGGCAGGTTGCAGCTGTGACAAACCAAAGGCAGGGGGAGCATTATTAGCCAGGCTGTGTCTCCCAGGATTAGAGGTAGGAGATCTAATATATAGAAGGACCCAAGGGTGAGATTATCTCGGGATAATATACCCTGTAGGTTTTGAAACTGCAGCCAAAGCAATCAAACCTGTTACCATAGCATTCGTTTTAATGCACAGATAAATTTGTAGCTCTTGTTTATATAGCTCATCCTCTGGAGGCACTGATATGATTCCCTTTAAAACTCCACTTAATGAGAAAATAATAGAGCATTGTGGATATAAGAAACATTTTTTCCCACTGTCGCTGTCATCATCTTTTATACAGTCAGACTGATCTTTGAAAGTATAAGTTGGATTTATTTTATGTACCACAAAACCTTTAAAAATCTTTCTTTAAACTGAGCTTTCCGATTCCAGCCTAAAGCCAGAAATACTCACTGTCTAAACATATTTATAAATCAGTATATCACCCGTAAATCTTACCTTATCCCTAATAGGAAATTTAAAATTGTAACTCTTGAAGCTTCACCTTGGCAACACACATTCTTATTTTATTGCCTTTCCTGGACAGAAAGCGCTGATGAGATGGAGAATGTGGCCAGGGAAAAGGGATTGCATCTCCCTGGCTGGGTGCAGTGAGCTGTGTAACGAAACCATGTGTGTTTACTTTCCTTTGGATACAGCACTGCAGCAAATCTCCAGCCTTTTTCAAGGTTTTTTCCAAGTTTCTTTTTACCCCATAAGTTGTCCTGCAATCCTTCTGGACCAGCTGAGGAGCTCCATTCTCATGGAATGTCCTCCAGTGCAAGGACAAGGTGTTGCCAATGTTGACATCAGCAGGTCTGGTGTGAGCTGGTACCAAGCTGGTACAAAGCTCAGTAATTCACTTTGTCTGGGAAGGATTGGTGGTCTGTACATAATTTACATTATCTAGCATTTATTATTCATACCTATAAACAAACACCTATGTGGATTGGGCCTTCAGACATCTCAAACTTCCTAAGATTTAATAACAACAGAAGTAATGTAATTTGCTGGCACTGATGTTTTATCCTTGGCCTCACTTGAAGATTGTGGGAGTTTTGATTTGAGCAGGAAAACTCCGAGGCTGCTGTTGGCTGCGCCTCTGCTGAGGGGCAAAACTCATATTGTTTGTTACTCCATAGTTTTTGTTGCTGCTGCCTCTGGTTTTTCTTAATCTCACCCGAATTTGGGACTGCTCCTGCTCTCCTTTAACTCAGGAGATGTGTGGCCATGCCAAATCACACCTGCACTTCCCTGCACCTCTGGGTTGCTCCTGTCCTGGGGACACTTTGCTTTGTCTGGAGAGGCAGAAGGATGAGAGAGAAGAGAGAAGAGAAGAATGTAATAATAAGAACAATCTTGTGGGTCATGACCAAGTTAAATTTCATCTCCCTGGGCTTCTACAGAAGCTGGTGCCTGGTTCATGAAGAAGAGCTTCATTTTGCTCTCCCCGGACATGCAGGTTGAGGTGGTGAGATATCCCAGGATTTTTGAAGCCTCGTTTCCACACAGCCCAATGTCAAGGCTCACAATCCTGCTGTTAAAATGGAAATGCAATTATTGACTCGGAAAAACGCTGCGCTGGGAAGTCACTAATGAAGTCAGCCCCAAATGAGGGAATTGGAGAGGGTTGTATGTTACAGCCACTAAGAAATATCATCTCAGTTGCCAGCAGTGGCAGGGGAAGGAGTGCAAGGCTTTGGCTCAGGGTTTGTGGCTGAGCACAGCAACACAAAGCGACCGAGCTGAATTCAGATTTCAGGAATTGAGGATACAGGTTGATCTTATGAAAAGCCAGGACTGGGGATTTAATAAAGGCCAGACTTAATTCTGCTGTTCCTTAGGCTCTGGACAACTCAGCAGAGTGGGAGATTCATCCTCCAGCTCGCCCACCTCTGTCACAAACCTCTCCTTCTCATCCCAGTTTTCCTTCGTGCTGTGCAGCTGACACAGTTGGAGTCAGACTCATCCTGTCCCGCTGGGATCTGAGCAGGAAAACCAGTCCAGTTTTCCTTCTGACAGATTTACTTTAAATAACTTTATGTTTCTAATTGCTTTGGGACATGAAACATGTATGGAAAGATCTCGAGGGATTGGATTAAATAGATTTAATTATGACTCTGGCCTCTACGGAGAAGCATTTCTTGAGGAACATTAACAAATATACTCTTGTTTTTTTAACCCCACTTGGTGTGTGGAAATTTTCTGTATCTGAAAAAGAGAAATTAATTTAAATTTAATGATGGTGTCTCATTAATTCTGCACACCTGCTGTGATCTACCATGTACAAATGGAGGTGTCACAGTGCAGGAATTAGGGATCTGATCCATACTTCTTGCAAATAACCCAGGCAGATGGAAAGGCCAAGGATTCAGTGAGGTTGGTTTAGGATGCCCCTACACCTCTGGGCAGATGTAAAATTGTTCTCCACTCTGTGTTTCCAACATCAGCCACCAAACATCTGCATTTCTGTTCCTTCCCTGGGGACTATTTCAGTTTAGCTGATTGTGCTGCTGGGAAAAAATTCTTAATATTCTATCCCATTTCCCTTCTAATCCCATTTGTCCTACTTACAGCCCCAAAAAGGATTCTTCCCCTCCTTGGGGTGTTTGCCCCAGGAAATTTTAGACCATTCTTGATGTTGTCTTATAATTATAGCTCAGCTGATCTCCATGTGTTCCATATGTGCCAGCAGACAGGGAAAGCATCCTGAATGAATCCATTCAACTCTGAATCATTTTCCTGAGCTCTCACCAGCTCTATTTCACTGCACTTGGGGTTTGATTTGTGAAATAGAAATCCCCAACTGCTGCTGCAGGATGGATATTCCACTGAACAGAAAGAAGGGATTATGTAGCAATGATATCAACAATAATAATTACAATAATAATGATAAATGAAAAGAATAGCAATAATATCATAATCATAATCTCATTTTTTTTTCTTGCCAGGGAAATATTCAGTTTTATTCTCAGGTTTACTCGAATGAATTTTAGCTGGAGTTGGCGTTGTCAGAGCCTGAGCCCACGTCCAGTGAAGACTTCCAGCTTATTTTAATGCACATGAGCAGATTGGGATTTGAAACCTCAGGTCTTCAGTTTTCAAGATCCTGACTGACACAGATCAATGGGTTTTATTCCAGAAACTCAGCTGGGACAGTTAATGCCCATTAAGTTGGAGACAGTGGGGTCCAGGCAAGTGCCAAAGTGCTCTTCTGAACTGGATATTATTAAAAAAAAAAAAAAAGAATTTGTGGCTTGGTCAAAATGTCTGAAAGCACAGTATTTTAACTATTTGATGAGACAGGCCAATGAGATAAGAAGGGGAGATAACTGAATGCATAATTTACACATTTGTTGAATGACTACTCCAATATTTTTCACTCTTTTCAGTCAAGTGGACCTTTATTTCCTGTGTAATCTGTATAAGACCCACATCCCCTTCCAGTAAAATAAACTCCCCTCCAATCTGTGACCATAATTCCCAATTCTGTGGTGCAGTTGGGTGTGTTTGGGAATGTTGCTGGTGGGACTTTGGGGAATTGTGGCATAAGTGGAATGGGGGAGTAGGAGTTGGACTTTTTATTTTATTTTGGCAGATAATAAGATTTTAAATGCCTTGTGTCTTCTAATTGCCTTTCACGACCCTTTGGAGCTGCAATCAACTGGTTGACAAAAGCAGCACTGAAAAAATCAAATTGTGACTTCTCAGAATTAAATTCCTCAAGGCTTTTCTCAAAGATAGGGCATTTTTGCATTTTTTACTTTGGAAAAATATTGCTGGAGGGACAAAACAATCACATCAGTGATTTGGTCACTCAGGGTAAATCATGGTTGTTTTGCTCATTTTGATCCAGAACAGTCACTCCTTACAGTTTTAGAAATGCTGTCCATTCACAGCTTAATTATCTCAGATAACCTTCAGAGCTTTGCAGAATATATGATTTTCTCAAGAATCCAGTGGTATTAGAATTTATCTCCCAGTAGGAAATTGTCATTTTAAGTGCAGAGATACAAATAACAATCATTTTTTTTTTCTTTTGAAGATAACTTATCTAATACTATAATGCCAATATTAAATAAATCTGGGGATGGAACAAGGGGCTACATAAATAATTCACTTTAGCTATTAATGAAATACCTGTGCTAATACTCATGGCTTTATTGCACACCAACCATACACACATCAAATCCACCCTGCTGAAGACAAACAAAGCAAAGGGGTTTTAAAGGAAGAATTGAAATAATGTGGAAACACACAGCTGACTTTTATAAATACACGAGCAAATACATGTTGATTGCTACTCCATGCTGATAAATGCAGCCTATTGAAAACTGGGAGAAGGGAAAATGTCTGCTAAACATTACAGTGTGGCTGAATACTAACCAGGAAAGAGATTTCAACTTCATTGTTGGGAATTCCCCAAAGCTTTTGCTTTTGCTGGTGCTTCAATAGGCGGCTGTGGCACGCGTAGGACAAACAGAACTCTGTGCAAAAAAAAAAATAAACCCTCCCAAAGGAGCTGGAATTGCAGAGTGACAGATCCCTGGGATGAAGCTATTCCTGGGGTAAATAAATTGATAGGATTGCTGATGGAATTGTTCTCGTTAGAACAAGCTGATTGAAGCGAGTTAAAATATCTGGAAAGCTTTTCTAGGGTTTTTTTCTGTTTCATTTTAGTCCCTTTGTTTAGTGAGAAGTAAAAACCTCTTTTTAAGAGTTCTTATGTGCAAAAAGGAGTGAGCCAAACAAATCTTCCCCTCGAGGAGGAAATCCAGCACTCAAAAAGGGACACCTTCCACTACCCCAGGTTGCTCCAGCCTGGCCTTGGACACTTCCAGGGATCAAAGAGCAGCCACAGCTTCTCTGGAAATTCTATTCCACCCTCCCAGGGAGGAATTCCTTCCCAATATCCCCTAACCCTGCCCTCTGTCAATAGGAAACCATTGCCCCTTGTCCTGTCCCTCCAGGCCCTTGCCCAAAATCTCTCTTGAAACCCTTTTAGGTACAGTTTTATAAATATATGATATATATAGAGTTTCATTTCTGGGAATACACATTGCAACCTCACAAACATAATATCATTTAGCTGCATGGTTGTTTTTGTTTTTTTTTTTTTTTTTTTTTTTTTTTTTTTTTTTTTGTTTTGTTTTGTTTTTTTTTAATTTTATATGAAGATTAGTAAATGCAAACTGAATGAGTGTTTAAATTAAAGTGTTCCTTTAGTGAAAACCCTTTTCAAGTGTCTCGGCTGCTAGATCCAAAACTGAGAATAATACCTACAAACACACCAAAAATGAGGGAGCAGCAGGGTGGAAATGAGTATATTCTAATGGGAAAATTATAAGAAATGCAGTTGTGCTTGCTGTCCCTACTGATCCCAACCTTCCAATTCCTCCAAACTGAATTGTAAAATAATGACCTCCTTTTCTGTTTTCTCCCAAGATACACAGTTAACCCCTGATATAAAAAGACATAAAGGATACATATATTTGAAAAGAACTATTATTAAAATAGAGAAAGCCTCAAATCAAAGCGTCTCCATCATTTCCAGCTCATATTTGAACCCAGATCTAAATTCTCTGCCTGGGTTGGTCTCTGTCTAATCCTTTTGTTTATAACCTGATTTTCAGGGGGAAAAAATCAGACTATGGCTTTAACAGGAACATTTGGCTGGTGCAGCGAGCACACATACTGAAATAATCTGAAACAGCCTGTCTGCTTTAGCTTTTTTAAGCTCCTGATTAATTTTTTTTTTTTTGCCTGGTGATTTCAAATGGCAGCGTAGTAAGAACAGCAGACAGGCCTGGGAGAGGCCCATCACTGTTACCAGCAGTGGGTGCCAGGCTGTTAAACAGAGCAGAGCCCCCGAGCTTGTAACCAAGAGGAGAAATGTTAATGACTTTAATTGAAGTTTCCCAGGTCTCCAGGAGTGCCGTGGCTTTGCTAAGGTCACTGGTGGCAGGGCAGGGCAGGGGCCTCACGCCTCTGGGTGTCCCAGCCCCACTGAAGGTGGCACTTGGGCACGGTGTCAGCCTGGGGGACATCACCATTCCCTCCTGGAACAGAGGCTGGGCAGAGTTAAAGGAATAAAGCAGGGATTTATTAAAAGGCCTTTACAGGATGCACTTTGCAAGAGCCCAGCCGTGGCTCCACCTAAGATGGACCCAAGATGGACCCCGAATCACGAGTTTTCACACTTTCATAAGTTTTGGTCTGTCGCCCTGATTTTTTAAAATTTTCTAAAGCCACCTGAGTTTGTATTCTTGTAGAAAACTTTCTCACACAACTTTCTGTAAACAACCTATTGTTTTGCATTCCTTCAAAGAGGTGGGGAAATTTGATGTACTGGTAGTTTGTCCAGTGTCGTTGGAGAGGTGGCACATTCACCCTCCAGTCCACTGGCACCTTTTGAAAACTATAAATGTTGGAGTCAGAGGAAATAAATTAGTCTCTTCATCGTGACCATGGCTGTGGTGTGTTGTTTTTCCTTGTGTGCTCTGGTGACATCTTGGTCCATTTCCATATTGGAGTTCATTGTCCAATTCCAGCTCCAGGTTGTGCAGTCCCATTCTCCCAGTTTGGTCTCCTCCATTCCCTGCTGTTTGCACTTTTTGGGCTGAGGCTGTCACAGTGTCCATGGTTCTGGGGCTGGAAAAGGATTTTTTTGTGTGCCTGAGCTGTGAGGAGAACTGCTAATATTTTATATGGAGTTGAGAGTCACACACTAAGGCAGTGCAGAGTCTGGAAAACATGAAAGCTAAAACTGGAGGCTTCAGCAGGAGCTGTATATTTGGGGAGCAGCAGCTGTGTGGATGGGCCAGCTCTGGCTCTGCTCTCCCTGGACTGCAGGGCTGTGTTTTTGTCTCTTTGGTTTACCAGGGACCAGTTGTGACCCGATTGCAGATGGCAGCTGGTGCCACCCAGTGTCTCTGTCCTCTGGTGCCCTGAAGATATGCAAATGAGGAAGAAATGCAAGGGACAGCTCCTTTGTATAAAAACCACTATGTTATGCATAATATATAACCACCTTTTCTTCCAGACTGATGTTGGTTTGCTTTTTCTGACGTGCCCTCTTTCTCTCCTGCATCTCCTGCCACCAGGTCAAAAATAAAACTAAGGGGACAGGAAAAAAAAAAAAAAAAAAAAAAAAAAAAAAAAAAAAAAAAAAAAAAAAAAATTGTCAACAAAGAATTATTCTTGACTTTCAAGAGAAACCAGGATATTTATGGATTTACTCTATTCCCTGTGATAACAAGTTTCTGGGATGGTAATACACTGTCAAATATTTTTCAAGGTTAACAGTTTAGGGACACAATTATGTTGCAAGTTGTCGGCAAGATTAATTAAGGGTATTTCAGAGATATGGGAGAAAAATTGTTCCAGCAGCTATTAGAGGGTGAGTAATCCCAACTCGAAGAGTAGTTCCCCTTCAGTTCAGTCCTCCTTAGAGAAAATATTCCCATGTTTAAGGTGTACTCAGAAGCAGATAAAATGTGCATGTTTGGGCTGAGAAGAGCAGTGATGGGGAAGCAATTCTAGACACAACCCACACAGTCTGACAGCCAGAGCTGGGATGGCCCCACAAAGGTTATTTTAAAATAGTTTTAAATAAATATTTCACTGGGCCAGAAAACACCAAAAATGTCCCACAGGCAAAGGTAGAGGTGAGAGCCAGGCTCAGCAGAGCTCCCCTCAACATCAACAGCCTCTGGGAGGGCAGTTACCCATCACTGATAGAAAAAATTATTGGGCCAGCTAATAAAACATCAGGGACTGTTTGTGAAAATAATTGCAAGGTCCAGAGAACTGTGAATATGAGAGATTTTAAATAAAAGAGAAAAAAAAAACCATCAGCAGCCCAGCACTTTAATCAAAGAACTGCAAACAATACACATATCTACCCATCTATTTATAATCTGATATTATTTTTAATCCCTTTTTTTAAATCCCAGTCACTAATGAGGGATAATTCTGGATTGAAGAGGGCCAAAGAGATTTATTGATACCAACTCAGAGCCGTGGCTGTAAATCAGGACAGTGAAGAAGTATGCCACTGCTGGCTTATGTTCTCTTCCTGCAAAAGGACAGGGATGAATGAACAAGTGTCTGAATGAATGACTGAATAGATGAATGAATGAAAGAATGAATGCATCATCAAATAAATACATTAAAATACATTGCCAGCTCGCAGGGCTCGCATAGCGCGGGAGCTCTTCGGGGCCTTTGTACAAAGAGAGGCAACGGCGGCCTTGATTTATTAGAAATTAAAATCTGCTTTGCCCAGTCCCTCCGAGTGTTTAATTTTTACTGAAGGTCAAAAGGTGCTCTGCATTTGGAGAAAATGCATCCCAGTGTAGCTCCTGTTTCTGATGAGGCGCACCGAGCTCCCGCTGCCTGCCGGGGCTGCCTGCGCTCAGGGAGAGACCCCGGGGTCCCCAGGGCCACCACAGGGTGACACAGCAGCACAGTCCCCGTGGGAGGACACATTTGCTACAATAATCAGCCTTTTTCTCCCTCCTTGCACGGCTCAAGGCCCTCTCCTCCTTGCTGACCAGAAGCCCGGCCTGCGTTTCATGGAATCGTGGAATTACGGAATCAGGGAATTTTTTTATATTAGCAAAGACTCATCAAGAAGTCCAGCCAGTCCACCCAGCACTGCCAAGGCCACCACTGAACCCTGTCCTGAAATGCCACTTCTACACATCTTTTAAATCCTTCCAGGGATGGTGATTCCACCAGTGCTGGGGCTGGACAACGCTTTTTCTGAAGAAATTTTTCCCAATATCCAGCCCCTCTCTTCTGGTGCAATTTGGGGCCATTTCCATTTGGCCTATGAAAGGGCAAGATTTGTGATGCCCCTCTGAAATTTAATTCTAATTAAATTTAGAATTTTGCCTGCCATGCAGCAAGGTGACATCTTGTCCTGGGCAAGGGATGGGAAGAACAGGTGGAATCCTGACAGGGACCCAGCAACAGTTGTGGCTTTTCCATCACAAGTGCCAGGTACACCAAGAACATTCCAAATCTCTCTGCCAGCTCCAGTGTGCAGAAACCATTTCTGGAGCTTCATGGGACCAGTTTTATTCCCTTTGAGAAGACTGGGGTGATCCAAATTTAATTATTTTGGGTTTTTTTTTCTGAAATCCATGTCTGTTTTGAACTTTGCACTTGTGTTTGATTCCCTTTCCCTCTTCTCTAACGAGGTCCTGGAGGATGAAGCTCTTCTAGCTTGAGATGAAGGTCCTCCAAATGAGAAGTACAGAGCCATGGCTGCCAATTTAATTAGCTCTCATGCATTCGCATGCAGATGGAAGGATTTTTGGAAGGAGAGAATCTATTCAAGATGAATAAATTACTTCAGTATTAAAATAACTAAACCAGCAGTTTTATTCCCCACTGCTAATATTTCTGTCAGTCAGGTCAAGGATAATGAAGCAGAATTCTAGAAAGGGTCACCCAAACCTTGGCTTTTTTTTAAATTGCAAATGTTCCCATTCATAAAACCTACATCTGCAAGTACAAAATCAACAGTTAAATGTTTGCCTTTTCTGTGTCTGTATTTCTCCAAGGAGAGAAGATTTTTACCCAGATTTCACTTATAACATTCTGCTGAAGTTTCTGAAGGAAGAACAAGTCTCCTAAACTTTATTCCTGTTATTATTTTTACCTGTGGGTAAATATGTTCTTTGCTGTTAATAGAACATAATAAGAACTTTTTCCATGTATCTCCATCATGGTTTAGAGTAGTTCCTTTTCTCCCAATTTTTGTAAGTTCATTTTTAACTTCTGTTATAAAGAAAAACCATGAAAACCCAACCCTATAAGGCAACATGGCTTATTGAATAAAAGAAAATTACCAAAGTATTATGGAAGATATTAGAGATATACAAAGAGCAAAGTGCAATGTAGCAGGACCCAGGTTATTTCTTTTAGGAAACCACTCGCAGCAGATGAAATAACTGCTAAAAGCAGGTGTTTATTCCAAAAACTGAAGCAATGTTGCTCTGTCATGTCACATGAAACCATCCCGGCTGCGTCACGCGACGTTACACCACATTGTATGGCAGGGAACCCAGCGGGACTAACAGGATGTGACAGACAACATTTAGCAAAAATATTCACTTATTTGACTCAGATCCTTCCCATCAGCTCGAATCAGGGAGCGTGGTCCCAAATGAGGCTGACAGATGGATCTGAATTCACCGAGGAGCAGCATCCAGCACGAATCTGAAAGTTTCCTGTTCTGTACCTGGTCCTCGTCCTGCCGACGGTTTTGCAGTGCCCAGCTCCTCTTTCTCAGCATTTCCTCCCTGCTGTGACTAGTGAGATGGGTTGGTTGTCATTTATTTTGACATAACTCGTGACTTTCACATGAGGGATTAATCACACACTTGGTACAGAAGTGCTGTCAACTGGCAGCTGATGGAATTGCTGTAAAGAGTTTTTATATGAGCGGAATTGTGAACTACATGAGAAGGTGTTTGGACTCTGCATTTATGCTTAGAGAGGGACTATTTTAGGGAGCAATAGGTTTATCTCTGAAGACACCTCTATTTTGCAGTGTGACAAAGTCTTTTTGATGGACTTGAAAATATGGGACTTTGTTATTGCTCTTGAGGGAGATGTTTTATGGTAATACTTTAAAAAAAAAGGTTTGGGAAATAAGTGCATGTTCATGGAGACAAAAAATCAAAGCCAGGCAGCTGAGGTGTAGAACTTGCCATAGATGGATTTTTATAAATATCAGTCCTGACCTGGATGGCAATTTCCAACCCATAGGCCAGGACTTGGACAGCTGCAGAACTGTGTGTTTGGGCACAATTTGTCCTGGCAGAAATTAGGGTGAGAGATCCTCATTCCAGGTGCTAAAGAGGGTTTCAGGGGTGCTGGTGAAGGTAGTCCAGGAAAATCTGGCTGCTGAAGTGTGAACAAATTTACATGTGGACCTGAAGTTTCTCCTCCTTATGAGGAACAAGACAACCAATAGTTTGCAGGATTCTGAAAAGAAACCTATCTATAGATGCCAGAAAAAAAAGTTTGTATTGTGTCAGCAGTTCATAGAATCCATGGTCCTTTGTCCTCCCAGCCTTCCAGAGGGAACTTTTAAGACTCTTCCCATTCAGGCATTCATGGTTCAGTCTCCCATCAGCAGTTCACAACCTTTGTGCAGATGCATTTTATGGGGATGGCAGTAAATGCCAGCAGTAATGCTGATGATGGAAGGTGCACCTGGGGAATACACGGGCTCGTTTCACAGCTGAAATGTCCCCAGCCTCCTGTGTGGTGGTCTCAGCACTCTGCCCAAAGGATGCTGAGGAAAAAAAAGGTATTATAGAATCATGGAATATCCTGAGTTGGATGGGACTCAGAAGGATCATCCAGTACAGCTCCTGGCCCTGCACAGACACCCCAACAATCCCACCCTGGGTATCCCTGAGAGCATGGCCCAAACCCTCCTGGAGCTCTGGCAGCCTCGGGGCTGTGCCCATTCTCTGGGGAGCCTGGGCAGTGCCCAGCACCCTCTGAGGGGAGAACTTTTCCCTAAAATCCAACCTATGGATAATGCAACCTACGCAGAGTCAATATGGAAAATTCACCCCGTGCAAAGGAGGAGAAAGGAACAACACTGACCATCTGTTTCCTTTGGTATGTGCCATCTTAGCTGGTACTAGAAGCATGTAGTATATCTGAGGAATTGATTCCTCATGGCTCTGGGGAAATTTGGGAAGCAGACCTGCTTTGCATGCCCCCCAAACACCCCTGGGTGAGCCCCCTGCTGTCGCTGGGTTTGTGCTGACACTGTTCACTCTCCCCAGGAAGCCTCAGGAGCCTCCTGGCCTCCTCAGGGAAGTCTCCTGGGGATGTGGGGATGGCTGGGATGGTGCCTCAGCAATCTCAGCTCCTGCTGCCGTGTCCATGAGCCGGGCGTGGGCTGGTGGCCCCGCAGGGATGCAGCGGAGCCCCGGGAGGGGAAGCCCTGGCTTGGAGAGATTCCCTGGAATGCAGAGTGGGATGGCAGCGTGGGAGGCTTGCCCAGCAGCCCAGGGGAGCTGGGATGAATAAATCCTTATCCAGAGGGGAAGTACCAGCTCTGGGCGAAACAAACCCAATGCCCAAAGGGCCCAGGCCCACCCTGGGGAGCTGCTGAGCATCGAGGAGCCCCCAGCTGCTGCTGGCTCTGCAGCACTGGCACATCCCTGCTGCTCAGTCTGGAGGTGAGCCTTTACCAGACATTCCATGGAGTGCCAGAACATGTAAGAAAATGCTGCTCCTTGCTCCTGGTCACAGGAGTCTCTCCAGCAGTTTTTAAGAAAAGGTTTCTGCCCATGTCCCAAGGCATTGTGCCTTTGGAGTCTGCCTGACTTTGGAATTTGGTGTTCCAAGTGTTTTGTAGAAGAGATCCTTTGAGCAAGCATGCTATTCACGTCTTACTTGATGAAAAATAATAAAAAAGCAATTAAACAATTAATATGGATGTTGCTTAACATTTTTAAGAGGTTTATTTAATAATTTTCTGATGCTTTCCCCCCCCCCCCCCCCCAATTTAGGAATAAGACAGACATAACTGAGCATGCTATTCTGAAGCTTCAAATTGCACTGTGAAGAGAATTGAAGGAAACACATTTCTTTGATTTGAATATTTTTCTCATTAACAGGACGTTGAGAATAAAGCAGAAATATTTGATGCACAGAGCCTGTGGCAGTATCAAGTTAACACTGGCGTGCTCCCGCATTTTACCTCATGTTTACTAATCACTCCAAAAATAAAGGTCACATCTTTCATCACAGAATGGAAACTTTTTGACAGCAAACAATTGGATTTTCAGCACTCCGTTTGAAGTGGATTTCAGTGTGGAGAGTGAGAGCCCAAGGCAGTGGGATGAGGTAACTGAGCAGAGCTGTGCTCTCAAGGTGTTGGGTACTACAAACTCTGAATAAGGGCTCTCTCAGCTGTATCAGGGTATTGTGCTGTTCTAAAGCAGGGGTATCTGAGTTGAAATTGTCTGGAGAAGAGAATAAATAAGGTTTGGGTAGGTGTTGGAGTGCAGTTTTGGCTCCCAGAACAATGTCAGGGGTGAGACACTGCTGCATGTCTGGGTCAGGATGCTGCAGGACAAGTCAGCCTGAAGGGTAGGAGAGCCACAGTTACCTGCAGAGTGTTAAACCACATTCCTCCTCTGAAGACTCTCTGTTTTATCTCCTCTGTGACTCCACCATGGCCTTCTAGCTCTATTCTTCTGGTTTTTTTTTTAAAGATCTCTGTTTTGACAAATTGAATTTACTTGGCAGCTGGAAAAAAACACACTTTTTCCCCAGGTAGAAAATACAGCTTGGTAGTTTCTCAAGCAAAATATTACCCATGTAATTTCTTCTGTTTCTCTCTTCTTCCCATTGCTTCTGCTCCAAGCAGAGGAGCAGCCCTGAAGTCCTTTTTGGCTGGGTGAGGGAATTTCTGCCTCCCTGGGAGCAGCTCCCACCCATCCCTGGGTGCAGACGGGAGCTGAACCAGGGGCTGTGAGTGGATGTGACCAGAGCACTGTGCTCAGAACTCCTCTTCACCCTCCCCTAGGCTCTGCTGCCACTGACCCTTGAGACAATGAAGTGAAATCAGAGGAGTGACCAGGAAATATCACTGGCTCTGTTCTTCCTTCCCCTCCACTGGTTGCACAGACTCAGGCTCCTCCAAGGAGTCTCCCAGGTGGTGACACCGTGAGGACACAGCCTTACCCCTGGCCAGGCTTTACACCTGGCTCCTGGAGAAATCACTGCTACAAAAAGATGCACAGGTTGCCTGCAGCTCTGGCACATATTGCATGGCATGGCACACACCTAAGTGAGATTCATTTGAGTTCTGGGCATCATTAGCACAATAAAAATTGTGATTTTTTTTTTTTAGTTAAACCTACAGGCCATTGCAGAGAAGAGTAATCATAAGACAGAAACGAGTTCCCTAGTTAAAAATTAATTCCCTAGACTAAAAATATAATCAAACGATGTCTACAGTATTTTATGAAGAGCTGGGAGGATAATAAAATTTAAAGCAGTGCAACATTTGCATTTTGTTCATTTCTATCCATATTTTTCCGTAGACTGCCTTTCTGTGTTCTTGTTAATCATATGCACTGCTACAGTCCTGGCATTTTAAGATCACTGTTCACATCAAGATTGAAAGGAAACTAATTACAATCACATTTCAGGGTGGTTGTTCAAAGCTCGTTTGGCATCAGCTACAGCACGGGAGCCTTGACCTTTATTTGTAAGCATGAAAATAAGGTGAAGATGAAAGATTGGTTTTCCTGCAGCTTGTACTCAGGGATCAGGAGGCCCTCTGGAGAGGCAGAGGTGTGGGAAGCCTCTCTCCTCTCCTCCTCTCCCATGCTGGCAGCAGAGGCCAGTAGTGCTATGCAGAAGCTCTGCTCCACTGCAGCGAGAGGTGAACAAAAGCTCCACGGTATTTTTCAGCTCTCCCTCCAGCTGGAAAAACATGGATAGAACCAACAGACCCGAGGAGTCTTTTTGACCCCCGTGCAGAGCTTTGCAGGGATTTGTTTGCAGTGCCTGGTGCTGCACTCTGTGCTCGGGTGGTCGAGGCATTGGCACGTGCCAGCTCCAAGCAGTGCCACAGTCTCTCCTGCCACTCATTCCATGGCTTAACAACACTCACAGTACTCAGGTAGGAGCACTGGGGCAGAATAAGGTTCCTCAAACTTTAGGGAGTGCAGCTAATCCTAAGGCAATCCTTGACTGCACTCATTGGGAATACACTGAGAGTGTGCTGGATGGCAGATTTATCCAGTAGGTTTCAGCTTCTGTGTCCCTGAATTTTCCAAACTGCTGTTTTAATAAGTCTGTGCTATGCTGAGAGCGAGCTGAGGGCTGGTTACACAAAGGGGTTTCACCCAGGAGCTGCTGATGGGGGGCTGTCCCCAAATTTCAGGGCCACTGCCCGGTATTCAAAGCCATGGTGAGTGCTGACCCCCAAAGGATCTCCTGGATTATCACAGATCTCCCCGGAACCAGTTCATTGAGGAGAAGTTCCCCAGCCCTGGAGAGAAACAATCCCATTCCCCTCCCACAGTGTGTTTGCCCTGCACAATCACTGCGTGCGCCCTGCCCCGTGTCCAGGCAATCTCTACTGGAGCCCTGAGGTCCAGTGGGTTTTTTGGCAGGATCCACCAGGTAATTTGTATCTCCTGGCTGGAAAAGCTCTATTTGGGGCACCAAGAAGTGAGAGAAGGGAAACTCATCTCACACCCAGCTCCCAGCCTCCCTCAGCCTGCTGCAGGCAGAGGATCACCTGGGCCATGCTAAGGACACAGAACTTGCATGCTGCTGGGACTCTGGATGCCACTCAAACCAAGCAGCAAAGATGATTTTGCAACACTTTTTGTGATGTATTCTCCTTCTCTCTACATTCTTCAAGCACAAATTTACCCAGACAAATATTTACAGAAACTGAAGGAAAAAAATAGACTGGTGCTATAGACACTGCAGCAGAGCACTTCTAATTACAATCCACAAAGTATTTATGAATAAATTTATCTATTATTTGTCTAGTTCGAGCACTGCATACACTTTGCCTTGTACCATTACATGCTGAAGGAAACAATATGCGGCATGAAAATGAAAACAATTTGACTTAATTATTTACACCATTACCGCCACTTTGAATTAGGCCTTCCATTTCTTCAGGATTTTGTAAAATTTAACCGGCAATTAAGCTTGCTTAATTAATTTTATTTATCTACTACTACAATGAGATCAAAACAAAAAACCTACCGGAATGCAAAGTACAGGCTGAGTCCCCTAATTGTAAATGTTGCTTTTAAGCCTTTATGATAAAAATGTAGTATTTTGTACCATTTCATTTCAAGCGTATCTGGCCATGCTCCAGTACTATTTAAGTGTAAACAGGAAAAGCCTTGGAGGACGAGTAATCACACTTAAATGACACAAAGATCATTATAATGATGTTCCAAAAACATGGCAAAATTAGATATTGCAGAACTGTTTTCTTCTCTGAAGTGTTCCACCAGATGGTGAAGAGTGCTGAAACCGTAGATCCGAGAGAGGGGAAGAAAAACATCCCCACACTTCCCTCACTTGTCTCAAGTGGCACCTCACACCTTGGCTCCATCAAACCTCCAAGCTCAAGATGACACCGAGGTGTTTGAGTGCTGAATCACAGCCTGGGAAAGCCCTGCTTTGTTCCAGTAAAGTTGTCAGCCGCATTTTTTTGGCTCTGAGGACGAACGAGCGCGTCAGCAGAAGCGATGGTGGTAATTTGTGAAACTCTTAATGAGATATTTTCAGAGCTCATAAAGAGGAAGAGCCATGTCTTTGAATTGCTGCACAATGAGTGCATTTTGACACAGGAAAAGAGTTGGGCTTCTATCAGAAATGGCATTGCATCAGTGGGGATGTGTCAGGGAGCATTTAAAGGGGTCTAACAAGGGTTATGTAGATGGGGTTTATATTAATAGGGAGATGTCTGTGTGTGTTGCTGCTCTGCGAAATGGCCACAAGTGAGGTGAGTCTGCATCTTTGTCACTATTGGTCTTCCTTTCCAAAAGACTTGACAAAGTTACTTTCCACAGGACCTGCTACATCTTCAGATGTCATTAGATTTTTGGGTTTTTTGTTAGAAAAATCTAAGAAATATCTAGAAAATTGGAATTACTCATTAAAGGAACATCTAATTTCGTTACTTAAATATTGGTCAGGGGATTCTACTTTTAGGAGTATTGGTGAACCTCATGTACCTGCTGTCTGTCCGTCCGTCCATCCATCCATCCATCCATCCATCCCTCAATCCATCCATCATCCATCCATCATCCATCATCCATCCATCCATCATCCATCCATCCATCCATCCATCCATCCATCCATCCATCCATCCATCATCCATCCATCCATCCATCCATCCATCCATCCATCCATCCCCTCGGAAAATCCTGACATGTCCTGGGAGACAGCAAAGTCACAGTGGGGACAAGGGCTGTGCTCTGGAAATTTGGGCTGGGATGCACTGAACGAAGGAGAAGAGGGTAGAAAACTATTTCTAAACCTTCCACCTTCCCGAAATGTTTAGTATAAATGTATTTCCAAGCCTTCTACCTTCCTGAAATATTTGGTTTCTTAACATTTCCTCAGGAACACACATGACAAACCCAGATCCACAGGAAAACTTGTCCTTTTTCGCTGAAAGATCCTGAAATGGAAGGTGACTTCATTCCCGACTGGCAGTCATTCTAATTCCATGCTGAGCAAGGGAACAGCCTCTTATTCACTGTGTTACAAATATTTTTGAACGGAATGTTCACAGAAGAAAGGTCCAAAGAAAGGTCCAAAGAATGGCCCACATGCTGCATTTGCTGAACTTCCATTATGCAGAGTTAGCAATAAAAATAATGCAAAAATCTCCCCCCTTTCCATCCATCCCCATTCGAAGGACATTTGGAAATGGGGCTTGCAAACGGGAGAGGGTGAACACAATATCAGCAATCCTGTTTATCCGTTTGCATCCAGCTCATCTGCTTAAGTGAGAAGCCTGTGCATGGTTGGTTTTCAATGGCCTGTGTTAAATGAAGGGCTGATTTCACCCCCCTGCCTCGAGGACAGAGGACCATTTGCTGAGCAGCCACTGTAGGTGACATTAAATGTCATCCCAACCATCCCTCTCAGGTGGCATCGGATGGAAAATATCCCATAACCTTAAAAATTAGCTCTGAACCCATGGGAGCTTGCACTGATCCCATGTTGTTCTCAAGCTAAATAACTTGGGAGAACGGGCTCTCAGGGACACTGTGCCTCAGTTTTGCCTCTGCAAAATAGCAACACAAGGATTTTGGGAAAACATTTGGGAAAACGTGGATTATTCTCTTTTTAGAAGGGCTCTTCTAGCAATGCCGAATCTTTCCAAAAACTTGATTTACCAAAAAAAAAAAAAAAAAAAAAAAGCACTTTACAATAATTAGTAACCTCTCTGTCTTGAGGAAAGCAAAGGTTTTATTCTGCTGTCTGAGCCTAATTATGTTTTCAGAGCCGTGTCATGAAGGCTCAGATGAAATTCTTGCTTTGTGTGCAAGAAAGTCACACCACATTTGCATTTGTTTGACAGAAGCCCTGATCTCATCCAATATGGAGTGCATGAATCTGGCAGTGCTCCCGTTGGACATCTATTTTATATTCTGCCTAAATTCCAGGCAAAATATCATTCCTTGCACTTAAATGCTGATACCTTTGAGGGAGGGAATAAAGCCTGGTATGTCCAAATGAAATCCCCTGTGGGGCTGTGCATCAGAGCTCTGTCTCCACCAGCCAGCAGAGGCTGCTCTGATGTTAATGATTCATTATTAAATCATCCATTATTTTCAGTAATAAAACACATGGAGGAAATCAAACTCAAATATTGAAAAGATGAAATGATCTACGAGCCAGAATGCCATGGGATGTGCTATGTGGGAGTAGGTTAGGAAGCAGCAGCCCCTAGCTCAAGTCTTCTGGACAACCTGCTGCCCACTGGATTTTCCAGTTCTGGGATGTGTCCAGGTGGGCTCCAGGAACAGCAGAGCACATCCTCCTTCTGATGAGATGGTAAGAACTGGGATTACTCTTCTAGTATATAAATTCTGTCATGCTGGCCCTTAAAACCCAGGGTTTGTTTAACGAGAGCTGTGGATTTCAACTGGATACTTGAAATAAACCGATTGTCTGCCCTAACTTAGCAAACAGGATTTTTTTTCTTTCCCAGTTATTAATTTTCTTAAATGTAAAGTGACATCTGAAATGAAAACAGTTTATTGCTTGCCAGGAGCAAAGCCAGCCTAATTTAAGAAATCCAGAATTAAAGCTTTTGAAGCATATCGGGGCATGTTTATAAAACAATTATCATTGCAAACGTTCTCTCTGCTCAATGCAGCCTCATCGGGCCACCTCCAAAGCCTGAAAGTTCACCAGTTGTCCCCACCCCGAAATGTTTCATCAATTGCATAAAATCAGGTCATCCTTTGACTGCAGCTTCCCTCTGCCAGGGAACCCAGGCGTTGAATCCCAAACCAAACCCACCTGGAACATATTCGATGCTGAAAAAAATTAACTCAGTGTTTAAAATTAAGTAGTAGGCTCATTATTAATAACTCACAGCAGACAAAGGAGTGCAGTGACCTCTCCAACAGAGCATTTAAATCTTTGCACAACATGCTCTGCTTGTGCTAAGCTGGTTTCACAAACAACAGCTGTGGAGTTCGTTAACATATGAATCCCCTTGAGGTAATTTGGAAGAGCCAAATGTGCTAAACTAAACACCTCATTAAAACAGTACTTTAAAAAACAAAACAAACCAAAAAACCCAACCCCAACCAAACCCCAAACTAATTGCACATTCCATGTCCACATGTAGAGATTCTATTATGTGGAAATCATTCAGCTTCGTGGCTGGAAATAGTGGGGGTTAAAATCGGTAATATGGGCTTTTCTCTGCTAAGATGCACTTGAGACTAAAGTGCCTTTGAAGTGTGCCTGTCACAAAGAAGCAATTAACTGAGGACAATAATGTTTTCTTTTCCTCCCGGTTACTGAGCACAGGGCACAAGTTTGTACTCAAACATATAGGACTCCATTTCTCTTGGGTCTGGGGAGAGAATGGACATAACCAAAGGGACTCTCACTTGGATGGGGCAAGGCAGAATCACATCAAGCGCTCCTGGGGTCACTGTGCTCCCCCAGGAAGGCCTTGCAAGAGATTTGCAGAGAAATCCTCCATAAAAACACTGCTGCAAGTCCAGGTGACCACACACGAGAGGTGCAGTCCAAAGAGAGTGGGAGGAACACGTCCTGCCCTTGCTCCTGCAGGCTCCAGAGGGCTCAGTGCCCCAGTCAAAATTTGCACCAAGAACAGCTTCTTTCGGTCCTTCTTGATTTCTCCATGATGCTACTGGGATAATTCTGCTGGTGAAAAGGTTCACAAGCTCCTTGGAGCTGCTCCTCCTGGAAAGCAGCATCTCCTACACAGGTAGCGCTGCTCAGTGAAGCGCTGGAGCTTGAATATCTCCTGTGATGAGGCTGCTCAAAAAACACACAGTAATCCAGGCCTCTCCTTGCAAAACCACCTTTTCTTCTCTGTCTCCACCTGAATTTGTTGGTGATTTGAGGGAGGGATGTGATGGACACTTGTTTCATGGTCCACAGGGAATTTTACAATATCAAAAGCTGCCTGCCCCCCCCGAAAAAAATGTAAATTAGTCACCCCTCTTTTTTACCGCTGGTTTTCTATATACATTAAGATACTTTTTAAGAGATGTTCCTAGAATTTATTAATTCCTAAATGGGAGTGCAAGTTTTCTGTTAAAAATGTAGATGTATTTTCAGATTTTGATAATGATCTGAAAGGCAAATAACTGGGAATTTTTTTGTGTGCTGGAGTCTTATGAAGCAACAGCACATTTTCCTTCAGGAAACCGTGGTTTAAGGTTCTCCTGAATGACCTCAAATTATAGGATTCTGTAGAGCTCTTGGGTTTTTTTGTTTTTTTCCTCAAAAAAAAAATCTTATTTTAATGCTCCATCCACATCTATTTTATGTTTCCTTTATCAGGAAAACAGCAACCTAATTAGCAATGATAATTTGGAACTTCCATAAGAAACCTTTCACATGGATAAAAACAACAGAAGTTGAGTAACATTGAGGCACTTATGCATGCTCCATAGTTTTTATTTTCCTTTTTAAAGCCTTTATTCCTGAAACTTAGGCAAGGAACTTGGTTTTAGGGAGCTGGGAAAAAAAAAAAAAATCTCATGCTTACAATCTTATTTTTGTTCGCTTTAAAGCATAGCTTTATAACATGTTGGAATTTCCTCAAGGTTTTGTAAATACTCGTCTGAATTCCTCCCAGGTATTAGTATGTCATCCAAAAACCAGAAAATACTATTTATTCTCTGCAGGATTCAATCCATTCGTCTTTGAAATCCTGCAGGTAACTGGCTCCCCCCAGGGTAATCTCGCCTACTTCAATAGGCACGAATGTGTGAGTTCAGTCAGAATTAGTGTGTTTTTAAAACTCGGATTCCTACGGTGCTGCCAGGCTTTGGACAAGCACACTTTGGAAAAGTCTATTCCCTCTGCCAGTTTCTGAGGTAAATCCTGTGCTCTGGGGGTTTTAATGGGCACACAGAGTGCAGCACCTGCCCTGACTTCCACGTGTACAATCAGTCCCACTCTTCCAGCGCCTGTTATTGCTTTGCCACGGTGCCTTTGCCTGTGTTCTGCACAATTATACCTCTAACAAGTGGAAATATTCTTGCTGTTTTTCCTTCAGCACAGTTTTTGGCTTGGTAAATCCAACTTTCACTCCTCCCATTGACGTTATCGTGCTGCTTCTCAACCTGGCTCCAAGTTTTGTCTGATTTTTGTAATTTATCAGCTTTACCAGTGAAGCTATTGGTTGTTTATTGTCGATACATTGATACTGGTTTGTTGTACCTGGATTATACCTTTTCCTAACCTAGACATGAGGCAACTAAGACAAACCTTTTATTCTATTTTCAGTTTTATGAGAAGAGTGAGACAATACAAATGTGATAATTCACACTATCACAATCAAAAGCCGACTATTTCTTAATTACAAAACACTTTAAACGTTTCTTAGCTTATCAACTTTTTACCACACTATACTGTAAATACCTTAAAACCAATCATCTAAAATTACTCCTCATGAGTCCTATGACAATACATCTTTCATAGTTCTATTTCTCCAAAGTATCTAATCTTATTTACAAAACCATCCTTTAAAACTTTTTTTTCTAACTCCATTTCTCTCTCAACAATATCTAGCCTATTCTATAACATTTCTAAGTCGACATTTCTTATCTCAAAGTTTACATACAAATACATACTATGTAAATCTTCTGTCAAACCCTAAAAGCTCGCTACAAATCCATTTCCCACACCTCCAGTGGCCCTGCCCTTCCTGGGATTTGTACATCTCGTTTTCTGAGACAAAATCTGGGTGATAACCTTTGGAATGATCCAAGCCATGCCTTCAGCATCCTCACTTCCTCCTGGCCTGTGAACATGCTGCGACCAAGATTATTGATTTTTAAATGCTGCCACATGTGATAGGCTTAAATTGAGCTCAACACCTTCACCAGTGGCAGTTCCTTCATCCACCCAACACCCAGCAGCTTCTTTCTCAGTTTGGGGAATTATACACAAACAACAAATTGATTTCTGAGAGTCTTTTTCATAGAATTACCATAACAACAAGGACAAGTCACTTAAAGGAAGCCAAAAATGCAGAATTTCTGGACTGGTTCCTTATTTGCAACTTAAATTGTTCTAAGCAGGAATTTGTGGCAGGCACATGATGTTTTGCAGAGGCTTTATAAGGACTTCAGAATCCATCTTGCTGCCTTTGGAAAACCCAAGACTGAGCACTGCAACTGCAGTATAAATCTTTAAACTGTATTCTTACTTAACCAGTAAAAATTCCTTTGCATAGATGTATTTTTGACAGCAGTTGCATAAAATACTGTTCATAATATAGAAGGTTTTGAAATCTTCAACTCTTTTCATGTCTGGAAAGTCTCACAAATGGCTTTTTATCTATGAGCTTATTTTTTAAATACTTTAAACAGCATTTTTCAGTGCTTTTTTTTTTTTTTTTTTTTTTGATGATTTAAAAAAATAACCATCAAACCCCACAAAACAGATTGAGAAGACAGTGGCAACCTAAGGAGGAGTTGCTCCAAAGCTGAAGTTTTCTAATAGAAAGCTCTCATTTTGTATCCTAATACAAACATTGCCACACAGTTGCAAACTTAAATCATCAGCCAAGTGAAAGCAAGAGATTCAGATTATGTCTTTTTTAAAGTTAAACCCTTGCCTAAGTTCCTCGTGCCTCTTTCTGCCTGCAGTCAGTGCCTCCAAAGAGCAGCTCTCTCTCTCCTTTGACAAGAGACAAATTTGGCTCTCAGAGCTGCCCTGCCTTGCTCTGAAAAATGAAATTTCATTGGAGGTGTTTCCATCAGCTCCTGATGGTGTTTAACCATCTTTCTCCCACGCTGGAGCAGAGAGCAATAAAGGAGCAGGTCACCACAAAATGGATTAAGTGCAAACTCACATGTGTCACACCAAAGTTCACCATTGACTGAAAGTAAAATAGATTTAAAAGTCTTTTGAGAGCAGCAAGGTTTTAGAGGAATAGATCAAATTACTTTTATATTGCCATAAAGCTACAGAGACATTTTCTGCTTCTTATGTGTTTTGAAAGGATCACAATTTTGTCCAAGGGCCAAATGAATTAACAATAATAGCAATAATAGTGATATTAAACCCAAGCAACACTACTAGGAAATAATTGAGAATTAATAAGCATATTTTAAAAAGACCTTATGGTGACCTTTTACCTAACAGAGTTAGGTTTAATTATAGAAATACTTTCACCTCAAGGTGATTAAAATTATCAATTTTTTGAATTTTAGTAATAGTTCCTGCATTGCTCATAGAGTTCTATTGGGTATCACAAAATTAAAGAGCTAAAAGAATATTGATTAAGGAAGAAACAAATATATTCAGCCCATAAAAGGAGCAGGGCATGCATGAAGAAGAAATAAATATAGAGTGGGATAAATTCTTGCAAGTTGTTCTGTGCTGAATTAAGTAATGGACTAACACAGGCTTTTCTTGCCCTCCCTACTCAAGATTTACTCTACTAATCACCCAGTTTTCAAATCCTTAATATACAAGAGCATTTGCCTTTAAAGCATCAATAATTTAGGACTGCCATCGAAAGGAATGGTTTTTTCCATTAGGCAAAATAATTGTGTTATTTATCCCACCAGAGTCTTCGGACTCCCATCTTGGTGCGAAGGAAACCATCACCCAGCTGAGACTGCACTGAAAGTCTTCATCAACAGCTGCTGCACTGAGGGAATGCAAATAAAAAGAGATTTTTTTGCATGTTACAAAAATGAGCACCTACAGGACAGGCCCCGTGTCGCAGTGAGGCCTGGTGCGTTCTGAGGGAGCCGTTTGAGGTTTTATTTACGTGTTTGGAAGGCAGCACCTGTGCAGATTTACAGCCTGCAGCTCTGCTCAGCAGAACTAACTCGTATATTTTACTGTGGCTTTTCGTGGGGCTGTGGGGCCGTAACTGTGAGCACAGTAAATCTTTACAGTTTTGGATTTCTCGCGTGCTGCTCCCGCGGCCCGAGGCCCTCGTCAGGTGTTTTACTGCCCCTCGCTCATCCAGATCAAACGTCGAGGATTTCTGCTCAGGGTTCAGAATTCACCCCGAGGTAAGAGTTTAGGGAAAATAAAGGGGATTCATTTATTACCTGACTGGTGTTCTGGAACATTTGAAAAAAACTCGTATTAAAAAAATCACATTTACCGCATTTAAATGAAGCTTGTATTTAGGTGCTGCCATGTTGGATCACTCCCACCCATCAGTGCACCAATCAGTGCACATCCTGAGCAAATCCTTTTTGCTTCCTGCGATTTAATATCTGTGTATCTCTCTTTGGGGAGCTGGTTTGTCTGTGAGGAAGCTGCTGTGAGGCCATTCCAGGTGATCCCATAGAATCCTCAACATTGGAAGAGATCTCCAAGATTGTCATGCCCAACCATTGACCAAATATCATCACACCCACTAAAAAAATATTGAGTATAAATGCCACACCTATTTGTTTTTTGAACCCTTCCAGGGTTGGTGACTCCACCACTTCAATGCTGAACCACTCAGTAACAAATCTTTTCCTAAAATCCACCTGCACTTTCCCCTTGTCCTGTCACTTGTTCCCTGGGAAAAAAAGCCTGATCCCCACCTGGCTACAACCTCCTGTCAGGCTGACAGCAATAAGGCCTTCCCTGAGCCTTCTTTTCACCAGAATAAACTCCAGGTGTCCATGGAATTCCAAGGATGGCCTTGGGATCAGCCTGGCTGGCTGCAGCCTCTCCCAACATCACTTTGAGATGTTTAGGAATGAATACCCATAGGAGCATCTCACACGGAGGGTGAGACTTGACCCTGTTGGTCCAGACATTTGGGCTCATCCTGCCCCGTTTAGGAACCACCTCATGGGATAATTTTTTTTTTTTTTTTTTGTAATCATAAGTAGTGAGGGACCTGCTCTCACTTCTCATCAGAAGAGGTCACCTCCAGGAGAGCCTTTGGCACATCCCTGGGGACCAGGTGTGTTTTTGGAAGGAGAGGTTTGATGGCACAAGCGCCAGTGGGAGAATCCCAGGTGTGTGGGAATGCTGAGAGAGGGGCTCAGGAAAGAAACAGAGCCACTGGTGTTTGTACAGATCTAGGCGTGTGTGATGGGCACTTAGCAAACAAATGATTGTTCTGCCTTCCTGTGGGATATGGAAAGTGAAATATGGAAAGTGGAATCACCACAAAGCACTCACAGTTGACCCTCTGACAGCCGGAGTCTTCTCAAATGTCATGGTAATAAAAAATAATTTTATATCAAAACTTGTGTTGAGGGGTGGGTTCCAGTTTGCTGCTCTGCCTGGTGTGACAATAAAGGATTTTAGCACAAAGCAATTTATTAAAAAAAAAATTGATTTTCTTCTTCAATTTATCAGAACTTTTCTCAGATAAAGAAACCCCATTTTTTACAGACTGTTTATCCTATTGGTGCGGGAGGGTTCTTAAATATAGATCCCAAACTCCAGGCCCTGTCAGAGATCCCAGTCTGAGGATAAACTGTGGGAAAGCACCACTAGAGGTCACTCAACATTAATTGTTACCTAATTAGCACATTTTGACCCTACATTTTAGGTCATTCTATCGCTTTCATACTTAAAGCATTGTCAGCTTTGACTCCTCAGCTAATTCTGCCAAAACTCAGAAAAGCTGGAGACAGGAAATTTTCCTTCAGCTCTTCCCTCATATGACTCTTCCCAAGGCTCCCAAATCAGCTTTGCCATAGACTCTGAAGGCAGCAAATCATTCTTTCCTCAGCTTTGAGCTTAATAAAGCTGGCAGTGATGGACCTCTGGAAGTGCTGGGTTTAGAGGCACTCAGCCCTGGCTGTGTTATCTCAAATAGCTGCTCACCCATTTCGGAAATTAAACCAAAATGAATTTTACAAGTGAGGGAAATACACGGGAAAATAATGTCCTCAATGTTTTCAGGTCCTTCCCCAGCCACATTGTAGCCCTGTACCTCTTTAACCATCTGATAAATGGAAAAAAAAAAAAAAGTAGATCTTTGTAACAACTGACTAACTAAAAATGAGGTAAAACAAAGTTTACGTTTGATTAATGGGTATCTGCTGAAATATCTCTGCATGTGTTTAATCAAAAAGCAGATGTTCTATTTGCAGGGATTTTTCCATGACCTCAGAAAACGGTGGTAGCAATTTGTTTGCCCAAGACAAAGGGGAAAGGGAGAGCTGATTATTGTGTTCTACAAGGTTAGGATTACCCACTGCTGGTGCCATGCCCACATCCCCTGGTGGTTTTATCAAACACACTTGGGGCACTCAGGCTTTCACTTCAGACCCAGCTCAGTGCAGGCAAACCCTTGGGCAGCCAACCTCTCCAAAAGGGTGCCTTACCAAAATTGACCAATTCTTATTTCTCTTTTTGGGTTGCTGCTCATCCTCTTCTCCCTTCCACTCGGCTGAATTGGTGCAAACTCATGTGTCACACCAAAGTTCACCGTTGACTGAAAGTAAAATAGATTTTAAAGTATTGTAAGAGCAGCAAGATTCTACAGGAACAGAGCAAAATACTTATTTTTATATCTCCATAAGGCTACAGAGACATTTCCTGTCTCTTGTGTGTTTTGAAAGGATCACAATTTTGTCCAAGGGCCAAATGAATTAACAATAATAGCAATAATAGTGATATTAAACCCAAGCAAGACTACTGGGAAATAATAGAGAATTAATAAGCATGTTTTAAAAAGAATTTACAGCACCATTTTACCTTAAAGATTAGGTTTAATTTTAGAAATACTTTCACCTCAAGATGACTAATATTATCAAATTTTTGATTTTTAGTAAAACTCCTGCATTGTTCATAGAGTTCTATTGGGTATGTCTGTTATTCACGAAATTAAAGGCTGGATTAGCCACTTTATCCTTATGTATGAGCATAACAACTGTAAAGAATATTGCAGTTTCCTGAAAAATCATTCAGTGTTTCCTGAAAAATCATTTAGTGACCTCTCAAGACCAGCACATGTGCAGCTGGAGGAGAAAACATTAACCACCATTAGCCATCACCACTGTGAGTGAGAAATCTACCAGAGGCTCTGGTTTTCTTGTTCCCACTTCAAGGTGATAAATAAATAGATTATCAGCACCTGAAAAGTCACATGGCTCCTCTCTCCACTTTGTAGACAGATTAATCTTGCTAAGGTATAAAGCAAAATTAGTCAAAACATAGCAAGCTCATAGTCTAGACTAATAGAACTTAGATTTCATTATAATTTTTTTAAACAGTGAACCATCCTCTAAGCTTCTACCCAAGAAGCTTGGAGGGCCTGTTGGGATAGACAAGAGGCGATGATTTTAAACTAGAAGAGGGTAGATTCAGATTGGATTTAAGAAAGATGAGGGTGGTAAAACTCAGGCACAGGTTGCCCGAAGAGGTGGTAGATACTTCATCCCTGGAAATATTCAAGGTCAGCCTGGGTGGGGCTTGGAACAACCTGGTCTAGTTGAAGGTGTCCCATGGCACTGGATGACCTTGGAAGGTCCCTTCCAACCCAAACCATCCCATAATTCTATGATTTGATTTCAAGGGCTTCCATGATCTGAGGCATCCTCATCTGCTCAAGCTTCGTGTGTCCTACAGGCACCACCTTTCTAATATTGATGGAATTCCTGTCTGGCATTATTGGCATTATTCCATCACATCTGCCTGTTTTTTACTGAGATCTTTGGTCACCCTTTGCTCCCTCTGAGGAAATTCTTAGTTGGACACGTCCCCTTTTCTTTAGTTCCTGCTGCATCCACAAAGATTCAAATTGTGTTTGAATTTAAAGTCTCCATGACAGCCCTGTAATTCCTGTGTTCTAAAAAGGGCTGGATAAAGATGATTAAGGGCTGTTCAACAGAAACCCAGCTAAAAAGGCAAGTTTATCCAAGCCTCTTCTTTGGAAGATCTCTGCTACTGGAGATCTTTCTCCAGAATGGGTCAAAGTGTTATTTAACAGCTTCACCTTCTCAGGAATATTTGCTGAAATGTCATCTTGCAACAAAACTCGATTTTTAAAGCTAAAACTCTAATCCTGACATGGAGAAATGGAGAAACAGGTTTGCTTTTTTTTCAAAATATTGGGTCTAATTAAGGAAGAAGCCCTCACTGATGAAAAATGAATACAAAAGGCCAATGGATGAAGAGTCTCCGTGGAGAAAATCAAAATCAAATGGGCTTAGTCAGAGAAGCTGTCACTCCTTTTCAAGGGAAATTACAGCTTTTGACATAGAAATAGCTGCACAACTCCAGAAGTCATGAATGCCATCTCCCTGAAGGGATCAGTTGCCCCAGCTGAGTGATTTTTGCCAATTATCCTCTTGTTCCCTGATCAATCTATTTTTCTGCCCATTGTCATACCAGCACCTATTCTAAAATACTCTCAGTTGGAGCAAATAACTTCCTGTTCCTTTCCTTTGCAGCTCCCCAAAAAGATCATTAGCAGCACAGCAAAGTTTCTTGCAAGATTTCTACTCAGCTGACACAACAATTTGCTTCTCCTTTCCCCCTCTACAAACCTGCTTTTTATTCTTTTCCCTCATCATAAAGAAAGCTCATTTCCAAATTACAACACCTAAATCCCAGAGGAGCCTCTCAATCCCCTGCACAGTTTTAATGGAAATATTAGAAAAGAAGGAAAAAACGAACTTTTTTTTCTGGTTGAAAACATGCACAGATGTTCTTTACCCATTATAAGGATTAGATAACGCAGTTGTCAGTGACACGCTTTTTTATCAGACTTTTAAAAGCATTTAATGCCGAAGAAAAAATGTAGTTTTTCCAATCAATGTTAAAATCTTCAGCGAGGATAAAATCACTTCATACACATAGTGGGGTTTGGGTGCTTTGCTTTTTTCAATAATCCAATAAAAGCTCAAAATTAGCGCTGAAAATGAAGGGAAATCAACCAATTCTGATGTATTAGGGAAATTATAAAACACAACTCACTATGGGCATTATAATTGAGTGCATGGAGCTGATGAGCAGCTGAACTCATCTGCCATAAGTTTTTTATTTCAAACTAATCCATAAACTGCTTTTTCAATTCTCTAAAAGCACATAAAATACCAACAATTCTTTTAGAGTGTCCCCATCAATCCAATAAAAAAAAATCATAGGTTGCAAATGACCACCCATAGCTGTGATACTAAAAATATCCTGGTTATCAATCTAAAACTGCTTTTGCAGTGATGTTGGCCAGGATATTTTGCCTCATGACTTCATGGTTCTCATTCTGTTGTTTATTGTCCTGTCATCTTATATTTATATCATTTGGCCTCCATCTTCTATAGCAATTAAAAATGGCATTTCTTTAACCCTGGTTTTGCTGTTTTTCCTGGTGCTTTCCACACATTTCCATCCCTGGATTGGAATTGATTGTCACCACCAGTCTCTGTGCAATGGCCTCTCCCATTAAAGAAACCTTTAAATATTTGATTTACTCCACTCATTGTTTTAGTTGCTTTTACCATGATGGGGTATGTGGCTCTTTGGCACACACAGTCACCACCTCAGCTGAGAGACCCTGGAAATGCCTGATCTCTGGGTCTGGATTCCTTTTCTCACTGGACATGGTAAATCCTGGAATGGCTGCAGCTTGGAAACTGTCCCAGAAAGGGCACACAGGGGACACTGGCAATTACACATTGGACTCCAGCTCTCTACATTTAGTGACAAAATCTTGGATATGGGAAGAAAAGAGGGGCTCAGCCAATATTATCTGGTAATGTGAAGATAACCACAGCTAAAAAGGGCTTCATGTGCCCAGAAAAGGAGCTGTTAGACTGGATTATGCTGGACTGGGACAAGAAGGATTAGTGGAGAGGAGGCCTGACAGTGAATTCATTATAATCTGCAGTAGATATTACAAAATGCTGCTTTGCTGGTTGCATTCATCCAGAGACCTTCCCCAAGAACTGTGTATTAGGGGTAATTTGCAGCTCAGATTTAGGATTGGCTTTGGGCATTTTTGGGGGCCCAAAGCTGGAGTTCTGAAGCCCATGGACAGGTTATCAGGAATTCAGCACATGCTGTGTGAGGGTCACCAGTGGCTTTACCTCTCTCAGAGCAGGAGCCTCTGAAAGTTATTTCACTGGCAAAGCATTTCCATCCACCAACATTCCCACAAGGGGGTACTTCTTTCTTTCACCAGGAAAAGGTTCTTCCCCAGAGGGTGCTGGGCACTGCCCAGGCTCCCCAGGGAAGGGCACAACCCTGACGCTGTCAGAGCTCCAGGAGAGTTTGGACAACATTCCCAGGGATGCCCCGGGTGGGATTGTGTGAGTGTGCAGGCTGGACTGGATGATCCTTGTGGAGCCTTTCCAACTCAGGATATTCCATAATTCCATGGTCTTTGAATGGAAGTGCTGGGAGGCACAGAGAGATGAATCTGCACGACCTGCAGGTGTGCCACAGAGATGCTCTTTCCCTTTCTCATATTCTTTGCCAGGTGCCTTGCTTAAACACCGGCCCAGCTCTGTCGCCCAGCCTGGAGGTCTGAAATGAAATGACAATCTGCTCCTCTCCTGGCTAATTGGAACTGGAGCAGAGATATTTCACAAGAGAATAATGATGAGCTGCTGTCCCTGCATCCCTCTTTGTCTCCATTTTTATTTTTGTAGTGTCTCATCTGCTCTGCTGAGCTGCCAGTCACCTCCTGGGGACAGTGTCCCTCACTGAGAGCTCCTGGGACTTTCTGACTGCCCCTCAGCTGCTTTCAGCTCCCGAGGCTGGGGCATTCCATCTTGGAGCTGGAGCTGTGGACATTGTGAGTGCTCAGAAAGCACCTTCCAGTTCTGGATCTCCTCGTTTCCCCCGTGGCAGCTGGAGGAGCTCCCTGCTAACGAGGGAGCTCCATTCTCTGATCCTCCCCTTGTTTGGCTCTGGTGGCTGAATTGCCTCTGGCTCACCTCAATCAGCTCTATTTATTCCAGGGTTTTGAGTAGCTGCATATGAAAGCCTCGCTGATGGAGATATCACATGGCGTTGCTTTGCCTACAGACAATGATTTCATCTTAATAAAGTCAGATTTTGGCTCTGCCTGCTGTGCTGTTGAGTGAGCTCTCCTACAAGCCCCACAATGCAGCAGCTTTGTGAGGAAAAAAATACAGGACAGAATAATTTCTTTTTTCTCTCAATAATCCTGAAAACGAGCCATGACTGACAAGTGGGAGCAAGGAGGATTTGAAGCACTTGAATTTCTTTTTCCAGTGTATTTGATATTGCAACTGAGGATGCCACTGCCACTGCAGGAAGAATTATGAGAGCATTTAAAGGGTTAAGACCTTCATGTGCCTGAGGCCACTTCTAAGCCCTGGTTTTCTGTACTGCTCTGTCCTATCAGGTTTCTTTCTCCCTCTGGTCAAAACAGTAACTTATATAATTGCCTAATTCATATGAATTTGCAAGGCAACAAATGAAATTAAAAAGCTCCTCAGAAACACCAGCGTTACACAAAAACACACATAAATCAAATAAGCACCTCCAACACCTGTAGTGACACGTAGCCACATCAAATTCCTGCCCTGGAAACTGCTCAGCCCACGAAACAGAGCAAAAAATGCAGAGCACAAGGCAAAAAAATGTGTCAGTCCGCCTCTTTAGGAGGCTGTGCATGCCACTGCAGGGGCTGCTTTGCATTAGTGCCCCTCAGTTCTTTGGCTGATTTGTTCCTTGGGTGTAACAGCTGCCCACAGGTTGTGCCTGCACGGGTGAATCGAGTGTGACACGAAGCCAGAACATTGTGGTGCGTTGCTTCTTGTGCTAATAAATATTTCAGCGTAAAGCCTGAGTGCTGGTTCTGCAGCACCCCATCCTTCTCTGCTGCTAGAGGCAGAAAAAGCAACTGGCAAATTGCTGCCCATAATGGAAAATTTGAAAACAAAAGGTAAAAATGTTGGTAAGCTTGCTGAGGAGGATTTGAAGCACTTGGATTTCTTTTTTCAGGGTAGTTTATATTGAATCTGTGGATGCCACTGTCACTGTGGGAAGGGTTATGAGAGCATTAAAGGGTTAAGACCTTCACATTCATAAGCCCTAAAATTCCACCTAAATCCTAAAGCCCTAAAATTTCACCATTGTTTTTTTCCTTTTTGTTTTATTTCTAACAGCAGCCCTCTCCCTCTGCACAGGTCAGCCCTGAATGGGCTGCACTTCAAGGCTCTTTCCTTCGTGGAATTTTTTTCTAGGAATAAGAAGAAAAACATCTCAGCCACTTAAAGTTGGAGCATCCTTCTCCTCTCTTCCCCTTTTTAGTGTCAAGTGAGAGATTTATCCACCTCCCACCCCAATGATGCTTGACAGCAAAATATTCTGGCTCCAAACAGCATCCCCAAGCTCACAGCAGCTCCAGGATCCTGGGATAAGCATTCCCAGCTTTACCAGGAACCCTACAAATAATATTTGTACAGCTCCCAGGACAAACAAACAGGGGCAGGAAGCATTTACAAACCCAGGCTGTGTTAATTGCTTCTGGGAGTGTCTGCAGATTACTCTACCTGAAAATATTGGAGGGTTTTGATGAAAACTCACAGATTGTGGAGCACAGACAAAAAGGCAAACATTTCCTTCATTTCCTTGCTGGATTTTGAAATGAAAAAAAGGAAAAGAGCCACATCTGTGCTCAGGAGTCCATTTCCAAGCTCCCCATCCAGCTGGGTCGGCTTCCATGGCTGGGCAACATGGATTGAGTAGGTCCTAAATTTGGGATTTGCTCCTAGAACCTCAAGTGGTGCACCTCATGGGGAATTTCTGGCTTGGAAATGAAAAATTTGTGAGGGAAAAACAGCGAGGGAGGAGAATTAACTCAATATTTCCTTCTAGGATCATCTTCCATCCTCAACTCTCCAAGGAGATTTGTCTTGAGGGGACATTTTCCTCGGAGTTATGGTAAAACCTGTGGGGTAAAAGTTGTTTGACTTGCTGGGAGTATTATTTCTATCAGAAGAGCCTCTCAGTCAGAGAATAAAATTCCAAAATAGGGTTTTATGTGGCAATATCTTAACTGATTAAAAAGAAAGAGTAAAATAAAGTAAAGCAATGACTTTCCACTGGTTTTATTCCTATTTATTTTATGTGCCAGGAAATTTTCACTGTTTCAGTGGGAACTGGAGTTATCGTCAGCCTCACTATCAGTTTTACATCTATTATTGTGAGTTATTTTTCTCAATTGGTCAAAAGCAAATTAACAAATGTAAATACTCTTTCTCATTTCTGGTGTGGAGTTAGCTTGGGGAAAGCTGGGAAATGTTGCTATCAAGATTCTGTGAGAAAAAAAATAAAATTCACAATTTTGTGTTTTATGATTTATGAATCCATTCTGTTTCATTGTAAACTAGGAGGGAATTTTCACTGGAATCCTAGAAATAAACTGGAAACAAGATGGAAAAGAGTCAAAGTGACTCTTTGGGCACTGTGATCTTTATTTTGGGTAATAAATTTGTGCAGACTGGAAGAAGGCATGGCTTGGAAACATATTCCCCAGGAATGTAGATTTTAAATAAATGTCAATTCCTTTTAACAGAATCCACAGCTGACTTTCTAAATATCTTTGTCAGTGTTCCCATTAGGCTTTTTTTCAGTAATTTAAGTTCACCCTGAGAATTTTCCCTACATTTTTGGGGGTAATTACCTCAAATCTTGTCAATACTGTATTTCTTATACACTGGGTTTCATCCTGGGATGTTTGAGGCTGTGATTTTTTGGGACAAATAAGAAAAGATTCTGATCCAGCCTCAATCAAGGTGGAAATCTCTGTTTTCTTGCATCCTGGCCCAGGACTTTGAATGTGGAATTTCATGAGTAAGTATTGGATTGAATTTGTTGAATCCATGAAGTGGATTTTTGCCACTGAAGGATTTCATTGAGCAGGTTGATTTAAGGGCTTTGAATGCTGTTCTCACCCTCGGTGTTATGAAATTCATCTGTCCACGCTCCCAAAATCCCTTCCAGCTGTTTCAAAAGAGCATTTATTAACATCTGCAGCAAGGCTGGTTTTGCTCCACAGGAGACAGCAGAAGAAATCCCATGGAATCAGTCAGAACATGTGTGGATCTCAGCACTGCAGCTGAATTTTTTAGGAGAAACCGTAAAAAATGCTAGTAGCACAAATTTTCTTCCTCATTCCTCATGTTTCTCCATCTGAAGAAATCAAAATAAATATAAGAGGGCTCAGCAGTGAGCCTGTGCCTGACACAGTTTGAATGTGGGTTAAGAAGACCAAAAAAAAAAAGGCAAAATAATTGTTATGCCTCACAACACACCCTCAGAGGCAACAGTCCGTGAGGAAGTAATTTCTGTCGACATATCAACATTGCAAATCGTCTACGTCCTCTTTAAAAAAAAACCCAATATTTCTTCTAAATTTCCTTCAGATGGGAATGACTGATCCCCAAGAAAATGCAAAAGGACCTTGAAAGGAAGGGCTGCTGCAGTGGCTTGCAGGGACACGCTCCTCCCGAGCTTCCAGCACAATTATATGCTTATTACTTCGGAAGAGTTCGAAAACAAGCAAGCTGCAGCTTTTAATGAAGCTTTCATAGCAGTGAGAACTATGAAAAAGCATTTAAAGCAGCTCATCTCCTCCTCTATTCAGGCTCTCTTTCATTTCCAGAGGCAGTTGCGAGGAGAAATTGGATGCCATCCAGTTTGGGTTTATAAGGAAGCAGAAAAGGAGATAATGGCGGAAGTTTGTGCTTTCTTCCCCCATGTAAATTTGATCATCTTCAACGTTTGATCAGATTTTGAGGAACACAAGACAAAAAAACCCAGCAGATACTTCCAATCATGCATTTTAAAAACCTTCAAAAGAGCTTTGCAGAGCCTCGCTGCATCCAGAGCTGCTTCAGACTTTTCTTTTTATTATTTTGGGGGAAGATGTAGAACATAACCAGTTACTTAGCCCTGGCATCTGATTATAAAATCCTGACTCAGAGCATCTCCAAGTTCTGCTTACAATGCACAGACATACATCCAGCCCTTTGTACTGTCAGGCTGCCTCCCTAACAAGCCAGAAATATGTTTGTGAGTGGAGAAGACATTCCAGGATCAGAGGAACAGTCACTTAACAATATGTCATGGAGACTGATCCCTTTGTCAGCCCACAAAAGCTAAATGTGACCCCAAAGGACACATCCTTTATTATGGGGGATGCAATTTTCTTGCCCTTTTATGGAGTTTTTTTATTGCCAGCATTATTCACAATTCCCTAATTAGAGAGGATAACGTTGGTTTTTACTCTTCATTTTGGGTGCACACAGGTGTATCTGTGCAATAATTTGGAAGAATATTGCTCTTCCTTTCTGTTTTTCTGTATGGAGTTCAGTGGGCCACAATATTTTTCTCGGAGTCTGCTCTAATGCTGTGATCTCACATATGCCCTCACAAAGATGAGGCTGAGCAGCCTGTTCGTTTGTTTTTCAGTTTAAAAGAGCTCATTTGAATCTTTGCAACCAAAGCTTATTTCAGGTTTTATTTCTAAAAGCGCACTTGACCCTTTCAGTGATAAAAGTAACACGTGTTGACATGGCAAAATTGTCCAAATTCAAGCACCTGAATTCAGGATGTCACCTTCCCTTTGGTGCTTCTGGCTTTGTGTGCCTACATGGAACACAAATCCCTAGTGTGGGAAAAATAAAGCCATTGCTTTGTAGGTGCCTGAAACTTGGCCAGGGGAATTTACGAAGGATATTGTTTTTGCTTTGTCTGTTTGCTTTCTTATGAATTGCTGCTCACAGCGGAGTATAAACCTGAACTCCAAAAGAACACAAGATGGGATATTTCTGGATTCCCAACAAGTTTCTGGACAATTATGAAGAAACCTCATCACGCAGCAAGGGAGTACAAACTGCCCCAAACCCTCTTTTTCCAGATCTTGGAGAGTCACAACCCTCTGAGGCAAGCTGTGAATCAATTCCCTGCTCAGGATTTCACTTGACAGACCCAGCACAGCCCTAAATATCATCTGTGGGGAAATGATTCCTGTATTTGTTTGTTTTTCTGTCCATATTTCACTGCCCAGAAGCCAATGAGGGGATTTTACAGCAGGGCTGCTGAAGTTCTCCAACTACAGCCCAGCTGGAAAACACACACTAGAGTTTTCTCCTTTTTACTTCCTGGCAATGAGTTTTAGTCCTGTCAGTTAAACCCACCTCAGAGAAGAAAAAAAGGGAGAAATGATTGCTCAGTGAATCTCAGAAGAATGATGGAGTTGTACAGCCCCAGAAGGATTTTAGGCAGTTTTATATTGCCCAGCTCAGCTCACATTTATTTTGTCTGTCTCACTGTCTGAGCTATGTGATGGGTAGAGAAAACTTCCTCTGCTGCCTGATGGATCTGAGCAATCTGGCTGGATGAAACAGAGAAGAGAGTTCTTAGCTGCACAGAAGGCCAAAATCTGTGTTGTAATTTATATATTTATCTGTATCTATATCTATATTTATCTATGCTGTAATTATATATTTATTTTATTATGCTATAGTTTAATATAAGCAAGTACTAGAGAGTGTTAAAAAATAGTTTTTACATAGAGAAAATCAAAGAGTCAGTAAAGAATTAGGAATTTTTTTAACAGGTAAATGCTTCCATATAAACTTAGTTATGTCCAACTGCTTGAACTCAGAGGAGGAATAACTGCAACAATCTGGAAATCTGTGCTGCAAATGTAACTCTCTTCTAGATAAAAACATAAACATATCCTAAATCAGAGTAATTATCCAATTGTGCTGGGTTCTGGCTACGTGAGACACTCAAAAGTCTCCCAAGAACCTGGAGATACTCTGAGGAAAGTGTTCTGCCAGTGAAGATTTATCCACAGTTTCACCTGATAAGATTGTTCATCTTGTTTTGAGCAGTGCAATTTGCCCTCCTCAGCACTCTGCCTTACATTCATATATGTAGAGAAGAACTGATTGATTATCTTCAGGCTTCCTGCCACTAAACTCAGCAAATTAGCTGCTCATGATTCCAGCAAATGACTGCTCTTTCTTTTTTTTTTTTTTTCTGGTGCTCCAGGAGAAATTGAACTGCAAAGGGATGGCTGGGAAGCCAAGAGCTTGTTCAGAAACTCCCTAAAGAAGAAAATGCTGGAGAGCTTCTGTTAGAATTGATCAAGAGGCACAGGAAAATGTGGGATGGTTCTGGTGTGCCAGAGAATCCAAGGAAAACCAGCTCTGTTTCTCTCGGTGCCTTTTCTGCAGTGAGATCAGGTGCTGTGTGTCACACGCAGAGAATCATCGATGCTTGGGTTGGAAGGGACCTTAAATCCCCTGATGGGGACTCCACCACTGCCCTGAGCAGCTCTGCTGGGGCTGGACAACCCTTTCCATGGATAATTTTCCCAAATCTCCACCCTGAGCCTGCCCTGGCCCAGCCTGAGGCCGTTCCCTCTCCTCCTGTCCCTGTTCCCTGGGATAAGATCCCAAATCCCCCCGGCTGTCCCCTCCTGTCAGGAGCTGTGCAGAGCCACAAGGTCCCCCCTGATCCCCCTTTTCTCCAGGCTGAGCCCCTTCCCAGCTCCCTCAGCCTCTCCTGGTGCTCCAGACCCTTCCCCAGCTCCATTCCCTTCCCTGGCCACGCTCCATCCCCTCAAAGTCCTTCTTTTTGGGGGATTTCACCAGGATGCCATTCCTTATGTGACCACAAACCAGGAGCAAACCCAGCCTCTAAAATCAGGGTTTAAAATGAACTTCACCAAGCCTCCATTTCTCAGGATTTTCCCTGCGTCCACCCCCAGTTGGTGTCAGGAGTGAACATCTCACAAAGCCTCAGCTCAGCTCTCCAGCCGTGGGATCCGGGACAAATCACTTTCATTTTGTCTCCTGGTTTTCCTTTCACCTTAACAATGCACTTTCTGCCACTTGGGAGAAGCTGCTTATTTCCTTTGGCCGTTGCATGGACTTTGAGTCCAAATGAGAAATGATAATCCATCATTTCTCAAATGTGCTCTCTGCTAAAAAAAAAAAAAAAAAAGGTGAAAAAAAAGTGAAAAAAGCTTTTCCAAGCTGGGAGGAGATGTGGTTCTTCAAGGAGTGGAGACATCTTTCAGTTTTGAGAATATTCCGCTGCAGTGTCACCAGCTGAGCTAAAAGTGTTCCAGCTGGAAGGTGCTGAGAGCAGGACAGGCGTGGCCTTGCTGACCCAGGGTCCTTGATAGGAGTGTATTTGAGGGAAAATCCCACTTTTCAGGGAAAATATGGTTTGAATGCTGCAGGGAGAGGGAAAGCCCTGGGCTCCAGGGCTCTGGGTTGCAGCTCTGGACGTTCACTTGAGAAAAAGCTTAACCAAGTTTAGATTCATTTGTTTTTTTCCTCTCTAACCATTTATTTTTCCTTGTCTGAATATAAATTTGTCACGTGGGTTTCCTAGACGCTGAAGAAGGAGAATGGAGCTCTGTGAGTTCTGTGTGAGTTCTGGTGAGGTGGCACCCGGCCCCACCCAGTGCAATTTGACCATTTCCCTCTCATTTCTCCTCAATCTCAGTGACTCCAACCCCTCTCTTCTTCTTTTGCATTTTAAATCTTATTTGTATCATTCCATTCTCCCTGTTCATTTTTTTTCCCCCCTTCCATAAAACCCAGTAAAATATTAATGTGGCATAACAAATCTCTCTGTGCTGGGAGTCTCTTGGAACTATTGATGAAGCCATGAATAAATGATGAACCTTGATTTTGCTTGTGGTATATCAGATTTCACGTGTTTATTACAATTTCTGTGAAGTCAGCTCATCCAAAAGTGGTTTTGGTTTTGTTTGCCTGCTTTTATTTTAGGTAGCCCTTGATTTCTTAACCTTTGGAAAAGTTAATGTCTGATGTAGTGTAACCTAAAATATGAAAATTCCATTTGGATCAATTTTTGTAGTTTTTGTTATCTAGAAAAGTTAAAAAAAAAGGGAAAAAAACAACTCTCTGCTTATCCCAGAAAAAAAATAGAAATACAAATATATTTTTTCCTTATGCTGTTGAGCTGCATCTTCCAATATCACCTTGGCCTAAGGAAAAAACTTCCAAATGTGATGGAAGTTTTCGTTATTAAAAAAAGGAAAATCCCCAAACCTTGAGTATTGTAGCAGTAATTCTATTTTATTTGGGAAAAATGTGTCTCTTTAGCAATCTTAATCAAGATTTTTATTCCAATTAGAGATTATTTTGAAAGTTTAAGTGTGGAATGCTCCTTCTGAAATTATAATTATGTGTTAGTGGTTTTTTTAATTTTTTTTTTTTTTTTTTTTTTTTTTTTTTTTTTTTTTTTTTTTTTTTTGAGGGAGATTGGTGGCAAAATAAATCTGAAGTAGTTTTTCTGGAGATGTCTGCACTCCTGAGAGTTTTCCTGGTTTACTGACAAAGGATCTGCTCATTTGGGCATCTTATTCCTGAAAGAATCCGATCAGAGATGGGTTTTTTTATACCATGGATTTTCCAACAATCCACTGAAGGGAAGCAAAAGAGAGTTTGGAGTTAAATCTCTGAAAGAAAGAATTCCTGGTGTACAGATGTCACTTCCAGGCTGAAAACAAACAGAGCTGTTGGCAGAAAAGAAGAAATCCCTGCTTATTTAGGCTCTTTCACTCATCCCTGTGGGCCACACAGAGTTCAGAGCAGGAAATTCCCTGCTCCAGAAATGCAGGTGAAAATGCTGATAAGCAGAGTTGGGAGAATAAAATCTCCCAATCTTTTCATAAAAAGTGTTATGTATTTAGAACTTCACTGTTATGTATTTAGAACAATTTGCATATAGGGAAGAATAAGGAAGATGCCTGGGAATCCTTCAAAAAATTAATATAGAAGTTATATTATGATATGCTAATATTTGAAAATTTTAAAATGCATTCTGAAAGATCTTTTCAAATTTGAAGCTGCAGGTAGTATTATGATAAATTCCTAATTGTTGTTTAGGCTTATTTCTTATTAAATATTTCTCAGGTAAACTCTGCCTGGTGCTTAAAATGACCAAAAGTTCTGCAAAGGCCACCCAAAAAGGAGACACCAAAGGGGGAACTGAAATCCATGAGGAGAAAGGTGAGGAAATCTGACTCTCAGGTAATGTCACCTGATAAAAATCCTCCAAACTCACAAGGTCAAGCAGAGCTCTAAGGGAAAATTCAGTGTTCGGCTCACAGTCTTTTCAGTACATTAATAATTATTATTAATAATCAATAAAAATGACAAACACCACGGTGAGATGGCAAAGCAGGACAGAGGAATTTGGTGCTTTCTGCTTTAAGCACAACACATCCAAAAAAGTCTTTTTCCTTCATATATTGCAGTAATTGAGTTCCTTAAAATGCAAATCAGAGGATGAATAATTAGGAACAAATAGCCAGCTCTAATTCTCCAAGAATTCTCCTGTTTCAGGTGTGCAGTCACCCCTGTGGCTCTGGGTTACCTCTCCCACTACCTCCCAGACCTTTGCATTACAGGTCATGACAGTGATGACTGAAGCATTTCAGAGTTCTCATAGAAATAAAGAGATTTTTTCCCCACCTCCCCTAGGGCAGAATGGATAATTGCTGGGTCATTTCAATTTCATTCCCAGCCCCTTGGGAGAGGATGCAGCACCATCTCCCACCACCCCTGTGTTGACCTGATTTTTAAAAGTGTTAAGTTTTCCTTTATCATTCTTTTGAAAGTTTTAAAGTTCTTTTAAAAGTTTTCTATGCCTTCTGATGTTTACATATTTCTGCTGGAGTTCTCACGCACTGTCCATGTAAATAATGATTGTTTTGCATTCTTCTTTGTGGAAAGAGAGAATTGATGGGCTGTTGGTTTGACCAGTGTGGTTGGAGAGGTGGCAATTCCACCCTCCAATCCACTGTCACTTTTGGAATTCTATATATTGCAAAGTCAAAAATAAAATTAGCTCTTTTTCTCTTTTGAACTCACCAAGCTTCTGTGTGCTCATTTCGTGTCCAATGACAACAGCCCTGCACTTGGTCATTCTGCTGCCCACCTCTTTCCAGAGCCTGAAGGTGGCTGAATCCACAAACCCCTGACAACAGGGTGGAAAATGTCCAGTTGGATGAGAAAAGGCAGCTCAGAGGAGTGCACGTGGAATGCTGATGAGTTTCTCCAGTGGCCTGAGTGTGGCACTGAGGGATTTTCATGGAAGGAATGTGACAAATGGCCAATGCAGGTACAACCCCAGCTGCAGCCACCCCTCAAGCAAATGCAGGAGGGGCTGCTCTGAAGTCACTCCTTCAGCCACTCTGCTCATGACAGAAAATAAAAGATGGTGATAGGACTTGTGATACCTAAAAAATGAGCCAAATTTGCTGGGCAATGAGAAAATGCATTGCATCCTCTTTGAGAGGAAAAATCCCAGGTTTCCACCTATTTTCTCCCCTTATTTTTTGGTAGCAAAATGCTCCCCAGAGGAATGATGGTCGTTGTCTCCTGTGGATCTCAGACAAAAGAGGCTGCTTTATCGATCTCCACTCCTTGCTGCAAAGCTATAATTAAAAATAAGTATTAAAGGTGATTCCAGCCTAACCTGGCACTCCAGAGCTGGCTGTGTACAATAAAAATCACCTCATGTTCTCCTCGTCAGGAGAGCCCTCAGTGATCCAATTTCAGAGTTCTGCAGAGGTAATTGAAGGCTGCAGGAGGTTGTTCTGCACAAGCTCAGATTAGGACTTAGCTGAGAACGTGTCAGATGCAGCCACAGCTCAGCCCCATCTCCTGCAGATTTTGGGGAGGATCAGGACAGGGCTGAAGGTGAGAAGTCCAGCACTGTGCACACTCAAGAATTAAGAGTGTTTTGATACACAGGCAGTGGATATATGTTGTATTTAATTAGCAATTACTTATAAAAATGGTATTAATCTTTTATAATGTTGACTTGTGTGCTCTGACAGCTTGGTTGGGTTTTTCTGGCTGGGAGGAAGGATGGTAACACTGCCAGATGATCTGTCTCTGAGACAGGAAGATCATTCTCTGAGTACATAAACAGTATGAATATATATGCCATGAATATATTTATAAATATGGTCAGGATAGGATCTGTTTAACCAGGAAAGGTCAGGATTGAGCCCTCAGGAATCTCATTTCAGACAAGCCCAAGCCTGCACTTCTATCACTGTTTACATGTGCTGGCTCACATTTCACAGTGGAAATTGCCTCTATTAGAGTTTATTTTATACTTTGCTTGCAACTGGAACTGAGTAATTTTCTAATATATTGAGTTCTCAGACCTTGGGACATTGCTGTGCAAGGGAGTTGTACCTTTGAAAAGCACCTCAGTCCTTGTGCAGCCTGTCCTGGAATCCAGCACCACCCCAGAGCCCCAAATTTCCCTATTTTTTATAATTTCTTTTTAAAAATGAGCAAATAGGCTGTGTTCTTATCCAGCTCCTGATTTGTGTAGCTGCTGATCTTATATGCTTGGGTGGCAGATGGATGGTGCAAGCTGTAAAATACTAAGGCAAAGGAAAGGGTAGCCTGTGAGATTACTAATCAATTTTCCAAAGAACTGTCTCGCAGAAGGGCCAGCTGTAAATTGTTTCATATTTCTTTTTAATTTACACAAAACCATCTAAGGTGACCTGCTGGCATCTGTCTGTGTTGATTTTCGTGTATTTTATTGGTCTTTTAGCACTGCTTCTATTGCTCATCAGATACTCTGAATGTGTCTGTGAAGTTGCCCCAGGAAAATAAAGATGCTTACGGTGGAGATGATTTCCCTCATTTTGGGACACATTATATTTATTAATCTAATGCTGAATCTCTTCATATTTCTGCTTTGGAAAGTGTGAATAGCAATTTAGGCTCTCTTTGTGCTGGGTGCTCTGCTTCTTAATGGGACATATCCTGACAGCCAGTCTCATGCACTGGATGAAAGAGATAAAACATGGGGAAGAAAAATTACCAGCAGCATCTTTCATAGAGACAGAGCTGAGTTTAATTCACATAAAATAATCTGTGGCATGGTCAGGGGCTGAACTTTGATGTTGGGCTCTTCTTCTCAAGGCCAGGCACACACACGTCCATCCTCAGTTTCAAAGGAATAAAGATGAATCTCTTGGAAAAAAGCCAGAATTAATTGAGAGGAAACAGAAATCTGTTAAACTGGAAATTTGAAAGTTACTGTTGATGGGATAAACATTAAAAAAAAAAATCTGTATATCACTTGCATTTTCTAAATATTTCAAATGATAGAAGCTTTGATTTTAGAGTGTGTGGAAGATGATCTGTCAGCTTCTCTAAAATTTGCTTTGTTTCTCAGAGAAGAAAGAAGAAAGTCATGTAGTTTAAAAACAATAATTGAAGTTTGCTAATTTGCAGCTCTTTGCTTTTGCCTTCAAATAATTGCACTGTAACAGCTCAAGAAGGGTGTGTGATTGTTGCTGCAATAACACTACTAATGAAGTGATTTGCTTTTGCTATTAATACATCTGAAGAAATCTCTGCAAAGCTTTCGTAAAAAGCTCATTGGACTTTTCTACCCGTGTCTACAACCCAACATCTGATTATCCCCTTTGTTATTTCCATCAGGCACTAATAGCTTCGCATGGCTTAAAAATTGAGGACAACATCCTCAGCTGCTCTGAGTGGGAAAAGTGCCTGGGCTCCCTCAATTGCACCCACAAGAATCTCCCTCCTACCTCAGACAATAAAACCCATTTATGTCAGCAACAGCAAGATGCTGCTTCAACAGAAGGAAAATCCCCCTTAAATGAATTTATTTTCTCTTTAACTTCCAATGTGAGTGTAATTTTTTTATAATAAGAGGGAAATCCTGGGTAGGACAAATGGTTTAAATATTTAAATATGGAGATTAAACCGGTTCTGTGAGTTTACTGAACCTGGAGAAGGCAAGCAGTGAGATGACAGAGAATTAGGGAAGACACAGCAAGCAGGAGCAGGAATTAGGGATGCCAAGAGCAAAGGTTGGTAACGCACTCCTGAATCCTCATGGGCTGGGAAGTTTGGATCTGTGATCAGTGACACCAAAACCTCAGGTGATTTATTCATAAAGGCTTTGCTCAGCTTTGAAGTCAGAATTTTCCCTTAGTAAGGGCTTCAAGATGAGACCCCAGATGACAAAAGGCACTGGATCAAGGAGGGTGCAGTAAGTTAGTGAAATGCAGGATGGCACTTCTGCTCATTCAAAGTCATTTCCCAGTCCTCAGCCTAGGCTGGGAGCCAAGCAAAGCAAGGCCTTCATTAGGAATGAATCACAAACTTCACAAAATAAAGACAATCTTCAGCTCACTAAATTTATGGGGGAAAAACCCCAACCCTGCCCCGTGACCAGACTTTAGCTGAATATTACAATATTTACAGCAAAGGATGTAAACCTTGACAGGGGGGTGATAAAACCAACACCAACCCTTTTTTTGCCTTTTATACCCCAACCACACCAACAAATTTTAATTTTTATTGGGCTTCAAGTCTCACTCCTAGCCCTGAAGAAGAGGAGGACTAAAGGTCCCTCACACCATGATAATGAAGGGTGTGTGCTTTCTTCTGCAAAGACCTTGTTAACTGGTTCAGGAGCACTTTTATTTCTTGCATGTGCCTGCTGCAATATCTACAGGAGCTGGAAAATGAAACCCCACTTCACAGCAAAGTAGAGCTTTTGCCTCTTTCTTTTCAGGGCTGCTCTCAAGGACAAGGGGTTATTAGTGGCCTTTCACTCTCCAGGGCAGGAACTTCTCAGGCTTCAGAAATTTTTACCCTGTTGAGTGAATGCAATCCATTGAATTTCTTTATTGCTTTCATGTTGCTTTGGTCTACTTCGATTTTTGAGAAAATAATTAACTGCTACTCAAGCCAGGAGAATGAAACTGGAAGCGCAAGCGTAACACAAAGAAATCCTCAAATAACCTTGGAATAGTATGAGCTGATTTTTTATTTAGCTACCAGTTCTGAAAAATCGAGGCAAATAATTTTGGATTTGCTTTAACAAAAGCATTTTGAAACCTTTTGAGCCAAAAGTAAAACTGGAGGTTAGCTTGTGAAATGAAATCTTCCACTTGTTCCAGGCTTCTGAATACTTTGAGATTGTCTAATATTAAATTTTTAAAAAAGTGAATACATTTCATTTAGTAAAACTTTAAAATTATTAGCTTGAACTTCTTTTTCTCCACAAATCGTATCACCTTTTTTTCTGATTAAACAACTAGATGCAACTGGCAAAGTATCATATTAGCAATACAAGTGGATTTACCTGTGTATTTTTGGAAATGCAATAGGCAAAAATAGGCAACTTTTTTTTTTTTTTCCTAAGAACAAGTCTGGGCAATAAATCAGAAAAGAAATGATTATGTGTGCAAGATAAAAAAAAAGGGTTTTGCTAGCAAGTCTCATATCCAGAGATAAAAATTAAGAAATATATGTTTAATTTTGCTGTTCCTGAAAAATCTGTGTGCGTGGACTGTGAAACAGAAGAGGAACAATTTTTCCTCCAGCTGGAAGTGGTGGCAGAGGACTGGGCACATCCTTTTATTTTTGTAGGAATGCAGAGAACATCTGGAAGCAGAGAACTGGAGGAGCAGAGAACTCAAGGAAGCAGAACATGATTCCATAAAGGGAAAAGAGGTTTTTTTTTTTTTTATTTGGAGGTGAGGGAAAGAGCAAAAATGCAATTCCCAGCACATCCTCTGGAGCATCCCTGGGTTCCTGCCATCCCCAGGTACTGCAGTTCTGTGCTGCAGCAACCTGATATTGACAGGGATCTTTCTGCTGGAAACTGGGAAAAGGACAAACCTTTCACTCCACTTTAGCAATGAAAAAATATTTTTAGTGTTGTTTCCATTATTATCTAAGGCTCAGTAACTGAAACATGCAGGAGGAACAGTAGCAAGTTGAAATTATTCAGAGTTCCTCTGAATTTGTGCATCTTTATTTCCCTTTAGTTTGGAATGCAAAAGGCTCACACTGGGACATCTCAGCACAAGGAAATAAAACACTAAACCAGAAATGCAATCCATGGAGCCATCAGCTGTGAGGTGCTGGGCAAGGGCATTTGGCAAACTGGTAACATTTAAAAAAAAATATTTTAAAGTTTCTATACAACAATATTTGTGCAAGTTCCCTAAGGACCCACAGAGGTGTCAAAAGCATTTCAACAGGCAATGATGGGGGACAGCAGTGGCAAGAATTTGGCCATTAAATGTCCATACACAGATGATGGAAATGTTCAAAAACGAGTAGATGTGGCACTTCACCCTGAAGGTCTTTTCCAGCCTAAATGATTCCATGATCCTGTGGGATGGATCATTCAGGAAAAAGCAGTCTGTAAATTTTATTGATATTTGCAGCTGTCAAAGCAAATACCTCTGTACTTCACAAATGTATTTTAACAAAACCACTCTTTAAACCATTAGGTACATTTTTCTTATATTTTTTAATTACATAAGCAAGTTCCTAATTCTTCCTGATGAAAAATCTAATAATCCTGGCTATATTTGTTATCTTGCATTTTAAAAGTCTTAAAAATTTAGAAAATTTCACTTTTTTTTTGTATTTTAAAAGCACCCTTGAGTTAATAGCCTGCAAGTCAACTTCAGGAAACTAATGGTACAGCCAGGAAAAATCAGGTGTATTTGAGTTTTCATCTTATTGGAAAGGTTCAAAATACAACCTACAGGAATTGATTTAAGTGTCAAAGTTGGTATTATAAAAATGAAAATTAACTGTCAAAGAGTAAATAAAAGGAAGAAAAGATGTGACACATCTATTCAGTCCTCGCTAACACAAACCAGGGTCACCTGTCTTGAAAGCAATATTGGTAAATGTCTATTTAATCATATTTGAAAGCCTTTTCTTCACAAAAAAAAAATTCTATTTTCCATAAGCTACTCCAGCTTTTAGTCATCCTTACTGTTAAAAAACAGAAAGATTGTTCTAGTAAGCTCCCTTTGGGATTATTTTATCCAGGCAGCACAAAACACTTTGCTCAGGAAATTTTCCTGAAATTATTTGATTCCTAATGCAAGTTTTCCAGCCCCACCCTACAAAGGGCATGGTTTCTGTCATTCAAATTTTTACTACATCCAGGCAGCAGCATTAAAGAAAATGTCACATTTTTGGACTGGAGAAGAGTACGTGGGCAGGGTGGTGGAGCAGGAGTGGAGTCAGCGGTGGTGCTCAGGACACGAGGGTCGGCTCTCAGACCCCTCCAAACTCCCCTGGGTGTTTGTGCCCCTCTCCCTTTTCCGGGATGGCTGCAAACCTCGTGCAGCTGATGCCTCGTGAAGGCTGAGCTAGAGCAGCGGCTGGACAGAGTTACAGAATAAAGTAGGGATTTTCTCAGGGTCTGGGTGTCAAGATGACCCCGAGAGTGTAAAAGTCCTCGTTCCCCAGCCCATGCAGCCAAAGGAGTCTGAAATGTGTAGGATCAACCTCTCAAGGTTGTTTATTTTCCCTTCTCTAGAACATTCTCTCTCTGCCCTGCTGAGCTCTGTCCAGCAGCTCGGCCATGGCATTCTGTCTGCCCTCAGGGCAGTGTTCACATTTTATACCAAAAACTCCGTGTGCCGTGGTTACAATAACGTGCCAATATCTGTCATTGATGTTGGACAGTGTGTCTGTGCCTTAAACCAACAGAAAAGTGTCACCAGCACAGCGAGACATGGAGGGCAAGGAGAAGGAGAAGAAGGTCAGGACACGCCCAAATCCCTCCATCTTGACCCCTTGAACCCCATTCTAAAAAGCCCCAAAATTCTACTTTTTCACCCTGTGTTAATTCAACTACCACACTGCTCAAACCCTTGTGGCTGTAATTCCTCATACAGAGTTGGCAGCTTTTTCCACGGGCTAAAATCAAAGCCACAGGTGTTTTTGACTTTCTGCCAGGGTCTCTGAGCCCCCTGCCAGGGTCTGGAGCCAGCCAGGGCAGCCAGAGGGATGTCCCGGGTTCCAACAGGATTTATTCAAAGGATCTCCTCCATGGATCCACCTTGGGCAGCACCAGAGCCCAGCCAGGGCTGCACCCAAGAGGAACCAAAATGGTCCCAAAATGCACGAGCGCTCCCGGGGGCTCTCACTGGGATCAGCTCTGCTCCATTTGCACCTTGCAGTTCATTGTCCCATTCCAGCTTTAGCCCAGGCACTCCCATCCTGCTTGTTTTTCTCTCTCCAGCCCACGCTGTTTGTGCTCCTGGGGCTGAGATTTGGATCATTTGTCCTTGGTGCCCAGCTGGAGCAGGAATTGTTTTGTCTCCCTGCTCTGTGCACAGAGCTCACCATCCCATAATATGAAGCTCAGAACTGCACACTAAAGCAGCACAGAATATGAAAAATATAAAAGCTAAACCTGAGGCATCACAGGAAGGGCCTCTGAGCCTTTCTTCCAATGGTTCTGCCCAGTCCTGACACCTCCCATGGATGGGGACCCCCCACGCCGTGGACTGCGAGCTCAGCTGGGTTTGGTGGATGATCCAGAAACTCCCACATCAAACTTCATTTGACTTTGGATATGCTGGTATTTGTGTGACCAAAAAAGCAGCTTTTATTGGAAAGTTTCGTTCAGGGGAATAAATTAAATCCAGACATGTAGAATGCGTTTAAACTTTGGGACAGCAGAGACCATCTGTAAATAGAGGCACTATTTACACAATTGGAAAATATTGTATTAGAATTATGCAGCAATCTTGTCGTCAGTGACCCAGGAGTGTCTGCAGGACTCTGCTGAAGCTTTTTGAACCAAAGTGTTGTCCAAAATAACCTGGGCATGAACAAAACCAGGAGCAATTGACTGTCATTAATTATGGATACGTGCAGAGAGGATATAGCTTTGTGCAAAATCAAATTGTTCCAAAATTCCACGGAAAGCAGGCTGCTCTATCAGTAAATGTGGTCCTTGCTTTGCCTTCCTCTCTGGGTGGTTGAAGAGAGGCATAATGAGGTTATTGTGGATGGAAGGAAATGGTCAAGGGCTCAAATGCCAGCAGGTCACGAAACTTTAACATCAGAACCACTCCAAATGATTGTGGGCTCATCAGCTGAAAATGTGACATGAAAAATGTTAAAACTTCAGTGTACAGAATGACACAACACACCAGGTTATGACATAATCCAGGAGCTGAGCAGGAGCAACTGTTTTCAATATCAAGGAAAAAAATTATTTCATAGCAATGCAGCTGGTCACTGAAATATGGGGTTTTTAACTGAATCAGAGTGTGACAGTGCTAAACTCTCTCATTGTCACAGGCAGACAACAATCTGATATAGAAAATGATGTTCAAAAATGCTAAACTGCATTTTAATGAATTTCACCTCAGAATAAAGGTTATCATGTTTTGTAAGAGATACCAGGGTGGCAGGCCCAGGTGGGCACTGCGTTGTGTCACCTGGCACAAATGCCATGAGAGAATAAAAGGTGAAATATGGTCCTATAAGAGATAGATCTTGAATGTTTATTTCTTAATATTATAGTCTGATTTTGTTGGCATTATCAATGTTCTTCTTGGATTCAAAACCAAAATAGCCATTAAAACTGTCTTCCGAGGAGAAATTCCAAATCTCCTTGAAATTTAGTGATACCATTTTATCTTGACACAAGAGCAGAGCCAGACTTAACTTCTTAACCCACACTGGAATTACTGGAGGTTGTGAGGAGGGTCTGTTGGGAAGCCATCAGTCACTCATTCTGGCCCAAATGTTTATCATTAAATTGTCCTCAGAACTATTTTCATTGTCTGCCACCTGACAACTGAAACCTGATTTTAGTTCCACCTCAGCTTCCTGCACCACAGCATCAGCTTTCATCCTGCTAATTATTCCAGAGTGACATGTGCTGTGGATTATTTGCACTTGTCCAGTAACTCCTAAAGAATGACATTTATCTCCCAGCCACCATGGGGGGTTCAACTGGCATTTTCTGCCATTGCTGCAGCTTCACTGTCCGATTTTAAATGTTCCATTACATTTTGGAAGTCAATAACATCCTATCTATCTATCTATCTATCTACCTATCCATCTATCATCTCTTTTTAATTTCTCACAAAATTTACCATGTCCCACAGGCCCAGCAGCTGACTTAGGAAAACTTTCACACATTCCCAGCCTTGGCTTGAGCTGCAATGAGTCAATCTTTTCTCTTTTCCCTTTTCCCTTTTCTCTTTTTTCTCTTTTTTCTTTTCTCTCTTTTTTCTCTTTTACCTTTTTTTCTCTTTTCTCTTTTCCCTTTTTTCTATTTTTTCTCTTTTCCCTTTTTTCTCTTTTCTCTTTTTTCCCTCTTTTCTCTTTTCCCCTTTTTCTCTTTTTTTCTCTTTTTTCTCTTTTTTCTCTTTTCTCTTTTCCCTTTTTTCTATTTTTTCTCTTTTTCCCCCTTTTTTTTCTTTTTTCTCTTTTTTCTCTTTTTGCTCTTTTTTTCTCTTTTCTCTTGTCCCTTTTCTCTCTTTTTTCTCTCTTTTCCCTCTTTTATCTTTTCCCTTTTTTCTCTTTTTTCTCTTTTTTTCTCTTTTTTCTCTTTTTTCTCTTTTTTCTCTTTTCTCCTTTCCCTTTTCTCTTTTCCCCCTTTCTTTGCCCAGGGTATATTTCCATAGGTCCACAGCCACCACCAAGGCTGGTTTCCACCTTGCTCAGGTTCTTTATCTTCTTTGTTCTTCCAGCACAAACTCATGTCAAACCTTTGTGAAAGAATATTTTTGTGAAAATATTTCCATCCACACTTCTTATAACAGGAAAATTCTTTCCCAGATTCTCTTCTTTCTAGATTAAAAAAAGTGTGCTCGGATACAGCTGGTGGTGTTACATTAATTAGTACTGTTACAATAATTATTAATGAATTATCATCTCTTTAACATTTCTAGCAAAGTGAATAATGAAATGTAATGGGGTATTGTGTTGAACTGGTATTATTGTTTTGAAAATGCAGAGTTAAACCAGATTATCGATAAAGAAAAAGCAAATGAAGCTGTAGTGACCTACACAAGCTGCAAATTAACCCAAAAATGGTGTTTTAATGAGATCCATGTGATCAGGAGAGTTCTAGGCAGGAGAAATTCCCTTCTAAAGTAGATTTTTCTCACAAAAAATGGACATATATGTTATACAGAGCTTGATTTCAGTACATGTAATTCAGTGTTTATTAGCTGCTGACACTAATTCTGAAATTCCTAAGCAACACCAAATTATTTATTTTACTGACAGTTCAGTGAACCATTTTTTTAGGTTAAATTTTACTAGATAAACTCAAATAGGCCAGTGCTAAAAACAAGACACCCTTAGTACTTCTGGTCTTCCATCTGTACTGTTTGCCTCAATTTCTCTTTTGCTCTTCAGCTCTGATGTGGGTCTGATCAGTGAGGGCATTCCCAGGAATTTTGGGAGATATCAAACACTTTTTGTATCGTTCATCAGAACACCAACAGAAGATCTTGGAGAACTCCTTGTGCTGCCTAAATATTTGCCTTTAAAAAACAAAACAAAAGCATCAACGACACCCGAAGCAGCTTTTACAAGAGTCAAAGTGCAAATGTCCAACTCAGGCTGTTCCCACTTGGAAATTACTCCAACATTGCCTCACAGAAAACCTGGAAGAGATGGAAAAGCAGAGTGCATTTTCTCCTGACATCTCCGTGGGCTCACAGGTTCCTCAGATGGGACAACATCAGAATAAGGATTTGGTGAAAATATTATATTGGCATAACTTATGACACGGGTGACAAAAAATTACTGCATTGCAGCTTTCAAACATGAAAGGCAAAAGTTTTTAACCTTCTAAAAATTTAAGAATTTTTCCATCCCATTTTACAAGTAACAGAAGGAAGTGTCATTTATTCATTTTTCTACTTCTAATTAGTTTTTCTTGGTAATTAATAATTTTTATTTAAAAAAATTGCTGTTTAAACCAGGTTTAAGAATCTGAATCAGTCCTCACCTCTGCCAGCCCACCTCACCCTTTGGGCACCTCTGAGCAGATCCTGATGTTTAGGATTGCTCACAGATCCCCTGGATTTTATCTACATGTTCTTATCTGCACCCAGGCAATTCTCCAGCACCATATACTGATAGAAACCTCATTGTAAATACAACTCTGAGTAAACTGCTGGGTTAGAATTCCCCTCAGAGTGTTGGTCTGGCACACAGGACTTCATCCGAGCTCTGTATATTTTGATTCCTTCCTTCACAGCTGCTTTATTTTCCCTGCAAAGCAGGGACTTTCACGCATTCTCTAATTTTATTTTATTTTAAGTTGGGGTTTTTTTTTACATCTGGCTTCAGAGCAGTTACTGTAGAGCTCTACAACTCTGTGTAAGAGCACACCCAGCTTAGTCAGGGCTCTGATTTTCCTGGCCCCCTGGTGCACTAACAGGAGGTGTTATGACTACTACAGAGTGCAGTGCTGAAATCAGCACCGAGCCCACCCCGGCTGCAGCAAAGCTCCGAGCTCATAAACCCAGATAAAATACAGCTCCACGAGAGCTGGCTTTCACATGCTGCCTATTAGTGCCTGGCAGTAGATAAATATCAAATATTAATATTTTTTATTAACTGAGAGTTTGGAAAGTAATCTAATTAGTGGCCTAATAAAGAAAAATGTTTGCCCGGGAATTAATCACACCTTGAGATAGTTCACTCCATTAGTTTTGACATCTTCATCTGAAGGAGCTGCCTCTGCATCCCAGTCTGGGCACCATTAAATGCAATTAATTGGGAGGAAACAGCTGTTGTTGTATCATTTGCTATGACCAAGACAGAGATGCGATTGCAAAGCTTTTTGTTAGAAATATTTTCCAGACAAATTCTGATTATTCTGGAAGTCAGCGGGCTCCAGCAGGAGAGAGTTGGGAAATATGTTCTCCCCAGGATGGAGACAGGGAGGGATTTCTCCACTCTCTGCTGGCTTTAGGCCACCTCTTGAGCTTGCTCATGCCTTGGGGTCTTCACAGCAGCTTGGTGGGAGTGGAAATGATGTTTGGGAAAAGGACAGATATTTTCCATGTTTCAAACAGAAAGAACTTGCATGGTCATGTCTCAGGGAACAACACAGCAAACAACAGGAAAACAAAGGGATGAGGTCATTCCAGCCCAGCCTGTGCAAACTCTCAGGGTTCTTTCCTAGAATAGACATTAAAGTCTATTTTCCTGCCTAGTTTTAAGACACCCAAGTGATGAGATACCCTGAGGGATTTTTTTATGATACTCCTTTACCTCCTGTCTTGATGTTCAACCTTCATTTTTCTTTTTCTTACTCTTCATGAAATTACCCCAGGATATGAAATTAGGCACATTATATCATTTAATTGCTCTCTTCTCTGACTCTGCAGCTTAAAAAGCAGCAAAAAAAAATACCAGAAAAACTGAACTAACAGATGTTGTAGTTGAAATAAAGCAATGCTAATTATTTATACTTTATGAAAAAAAATCCCATTTGTAAGTTTAATGCTACACCACATCTAAATATTGGTAATAATGGAATACAGAACCTTTATAGTCTGCAGGCATAATTGGTTTGATTTTTTTTTCATAAAGAGAAAATCAGTTGCAGATTTTAAAGAATTGTTTGAGGTCTTGCAGAGGGGTGGGACAGAAAGTCCCTGCTCCTGCTCATCCCTTTGCCCTAAATCTCACTTTTCTCCTTGTAATGCTCCAAACTAATTCATGGATGTGTGAATCCGTGTCAAACACAGCCTGCCATGATCTAAGATGTGCTTGTGCTTCTGCTTACAACAGGAGAACAATAAAAACAAAACACCTCTAAAGCCCTGAGGCAAAACCCGGACTAAGTGGTGTTAGATGAGGATGAGTTTAAACAAAACCAAAACGTTTGTATGAGATGACAGGGAAGATCCAAGGAATTATCCTCCTTGCCAGCCTATAAAATTAAGTGGAAAGAAGCAGCCATAAAACACTGAGGAGGAAAGGTGGTTTCATTTCTGCACGGGTTTTTAGGGCTTTTAAGCTGCACACCTTTGCTCCAGCCTTACCCAGCACGTCTGCTGCCAAAGATAGAACACGATTTAAATTTCCTCCAGGCTCCCCAGCCTTTCAGCATCACTGATAGCACAGCAACAGTAATCCTCACCTCCTGCCTCCTGCATTTGCTCCGAGTCTCTTTAGTGGCTCATATTCGTGTTTTTCCAATAATGAAGGCTTTCTGCTGATAAAACTCTTACCTATTTAAATGGCATTTTCAAGCAAATGTAGCCTCCTCTCCTAAACTTTGAGGCAAGACAAGCGAAAAAGAGCCAAATTTAAGGGAGGGAGACTCAACCAGATGGGTAAAATGGGTTCTCTGTGTGCCTGCACTAAAATGAGGGGAGATATAAAGCAGCATGAATTGGTCTTCTAAAAACATCTTAATGCAGTCTCTTCACTGTCCTTTTTCCTTTTATGATACTTGGAAAATGTTGTTATTTTTTGTTTGTCGTGGGTTTTTTTTCCCCTCTGGCTGGAAGTCAAGCCTCCCTCCAATCTCAGCTGGTGCATCCTGGGAATTTTCAGGACTTTAAAAGCTCTTCTTGAGAAATTTTGCCTTCAGATGGCCAGAGCACGTCATTGCCAGGACTGCTGAAAGGTGGGCTTTGGGAAAGTATGGATTTCTCGAGGTCGGGATTGAAGGCACTTGAGATTTCATGTTCAGACTCGAGTGTTTGTTATTTCATATCTATGTTACAGTCTCTCTACTGTGAGTTCGGCAGCTTTTTCATTAGCAAGGCACATAATGACTAACTCTTGTTACAAGGTCTTTTAAAGCTAAAGTATCCAATTAAGAAAGGACACCTAGATTATTTTCCCTTTTAACCCAATAACTGATCCCTCGAAGCCCGCAATGTGAACCTTTCTGTCCAGTCACAAAGCATCACCCAAACCCATGAAGAAGAAGGAAGAAGAAGGTGAAGAACAACCTGCCTCTGCCCTAAAACCTCTGTCTTGCTTCATATTTATTTCTGTATTCTAAAATCCCAAACTCTAAGTTTTCCACCCTGTGATATTACAGACTTCTAACCAACTACACACCCAGTAATCCCAGTGCTGTCAATTTTAAAAGCCTGTCCCACGACCTCAGGTCAAATGCAGTGTTCTCTTGTGGGTCTGTGCCTTTCAGCACAGAAAGTTTAAAATTCTCAGCATCCAGGATTCCAACAGGAAAGGGGCTCTGTCAGGCAGAACTTTGTGTCTACACCCAAACACCCAAACAAAAGCCCGAATTCAGCATCATGCTGCTGTGCTCTTTAGGCCTTAATGAAAGCACTCAATGAACCACCTGAGGGCTTCTGAGGAGGGGGAACTGAGGCAATCATTCCCCAAAAATTTGCCTCGGAAGCTTTGATTGCTTGGTGGAAGCAAACCTCTATAAAGTGTTGCTATTGGACACAAAATGAGTACACAGAAACTTGGTAAATTCAAAAGAGAAAAGAGCCAGTTTTATTCACACATCTGGTATTTAGAGAATTCCAAAGGTGACCGTGGATTGGAGGATGGAATTACCACCTCTCCAACCACACTGGTCCAAAGATCAATCCATCATTTCTCTCCACGCACAGAGAAATATGTAAACTATTCTATTTATACATGAAATTGTGTGAGAACTCTGACTCTCAAATACGTAAACATTATCAGAAGGCTAAAGAAGTTTTATGAGAACTTTAAAACTTTCAAAAGAACTATAAAAGAAAACTTGACACTTTTAAAAATCAGGGCAACAATAAAGGTTCCTCACTCGCAGGGCTGCAGGGATGTAAAAGCACATTATGGAGACAAAGCTGACGAGGAGGTTTTGAAGGAGAGCCCAAAGCACAATTCCTTTCCAGCAGGAGCTCATCCTGAATGGCTCACCTCAGGAAAACCAAGGTTTTAGAGCTGTTTGGTGTTTCACACTCAGTGGGAGTGCTGTGAAAAAGAAACAACCAGGGGCACCTGGGTTGCTCCACTCAGGCCTCCGGGCTCTCTCTGAGGCCTGGGGTCAGCAGAGAAGGAGCAGAGATTATTCTGTGAGGCACAGAGAGAAAAATGGAATGGTCAGAATCTCCTCCAGGCCATTTTTCACACAAACAACCAGTCAATAAACCAAAACCAAATAGTGTGGAAGAATTTTTTTCCCCCCTAAAATCAGAGGAGTACCCTTGGTCCAAGAGACCGAGACCTGTTCTACATCAGAAGAATGTGGGCTGACATTCTAATAATTCCAATTAATAATATTCCTAAATCTCATCAAGCCCCGAGTTCTGGTGCAGAGATTTCCCCATTTCCTTGGATCAAAAGCAAATCTGCTGGAATTAGAGGGCAGCCTCCTTGCACTGGTGGAAGCCCAAGATAAATGGCAGGAGATTCAGGCCAAGTGAGAAAGAACAGAGAGGGCAAAGTACAAACTGGCTCCAGGGAGTGGGGAAGGGAAAAGAAGCTCAAAAATAACATTGAAAAATGGGATTTTTTTTTTCCTTTCCTATCCCCACCGCTGAACACACCAACGAAAAAAGGCTCCCAAGGGATGGTCAGAGGAAGATTATTGTGGAAACTTCACAATGCTTTAAAATGCCTTTTATTTCACTCACATTCGTCTGAGAGACTGGGAAAAAGAGATAAGGAGAGGAGATGAAATGGTTTGGGGAATAAAATATTAACATATACACAACATGTCAGCAGCACAAATAAAGGAATATCTGATATTTGACTCTTTTGAGCTTTGTGATTCCCCAAAAGCATTTTATTTGCATTAATTAAACGTGCATTAATGTCTTTCACTCACGTCAGATTTTAAGGAATTTTAACAACTTGGGAGAAAGGAATCACCAATATTCACATGGTGGCATAGAAAGGAAATTCCCCATCTTTCACTCTTTGTCTGACATTTTTCTATTTCTCATTAGAAATTTTATTAAAACATTCAACATGATTCCTGGACATACCACCACAGGTATTATTTTTTTGAGATATTAAAAAAAAAATCAATAAATAATAGTGGTTACTGAGGAAGATTGTCTCTTCCTGCCTGGTGACACACAAAACTCTCCAGAGGACATAAATTAATGTAATTTAAAATTATAATTTTTTATGTGCTGCTCATTTGTACGTGTGTTTTCATGTATTAAGCTGTGAAGCAAAGAAATTCACTTTAATTTTCCACTTCTCTTGGATGCAATGACAAAGTTAGGCTGATTCAGCACACTAGGAATAATTTTGACACTTGCAGTTACCAGATGAGGTTTAATATAGGAATTCAAGCTGTCAGGGGAAATCTGCAAGTGTTTGCAGATTCATAGGTTTATCCATAAATGTTTAAGAATTTGCAAGCATTAGAAGCCCATTTTCAAATAAAATTAAAAAAAAAAAAGAAGTAGAAGAAGAAGGAAAAAATACATTTTAATCAATAGGGGATTAAACTTAACACAGCCAACAAAAAGTGCTCCTCACTGGTGGTAAAGCTGAGGCACAGAAAGAGCTTTGTTAGAAATACTCCTGGTATTCTGTTAAGATTAGTGATCACATCCCTTGGTTTGACCCAACTTCCTGGAAAAAATTCACTTCCATGTCAAACCACGACACTGAAGTTGTATCTGTGTGCCCATCTGCATCTCCCCCTCCCAGCACAAAAGCAGCCTGGTTTCAAGGCTGAGCCATTAAATTCTCTCCTTACAACATTTCCCCAGGTGGATCCACTCTGTTAAAGCCCTTGAGAAAATACCAGATTGGGGTTTTGGAGAAAAAAATGTGCCAAATGGGGAAATGAGGATAAAAATCAGCCAGATTCTGAGTCCTGGCCCCAGAGTCACAGCATCTTATTGGGAACAAGAAGCAGCCAGAAATACATGGGAAGCTGCTGCTGCTTTCATCTTCTCCAAGATTTTCTCCAGGATCTGTCATCCATGCAGCACTGGGATCCACGCTCCCCAGTGGGACCAGGTGGCTGTTTCTCACAAAAAAAAGCCATAAATGATATTATCAAAAGCTACAGAAATAAAAAAAATCAACACCAGAACGTATTTTAGGGCATCTCAAAATATCAAGAGGGATTTGTGCTGGGAGGGGGTGAGCTGGTTGGACTTTAGCAGGGAATAAATGAAAGGATTAATGCCTGGGGGGTTGTGGCAAGGGCTAAAAGTGTTTGCTGCAGGAGGAGATGGGCTCAGGATCTCTCTGTATTCCCAAGTACCACGATAAAACCCCTGCATGGTGTCTCTGGAGATGTTTCCCACTGGAACACACCTTCCTGGTGTTCCTCTGTGGGGAGTGCTCTTTAGAGGGTAGATTATTTTGGAAAAGGCTGGTGGAATCTCCACATTGTTGTGTGCTCCTGCAAAGGAGCCTGCAAGTGCTCCTGGCAAAGGAATTTTAATGAATTTGTGCTCATAAATTTCACAGAATCACAGAATGGTTTGGGTTTGAAGGAACCTCAAAGATCACCTCATTCCAAACCTCCTCCATGGGCAGGGAACCTTCCACCAGAAGGGTTTCACTTGATGATGCTTTGCTTGAATGTTTCAAATCAAACCAAGTCTCTGATGCACTGATAAAGTCTTGGAAACGCCCTCACATGTTGCAGGTGAGATTTTTCAGGAGGACCCAGAATTTTTCTTGGTCTGTTTCCAATCCAAATGAAAAACCATTTGCATGGAATCATGGAATGATTCGGGCTGGAAAAGGGACCTAAAAGCCCATCCAGTGCCACCCCTGCCATGGAGGGACACCTTCCACTGTCCCAGGCTGCTCCAAGCCCCAGTGTCCAACCTGGCCCTGGACACTTCCAGGGATCCAGGGGCAGCCACAGCTTCTCTAGGAATTCTATTCCAGGGCCTCCTCACCTTCACAGGGAGGAATTCCTTCCCAGTATCCCATTTAAACCTCCTCTTTTTCAGTTTAAAACCATTTAAATATCTCCATTCCCCATCCAAAGCCTGGTGTAGAACTATCAGGTCAAAGTTAAAGTTTTGCTTGACCTTGAGGATGGACTTTAGAATAAAAAAAATAAATAGCTTAAAGCTCATCCAAATTGTAACATTCCCATCAGGAGACAAGACACAGGATTTAAGTCATAAGGTCAGTTTTTTCCTAAATTAATTAATTTGTATTATCAGTTTTAAAACAAAGTGCAAATGCAAAACCTGTTTGCAAATGCTTCACGAGTAGCAAAAAATATGGGGGATGTCTGACAGAGGTTAAAGCAGCAACACTGGCTCAGTGTTTTATATTTCATCTAATTTTTTTTTTTTTTTTTTTTTTTTTTTTTTTGTGTTTATACAGCACTACGACTCACACATTTTAAGCACTAAGTGCAAATCATTTCTCTTCTACCACTGAGAGTTCCCATTCATCATCTGCATTACCCTTTCCTAAAGCAGGCAAAAAATAAAAAACATTTAAAAAACAACCATGCTGAATCACTATTTTTTAATGCTTTTGAAAAGAAAGAAAGAAAGAAAAAAAAACCTTGTTTGTTGTGTCAGGACATGAGGTATTGAGATTAAATCATGGGAAAGATGATTTTGCTCAGGCATTACAGAATTTTTGGGAAGTAGGAGTTCCATAAACAAGAAAGGATATTTAGCTGATCAGGTCTCTGGGAAGAGAGATGGATTTGATAACTGTTGATTGCGTGACATTTTCCTAAATGATGCCTTTGAACCCACTTTTTTTCCCAAAATGTAATGCCAAATTACCTCAAGGAAGCTGAAGGGTTTGTAGGCAGAAATGACTAAATCATCATTAAAAAAAAAAAAAAGTAATAAAACCAGAAAGCAATGAAAAACTGATTTTATGATCTGGATACAAAATAACATTCTGAGGTCTTTTCTTATCATTTTGCTAAGGGATTCCTCTGCACCATGGAAATTGTTGAAAGATTGGACTGATAAAGTCTGCTAATTTTGAGATGTCCCTTGAAAAGGAGAGAAAATATGTTAGAAATGAAAAAAATCCCAAATTAAATCTTAAGTATTCAATAAATTGTTGTCTATAAGCAAAAAATGTTTGTAAAGAGCCAAGGTCTGTGTTCTTTAAAATGTGGTTTGTATGATTTTTTTTATATTATTACATTTAGATTATTTCAGAACAGCAGAATTATTGCCAATGAAGGCAGTTTTGCCCTGGATAGGGCAAACAAGGAGAAAATGTGTCCAAAATCCTCAGAGGATGCTGAGTGGGATTCTCTTTGAGTGGCTTCCCTTTGCTGACCACGGCTCCTTCTCCTGGGATTTGTGGCTTGAGCCATTTTTGGAAGGGGCTGGAAAGGAGCAAGATGAGGATCAGACACAAAGTCCCCGCAATCGATAATTTTCCTCTTGACCTCAGGTAGTTCATGTTTTATTTACAGGCACAGCTGCAGACTTGTCAGGGGCCATTTGAGGAGGCACAGGTTCTAAGGAAGTTAAAGTAGCTCTGGTCTCACAGGAAATTCTCTTTTTGGAAATCGGTCACCATTCCTGCAGATATTGCTCCTCCAAGGTGACGCCGTTGAGCAGGACGGGAACAGAGAACTCCAGATCAGAAGGTTAAGAAAATGAACTCTCTTTTATTTCAAATTTATTTATTTCTCTATATATAGAGAACATCATGCAGACCAATTTCATTGGTCTTAGAGTAAAAACATCCCACACCATTGGTGTGCAGTGAATGACGCACGGTGGCAGAGCATATCTATAAACAATGTGAATAACAAGATAGATTAGAGAATTATTTACATTCTTTCCCAACTGCTTCCCAGGCTCTTGCCTGGTTAGAAAACCTTTCTCTTTCTCTCTGACTGAGCTGAGAATATCCACACCAAGGCATTGGCAGATGCCACCTTCACCACCCCTTGCATGTCCCAAGCAGTCATGGGTTAGACAATATCTTGAATTTCAAAAGTGAGACCAGCATTCTGAATATGTCATTTTTTGGGATATTTGTATCTTTAAGGTAACACATGACCTAAAGGAGGTTGTTTTTTCCACATCCAGTCACTTGTTCCCATTTTCATTGTTCCTAAAGCATGAAAAATGAAGGAGGGAAAGGATGAACCAATAACTTGTGGAGAAATGGATCTCTTATAAACACAGATTGGGCAAAACTCAAGTCTTTAATTTGTTAAAAAGGTGTGTGAGACAATCCCAGTAAGCTCAGAGAAGATGTGAGCAAAGTGCTCCAGGTTTCATCCAGCCAAATATAAAATCCAGGAGATTTGTCAGTGACTTGCTCCCTGTAGGAGCATTCAGCTTTATGGTGAATTAGGAATGCTAAACACGGACAATTAGGAGGTTCATTCAGCTAAATTGTTTTAATTATTTTTGGCAGAGTCAGAACAATTCCATAAGAGTTATTTATGATTTTTTTTAATTAGTTGAGGAATTTAAATGAGGTACTGGAAACAATAGTGCACTTGATTAAATATGCACAGTGCAATTGGCAACTGAACCCTGAGCTGAAGGCTGTGGTTGTCCAGCCTGGATGGATTCCATGCTTTTCCTGCACAGGAATTTTAAACATGTAATGAATTTGTGCTCATAAATTTCACAGAATCACAGAATGGTTTGTATTTGAAGGCACCTCAAAGATCACCTCATTCCAAACCTCCACCATGGGCAGGGAACCTTCCACCAGAAGGGTTTCACTTGATGATGCTTTGCTTGAATGTTTCAAATCAAACCAAGTCTCTGATGCACTGATAAAGTTTTGGAAACCCCTCACATGTTGCAGGTGAGATTTTTCAGGAGCACCCAGAATTTTCCTTGGTCTGTTTCCAATCCAAGTGAAAATCCAATTGATTTTGGTGGGAGCAGAAAAAGGGCAGTGCAGTGACTTCTGATAATGTCACCCTCTTAAAAAGGATGGACTGACAACAGTGCTGGGGAGAGTTTTATGACAAAAACATTCACATCTCAGAATGTGAAGCTCTAATTCTGAAGGTCCCTTGACCCTATTCAGCATAATTTCTTGTCCAGTGAATTGCCTAAACTTTTAATTCTCAAACACAATTTTCAGTGTATAGTGAAAAACAATCAAGATTTGAATCCCATTCAGCCAGGTTGCCTCATACAACCCCACAACCCTCTTCCTTCTAAACCAAAAGAATCCCTTTATTAGTGGTGAAACAAAATTAGAGAAGAGCAATTCTGTTGCTCGAGAGGAGAGGAGAGGAGAGGAGAGGAGAGGAGAGGAGAGGAGAGGAGAGGAGAAGAGAAGAGAAGAGAAGAGAAGAGAAGAGAAGAGAAGAGAAGAGAAGAGAAGAGAAGAGAAGAGAAGAGAAGAGAAGAGAAGAGAAGAGAAGAGAAGAGAAGAGAAGAGAAGAGAAGAGAAGAGAAGAGAAGAAAAGAGAAGAGAAGAGAAGAGAAGAGAAGAGAAGAGAAGAGAAGAGAAGAGAAGAGAAGAGAAGAGATACAGGAAGTGTAACATAGTGAAAGATCGGACAGACTATTTTACTTTTTGGAAATGTTGTAGAAACTTTTATGGAATATTTTGGCTTTGTTTTCCTGGTCATAAAAGTTTTAAACCAAATCAACATCCAGCACTGGAGGAGGATGCACCTTTCCATTTCACCAGTTTTATTTTTCTCTAATCATCAGGTTTTAGTAGCGTACTTCCACTACCCCAAAATCTAAAAATCATAAAATCACTGAGGTCTAAAAAAGAACTCTTTGCTTCTCTGGAGCTGAGCTGGCTGTTCCAGGCTGTTTAATCTAGGATCCAAAGCTTCATCCCATTGAACAGTCCATGAACAAGATCACATCATCCTGCCTGTGGATCCATCCCCACATCCCAGCAGCTGGGATCCCGTGGGGGCTCAGGGCTGCCTTCTTCTCTCCCACCATCCAAGAGTCACCAAAGCCACCACACATTTCAAGGTAGGGTTTTTGGGTTGGTGGGTTTGGGTTTTTTTGGATGCTGATTTATTTTTAATAGAGGAAAATGCTTCATTAGCTGGTTGTGTATAAGAAACTTTGTGACAACAACAATTGTTTACACAAGTCAGATTTCTCAAAATCTAATAATCTACAGCTAGGAAGCAAGAAAGACACATAAAACTTGGGGATGTATAAAAAACTCTCTGCAATGTCTAGTCCACCATTGGATTTTTGCTCCTTTTTTAACCTTAGGGCATGCAGTATTAGCTAATGGATTTTAAACTAGATATAGCTCAGTGGAGAAGGCTTTTCAATTTTATATGCAGCAGAAAAAGTGAGTTTTCACACAGAATTTATATTCCTTGCTGAATTGGAGTCCATTTGCCTTTGATCATCATAAAGAAATATAAATCAGCTGTAGCCTTCTTTTTGATTCTTTACCATCTCCCACAGACCCCTGAGGCAGAAGAGACTTGTGTTTGCTCTTGATTAATTTGCTGTTGTATTTTTTAAAGGCATGTGCCTGTTGTGGATGTTGTAGCAGGAACACGAGGGGATTTTTTTATGCTGGAAGCAGTGGACAAGTCACATCGCTTCCTCTTATTAGTCCCATTCCAGGAGAGGTGCAGACAAGCCATAAAAGCACCAGGCTTTAAACAAATGAGGTGGGAAGTGGTGGAGATGAGGGGGTTTTATAGAGCAGCTATTATTTTACTTTTCTACTGGAAAAAAAGCTCCACTGTAATTTCTCAGCATTGCTCAAAGGACTGTTAAACCTGGAATTACTTGAAGTTAACCCACTGCACATTAATTAGAGATTGCTTGGGCTAAGTTACGCTTTTCTGGAATCTTTTTAACATATGGGGGGGAAAAAAAAATCCTTAAAAAATTCGGCCTCAGAGAAAATGTACAGAAACTGTTGCCTCCTTCCTGCTAATTTACAGAATCCTGTAAATCCTGGGGTTTAGGGAAAAACCTGTAAAATGAGAAAGGCAATGTTGCATTGTAGGGATGAGAAAGTCTCTTATTTGTCTGACGGAAGAAGGTGGGGTGCATTTGTCTGATGCAGATGGAGACAAGGAGTGGGAATGAATGACAGGGAGCATCCAGATCTGGATCTCAAACCCTGAGGCTGAAGGACTTGAGACCACCTAACACAGGAGATATTGTCCCAAAACTGCCAGCCCTGCTTGCCTCAAACCACAAAGCCTGAGCAGCAGAGTGAAAGAAGAGTGAAAGAGTGAATCCTGCATTTATTCCACTCCAAAATCCTGGAGCTGGAGTTGGTGTTCGTGTCCCAGATTGCTGCTCCTGCTCTTGGTGCCATTAGTTGGGAAAATCCATCACTTTTCCTCGCTCCAGCCATTGTAGGTGGCTAAATATTGAGTGGGTTTGGGTTGGTTGGTTTTGTTACTCAGCGTGGGTGGAGACACCCTGGGTTTGGGCAAGAGCAAGGAGCAGGTGCCATGGACCTGCTGTGTGTCTGGGAGCTTGGGGACAGCATCCAGGCAGAATTTCCCTGCTAATTCCAGCCCCAGGCCCCTGGCAGGAGATTGACAGAAACCAACTTTTGCTTTCATTACTATTTTTCCGTGTTCATCGTTTTATCCCTCCCATGGATCACCCAATGTGTGCTTTCAGGATCAGCCCTCAGAGCAAACTATAAAATGTCCCAACCCAAGGTTGACATCAGTGCTTTGTTCCCAATTCAAGGCTTTTACTTTAAGACTCGTTGAAACAAGAAAAAATATAAATTTCCTATATTTTTCCTAATTTCAAGCATTAAATACATTCCAAATTGCCTCATCTGCTATCTTTTTAGCATGAAAAAAAAGTCACCAGATGGCAAATGTGTTTCAGATGTGTTGACCACCCTTCCTGAACTGCTTGGCAATGCCTGGGAATTTTTGTTTTTCCTCTTAGCCACTGGTAACTGATGTAGAATAGAGAAGGAAATGAGTTAACAAAGGATGGATGGATGGATGGATGGATGGATGGATGGATGGATGGGCAACTAAAAATTGTTTGAACATGATTATTACTCTTCACTTTTATATATTTCTCTTATAATCAATGGTAAATATCCGTGTTGCTGAAAGAAAGAATATTTTAGGGTGTGCACTTAATTTTGCAGGTGTTGCCTTGAAATTAGAAAACCCTCTTCTGCCTTCCCCAGGTCTGTAATTCGGATTTTGCAAGCTTGGCTTTGAAAAAAGATCAGAAAAGAGAGAGATGTAATATATATACACTCCCAAGCTGCATGCAAGGAATAAAAATGTTATTCTTGGCCACATTGTTATCACTAAAGACAATATTAATGCATCCAGTGTTATTAAAATGTAACTATTAGTCGATATATTGATGCTGATGACTGTCCAAATTTACTCCTGTGGAGTTTAAATACTTGAGGCTGCATTACTGTTGGCAATAAAGATATTTAAAGTGCAGGAAAGCTACACATATTCAGACACATTTTATGAGGTTAATCTAGAATATTTAGGTTAAATTAAGTTAAATCTGGGTGTGAAGGTGAATGGGTAATTGATAAAGGAATGTCCTAAAACCAGAGGAAGGCCTTCAGCTGATTCTTGGGCCACTAAAATGAGCTCATTTCACCTTACAGTGGTACCTATCAGTGTCTTTTTATTCTCATGCAAAGCTCCCAGACATCATTTTAAGAAGGCTTTTTGAAGTTCTTCTTAGACAAATATAACCACCAGGAATGTGGGAAAGGCAGGTCGGATTTTGGGAGTCAACAGAAACACATGGAAGAGCCAGGCTGGTTTTGCTCTCCTCTGGAGAACTCCTCCTTGGTGTTTATCAAAACTTTATTTGCACTATCAAAACCTCAAATCTGTAAAAATAGCCTGGAAATCTCTTGAGAAAAAAAAGGACTTGTTGACAAAAACAGCGGTTGTGCTCCTTGCTTTTGATTATGACAGGAAAAGCTCCAAACCATCAATTCAGTCTTGGATTTTCCTTTGGAACTGCTGTCCCCTGGGACACACCGTGCTGTCACATTGGGAAGTTTCTCTAGGAGTTAAAGCACTGCATTTACACCTGGAGTAGAGTTCCTCGCCCCAGATATTTGCAAATCAAGCAGAGCAGACTAAAGAACCTGTTGTTATCTCATTTCTTCTGTTTTTTTTTTTTTTTTTAACTGAGAAATTCAGATTTTTCTATTGTGCAGGCCAATGACTGCCCCACCTGCTGCTCGCTCATTCTCTATGAATACATTAAATTGTTTAATAAAGCTAAACATAAAAATTGGGAGCTATCACAGGGAATTTGAGGAAGGATTTCTGAGCTGGAGGCTGTTGTTTGCCAGCTGATGTGCGCTCTGTGTGTGAGACATCTGCCTCCAGCAGCAGCAAGAACAAAATCCTGCAGGGTCAGCGCTGACGGTGGCTGCTGCTGCTGTGCAATTCCTTGGTGACAGTGATAGATTCTCAAACAAATTGGTGCTTAGATTCCAGGGGAAAACTCCTCAGCAGATTACAGCACTGCCAAGAGGGGTCAGAGCCAGAGCCTAATGTGTGACACCGTCCTGCCACCGCCTGCCTGGCACTGTCACCCTGCACAGGGAGTGGCTTCCTGCTCCCCCTGCCTCATGGCATGGACTAAATGCTGAAATATCGCCCCAGCCCGCCCTTAGAAACATTTTGGTGCACATTTAGCACTTTTCCTGTTTGTGTGGGACACAGAAAGGAAAAAAAGAGGAATCCCATCACACAGAGACCTGTTTGTCCTGTCCTCACCAGCCCTTTGTTGTACAGGCCGAGACCAACAAAAAGGGAAATAGATAAATTAAATTATCTTATCTAAGCAAGACCCACATTTTCAGAGACCGTCCTGAAATAAAACAGGATGAGGACATCCAGTCTTGCAACAGATCAGAAAATCTTGAACTGGCCAAGGGCTTCTACAGGCACCAACAGATAATTTGTGACATACTGAGGGACACAGGGAATTATTGGGAAGCCTGATTTTGTGGCACACACATCTGGGGCACTGAGATCTGCTCTCCCCCTGCCCCAGGTGTTTTTTGAAACAGTGCCAGGCTGAACACAACTTTCTGATAACAATGTAAGCAATGAATTTGCCATCACCAAAAATCTTCCAGTCTTTGATCCAAAAAGCATCAGAGATCCAAGAAGGAAATTCATGCACTAAGTGAAGGTGTTGGCTGTACCTAGGACAGAGATATTTTGTCTCTGCTGAAAAGATAAATCTGCCATCAATGGAAACACCAAATGTGCCAAGTTACAGCAGCAAAATGAGGCTGTATTTCCTTGTGCTCCTCTGGAGCAGGGCACTGATGGCAGCTATAATCAGGTGTTGTTATCCAGGATATTCAGCAGCACTGCAGCAATCAGAAACAGAAAGCCCGAAAATTGAATGCTGTAGGAGCTGAGCTGATTGTGAGATCAGGGCTTCTCTGACACTGTCCCACCAGTGAACCTCTGCTCTGGGGCAATCTGTGCTCCCAGGGTTTCTAAAAAACAGTGCTGAGGGAAAAATTGCTTTTAAGGGCAGGAAAACACATAATTTCTTACAGGCTTTTGAGTTTAGAAGGAGGCTTTTGAGTTAAAGGAGACAACCCCAGTTTGTAATTTTCAAGCTGTTTGTGATGATTCCCATCTATTTGGGGTGAGACTGCTGTGGGCACGTGGCAGAAATTCCACGCTGGTTGTGGAGGGAGTTGGCAGCGCCAGACATCCCGTGGCTGGGAAGTTGTTCCAGACTGACACAGCCTCCCCCAGCTCCGGCTGCCAGGCTGTTCAGTCAGATCCACTGATGTCTGCTGCCTTCTCTCTAAATTAGAGCCTGGATCCCCTCACCTTGTCACCAAGGCCGGGGAAATTGTGATTATTCTGACAAGGGGATCACAGCAAACCTCTGTGCTCTCCCAGAGCAAATCATACTTGATCGTGGTAATTGAGAGGTGCATTTCTTTCCACTGATGACTTCTATCTTTGGAGAACTGGAATATTACTTATTTCCTTCCCTCACCGACACCAAATGAGCAGGTGTAGAGTTTTATCCTTTGCCAACCCTATAATTTGCTGTTATTTCCGCAAGGTAGCCCTTTGAGTCAGGTATTTCAGCGCCAGTGATTCGATTCCTTGAGCAATGTTTACATAAATAAAATATGCCAGAGCAATCCAATTTGGGGCTTACGTGATTGCCTTCCCTCCCTTTGATCCCCAAACACTTGAAATGTGATTCCTCTCCTCAGCACTGATCCTGTCAAACAGAAACATCTCCGAGCTGCAGTCAGTCCAGACCCATCAGTTTTAACAACCTTCACTCGCAAAAATAAAACCAAATGAAATAAAAAAGAAATTAATAACCTTATTCCTAGAAAAGTGATGATTGGAACAATTTTTTGTGCCTTTAAATTATTGATTGCCCTTAAGCATCTCATTTCAAGCCTTTTCAAAGGGGAAGCAAACATGAACTTAATTTACAAAAATAAAAATCAGCTTAATGAAAAAAGTCCATAAGACAAATTGATTATGATTCTGGTATGGTTTTGATGAAGAATATTTTAAAATTATTTTGGAAAATAATATTTGAGTAACATTCCTGAACCCGTTATTGGCTGAGCTTCCCAACGTACATATAGAGATGAAAACTAAGAAGAGAAAGCTGATTTAGAGAACGACAGAGATTTTCTAAAAGGGAGATTTACTGAAATGGATCCTTACTTGCTAAGGCTGCAGAATGTATTTATATAAGTGATTCACCATACGGATGTGGGAAAATGTTCAAATATTTGTGTATCAAGTTTCAGGCTCCCATAAATGTTTGCTACAGAAAGTAACACCGACTATAAAATCTCTCTTTGCTATAGAAAGCAACGCCGCCTATAAAATATCTCTTGGCTTCAAAATGTACATTTAATTCAGGAAACCCAAAATGACAGCACGAACCCAATGCAGCAGCATCTTTTTGCTACCTGGGTAGTAAATATGCATCATGAATTCCTGATAAGACCTTTCCTGCCCAACCCATGTTTGCACACCAATTCCTGCATCCAGTGTTTTTCAGATGGTGGAATTATAGATCCTCTTAGCACTTAGCCCAAAATCAGCACCAGCAGGAGCAGTTTGTGAGGGGCTGTGTCTGCCACAAGAAATCCTCGTGGTCTTGCTGAAAATTCCCCCTCCCAGCCTTCCTGGGCAGGGAAGAGGAATCCTGTGGTGGTTGTGGTTGGTACAGCTCAGATTAAGAAAGGTGGAGGAGCTCCTAATTAGATGTTTAAACCTTTGATTTGAATATCTACTAAAAAATGTCCATGGGGCCACGTCCTGCAGCCAAAATCTCTCTGGATAATTGGAAAAATGTAGAGCTACCACTGTTCTTCCCCCAGGATAAAAAAAGAGCTGCTTACCCAGAGCCCAGGTGAAAGAGAGCTTGAATGAAGCCAAGACTGGCAGAGCATCCCCAAAACCACACTTACATCCCTGGAATCATGGATTGGTTTGGGTTGGAAAGAAACCTTAAAGATCACCTTGTTCCAACCCCTTTCCATGGGCAGGGAACCTCCCACTGTCCCAGGTTGCCCCAAGCCCCACCCAGCCAGGCACTGATGAGCAAATCTTAGTAACAGCAAAACCCCATGTATTTCAATAAAGTTATTGTTAGATTTACTCTTGGTTCTGTTCTTACTCTGCAATATAACAGATTGTTTTTCTCAGCGTCATGAAGTTGAATAATAAGGAAGAAATTTAATATCTCGATATTTTTGGTTGCAGTTTGGAAAACAAGAACTTGAGGAGAAAATGCGGCGTGACATAGTCATTGCTGCAAACGTTGTGTGTTAATTTTGATAATTGAAAAATGCAAGACAACATAATTATCTGACATAGTTAAAAAAAATACTGCTATTGCAGTCTAAACTTAAAAAGTGCTTAAATTTGGGAATATTTTCTTTGCTGAGAGGTCAGGGCAGGGTATTACCAGCTGAAAATGGTGTCATTATTCCCAGGGCTGCAGTTCAGCTGGGGTAAAATATGACATGCTGCCACTTACCAGGCACCAAAAAAATCATAAAAATCCCTTTGAATCATGTAATCACGGGTACTTCTGGGACAGCCTCTTTGTCCTAAAGAAGAAGTGAGGATATTTTGGAAAACATATCCACTTTATGTCTTCATCCAAGGAAACAACCACAAATCAATTGGATTAGAGCCGTGCCTGGGCGATCCAGCAGTTAAGGTTGTGCATGTCAGCATTTCTATTAGGCTGATAAGTAACCTGCTGTGAAAAACCTCAGCAGCAGCCTGCATGGGCTCTGCAAATAAGTTGTCTTATTATTTCCTCCAAATTTTAAATCATTGGTCGTTTGGAACTCGTGTCAGCTTCATTTTGCTGCTGTGAGCCTGCCAACTTCAAGAACATCCTTGGTTTCAGATATTTATACCTGAAATACCAGGTGTGGATTGAATTTATCTGCACAGACTGGGAAAATGAATGCTCAGCTGGTCCCTGTTGGTGGTGATGGAGGAGTTAAGGCTCCCAGCAATTTTGTGGAATGTAAGCTCTAAAAATTTATTAATAAAAAATAATCCAGCAAGTTTAGTCATCCTGAGTTTCTTTAATGAAAATATCTTTAAATATATAAACACATGGAGTAAATATTCAACTGAAAATGATTCATAGATGCATTTTTAAAGCTTTTGTGACAGGTTTTAATATAAAGTTTAAACAAAATTACCAGAATAAAGCTTGTGGATATTGGATTCCTGACTCTGTTATTCTTTTAAGAATATATGATCTGTTCAGCAACAGAGATAAAAAAAGTATTGCAAAATAGACAAGATCTTAAATAGGCCAAATTAACCTTGAAGGGAGAAAAAGGCAAAGCTACACAAACTACAAGGGGAAGGAGAAGACTCAATAAGGCTGCTGTTTCATTGCAAACACTGAGTGCAAAGCCATCAGACATGAGGAAAAAAAGGGGAACATTCCACACAAAATATTTTTTCAGTCACTCCCATGGAAATGAGGTCGCTCTGGGGCTCATTTTCTTTGATGCATCAGAGTCCCAGAGGGGCTGAGGTTGGAGGCACCTCTAGAGATTGTCCAATCCCTGCTGGGCTTTGAAAATCTCCAAGGATGGAAACTCCATCACCTTGCTGGGTGAGATGACCCTGGCCTTGACCCCCTTCTCGTGGGCTGAAACACAGCTTCATATTTCACCGTGTGCCTGGGGGCTCTTGGCCATCACTGGGCACCCCTGAGAAGAACCTTTGGACCATCCCAGCCCACTCAGCCTCTTGATCCAATCCCTGAGCCATCTTCATGGCCCTTTGCTGGAATTGCTCCAGTGTGTCCTTGCCTTTCTCATACTGGGGAGATCAGCACTGAGCCTTTGATGCACTTTGTGAGGTTCCAGTTGGTTTCTCCAGCATTCCCAGCCCTGCTCCCAGCCACTCCTCCCAGTCCTGTGTCACCTGCAGACCTGCTGAGGTTGCATTTTGCCCCCTCCAAAGTCACTAACGAGGAGGTTAAACAGCGTCTGTACCAAGGGAAGAACCTGCTGTACCCTCAGATATAATAAATTAGATTTCTGCATGAGATAAGTGTTCATTAAATGAAAGTGATGCACAACGCTTCTCCCTTTTCCCCCTCACCGGCACTACAGAATAGGACACAAGTGCACCTTCAGAAACAAAATTAATATATTCAAATAAGGGTTTTGCATCTTGAAAACAAGCTCTAAATATCCTTTAAATGCATTCAATCTCTTTTTAAGCTATCAGGAAGGAACATTCAATTTGTTTGCCAGCTAACCGAGCAAAAAAGAATTTACATACAAATTTTTAACAGTGCGTTTGGAAATTAAATCTGGGTTGTGCTGACCTCTGTGCCTGTGCTAAGCCCAGGGACCAGCTCTACTTTTCACTCTTAGCACCCAGAAAAAAGGTGCTTTTTGGCAAAGTGTCTTTGGGAACACTTCTCAAAACCGTGCGAAGAAGTTGAAAAATAAAATTTTAATTGTTTGGCTTGCGGTTCGCCCCGCAGAATATTGATAATAATGTTTTATCTAAGATAGTTATAATTGGTTTCTTTCAGGAAGCCACATTATAATCACATTAAGACACTTCAGGGCGTCTGCCCTAACAATGGCAGGTCCTGCTGGGTCTTATTACTTAAATGTGCTCGCAGTGGCTCTCCCTGCTGCTGCCTCATTTATCTTTTCTGGGCAGAGATTGATCCCAACTTTGTCCAAGTTGTATTTATTTTGCTAAGCAGAGCATTGATCGATGCCATATGAGCTGAGACAACCAAACTCATTTTTCTAATGAGAGGTTTTCCAGAAAGCCTCATGAAATTTATTTATTTGGACGATACCTTAGAGTTAATTACTCCATGCAGAGAGCAAGATAATAACCAAAGGATCAAACAAGGATAATTGTTTCTCCCATTTGGCAAGACTCTGCAGGAAAATTTGGATATTCCTGGGAGGTTAATGGGTGTCCAGGCTCATGGACTGCTCATCCCACAAAGCCAGACACGTCCAATTGGGCTGGTCTGACACATGTGGTAAGACACATTGATTAACTGGGAAAAAAAATATTTGGGAATACAGCACTAAAAAACGTGGATAGAAACCAGCCACTTCCTTCTGTGGCAGCCCTATGGGGAGTAGGTGGGAATGTGCTGATGTGAAAAGGGGCATTAAACACTTCTCACTGAAATATAGACACACTCCACTATAAAAGTACATGGAAAAGCAACCAGCAGCCTCCAAAGTGCTCCAGCCAGATTTTGGACACCATTTTAGTACTGAAATTATATCAATTTCACCAGTTTACTTAAGGTTATTTCAAGGCAGAAAACACCATAAAGTGTGTAGAATTTTAAAGTTGCTTTAATACTTGATTTTAAAGAAATTCCTCAGCCAACCAAGGCCACTCTGGGTCCCATTCTCCATCCCACCATTCCTGAGTGGGAATTCTCCTGGAGCACAGCCCAAGCAGTACCCCAGGGGTACCCACCTGAATTCTCAGGTGTCAAATAAAGGGTGAACTTATCTTTATTATCAGTGCCAGCACTAGACTCCTCCCTGTTCTCCAGCTTCTGGCTTTTACAAAAATGACAGGAGTTCAATCTCTCTGTGATCTCCATCTCTTTGTTAAATTTCATTATAAATGCTTCATGGACTGAAAGCCCATTAGTACAGATACCTGGGGAGGTAAACAGACACAAGTGTGCAATCTTTATGTGTATATATATATATTTATAGTTTTTATCTGTAGCTCATGCATCTCTAAAAATAAATTTCACCTCGGCCACATTACCAATCTTTTCCTACTTCTCCAGGAACATTAGAAAGTAAAATCCTCACTAGCAGCAAGTGCAATTAAAGCTAATTTTGTCTCAGACTCATTCTCCAAATGACAAAGCACAAAGCCTGCACTTTGTACAGGTGAAGCACCAGCAGTTTGGAAATGACGTGTTCAGGTAATGAGTGAATTCCCTCCTGGTTTGCTCCCTCAGCATGGCCCAAATTAGTTCTGTGCCTCCCTTGTACCCCAAGCCAGCAGCATATGCATCAAACACATAGCAATGTGTAGAAACCTTTCCAAAAATATGCAGCAAGGGGTAGAAATTACTTCCTGATGCTCCACCAGGGTGGTGCCACTCTTCTGGGGCTGTAATCCAATCCAAACTGTGGGGCTTCCAAAGCTGCAAAGGGGGGAAAACATCCTAATGGGGGATAAACAATATTGCAAAACATCCTGATGTGGGATAAACAGAGTGGCTCTGAGGATCTTCTACAGAGAAATTAAAATGGAAACCACACATTGATGCTGTTAATGGTGCTTTATCTGAGAGTTTTCTTCATGTTGCAGGATCCAAGGGCTCGAGTTCCACATTAATATTTGGTTTATGGTTCCCTCTGCCCCAGAACGAGCCATAATTTCATTATCAATTCCAGACATCCCTGTCTGAGATGTATTTTCAGTGTTTACAATGCTTTTCAAAACAGAACTAATGAACTGTGTGTTTTAAAGGATTCTGGGGGGTTTGAGGGCAGGCCTGGTATTAGAGATAGAAAGGAAATGGCAGCAATAAAGTTCAAATGATGCCTGGTGTACAAATAAAAGTTGCAAGCAGCAAGTGCTGTATCTTTGCATAATCGTGACTCATCTGAGTTCTCCTGAGCAGGGAGGGGAAACCATGAAATGCTGCTTCATGAGAGAAAGGAAGAACTCTCTGAGAAAGAAAGAAATTTTCCATGCTAGGATCATTTCTGCCACCAACCCCTCAGATATCTGAACTCAACCAGAAATTATGCCCTCGAATTCAACATGCGCATTAAAAAATAAAGAAAAATTACAGATATTCACAATTTTCTAATTTTCTTTGTCCCAGGTATTCTATTTCAGCCTGATTTCCTCCATCTCACACATTTTCTGTGTTTATTCTTCCCCCATGTTTGGCTGAGCTGGCTCCTGCAGCCTCAGCTCTTTGCCTGCTGCTCCTTTGCCCAGACATGTTGCCCAGATTTGATCACAGCTAAGAGCAGAGATCCCACTTACATTTCTACTTCTGATCACTCTCAGGTCTCTCTCCACCTCATCTTTTCACATCTCCACAGTCTGTATATCTGTGGAGATATTTGTGATAACTCCATGTGTCTCTCTGCTATTTCATGCTCGGAATTATTTTTGTTTTCTCATAATGCAAGAACCTATTCTTCCCTCATCCCCTCTAGAACATCCAAATATCTTCTTTTATGTTGGACTAAGCCCTTCCCTTCTGTCAGGTTTGGAGAATTTTCTACAAATTAATTTCCCACACTTTTACACAAATTATTTAACTGCTAGTTCTTATACCCCTTACACCCTTTCTTACCTCCTGCATCCTTTTGCAGGTCTAATTATTTTTTAACTGCAGAAATATTCTGCACATCTTCCTCAAAACATTTTTTTTTTTTTTTTTGCATTTAGCATAGACAACAATATTTGGGCAGATGAGACTTTTATGGGAGCAAAATGATGTGCAGCACCCAGATGCAGGCTGTAAATGCACATCAGCGAGGAGCGTGTACATTAAAACCAAGCAAATTAGAGAAATTTACAGATATTCTGGGAAAATCCTGACCTTGAACTGTCTGTGCCTGGTGAGTGTTGTAACAAGGCTGTAAAGCTCCAGCATGTGCTGTATCACAGCATGTTCTGTTATCAGCACCTTTGGAGATGACAGGAAGAAACATTATTTTTTTATTTTTTTATTTTTTTTCAGGATCAGTTCAATCAGCCTAAACCAGACATTTAAAATAGGTCAAGGAATTGTAAGTTGCAGCACTTAGTAGTCATTAATTTCAGTGATCAGCTCAAATGCAGATGTCTGCACTGTCAGTGGGGGAAGTTTGGTGAGACAGAGCCTTAGTGGGATTTCCCTCCTAGGAGCTTTTCCCTCTTTTTCAGCTCATCCACTAATAAACATTTGTCCTTGGCTTTATGGTAGAAATCCTTACCAAGACACACAAAAATTGCTATTTCTGCACCAAACCAGATGAGAGATGGCAAGGGCGGGGGAATCCCTCACAGAATTTGCAGGAAAACCCTCAGTGCCCAGCCCCCTTTTGATCTTCCAGGTCTTACACCTGGACAGAAGGTTATGTAAAACCTTGTCCAACCACTCTGTGCTGCATCTTCAAAGCAGGTTCCTCCTTTTCCTGGTGGAGATCTGTGCCACACTTTGTTTTAACGTGTGGCAGGTTGACTTTTAGCTTCCCTAGCAACTGTGAACACTCTCAGAATTAAGTTCTGAAGCACGGTGGGTCTATTTTGCCAGTAATGGATGAGCTATTTCCAGAGGAAATCATTCTCCAGGTCCACTTGTTCTCCCTGCTTGCTTAGCTCCATAACTTCTCCCCGGGGGGCAAAGCCTTCAAAGGTCACAGTCTGTGTGTAGATAACCTAAAATTGCTCCAAGATGTCCCTGCTGCTTGTCTGACATCTCTGCAGTGGGGCATTCTCCTCCAGGTGAGGCCAGGCCTCATTATCCCTGTCATTATTCTAAGAAAGGCAATTTAGCGATGCTTTCCCATCTGGAGCTCTCTCTCCCGGTTAAAATGCAAAATCGAGTCTGAGACAGGATCATTTTATCAGGTTAGGGAGAGTTCCAGGAGCACTTGTGGGATTTTTCTCCTCAGGAAGGATTTAATGTGAGGAATGGCTCCTCCTGTGTTGCTGGGGTGGGTTCTCTCAGGTGAAGAACCTGCAGTTTATGAAATTAACTTCATTTTGTTTATGCAGGGATCCAGATTGGAAGTATAAAAGAAGACACAGAGACTCCAAAGAGACAACCAGGAAAAGCTGTGTGGGAAGGGCCAATTATCAACATCCAGGCCAGGAATGCTGTTAGGGAGAGCAAGTTGTGAGTCCACACAAACAGATCCACTGCAGAGCATTGATTTGCAGAATTTTAAAGCTGGTATCTCTGTATATTCCTCAATCCTCTTGCTCCAAAGGAGATTGTGATTAAATGTATTTCAGTGTTCCCAATTCAACCAGGTCCCAGCCCCCAAAACAGAGGAAGACTCTGGAGCAAAGACTGCACCAGGCACACAGAGGTGAGAGGAGAAACAAAAGGAGAGAAATCAGGATCTGGCTCTGTCCAGGTCCTGAATAAACTGGGAGCCAGACACACTCCAGGGTAATTAATTGCCCTCTACAGCTCTATTAGTTGCTGTTGGCTTTAAGCACTTGCCTCTTAAAATTCTTGCCCAAAGCCTGTTTTGGCATGTTTTTAAATGCTTTCTTTTTCCTTTGGAAAGTCTTGGCATTCAGTTTGTGTAGGGAGCCCTGCACTGAATAAAACCCCCAGGAGACAAAAAGAAGGAGTTGGTGGCAACGCACCCTTTTCTTTTGAGAGAAGTTGCCCTGAATTTAGCAGGGTTTCTGCTCCTATTTTTCAGAGGTGAGAGGGACTGGTCTTGGTCTTATGGGAGCCTGGGAAAAGCATTTTTCTTGCATTGCCTTTAGCTAGGAAAACCCTCCTTGGATATCACCCTGAGCTCAAAAGCCAAAATCCTCATCACCACTAATTTATAAACTAAAATAAACAAATTGAAGCAAACAGCTTAAAGAAAGGTATGTGTGTATGTCTCCATACAGTGTTGCAATTTCTATCATTATTTTTAAACAGCTTGAGTGGCTTCAGAAGGAATTTCTGGACTTGGGATATTTTACATGATGCTTGGTTTTTTTCTTCTGCCAGACTTTCAGGAATATGATTTTTATAGAGATATTTCATGTATTAAAATTCTCAAAAGGAAGAGTAAATAACTTGCTGTAGAAAAAAAAAGAAAAGCCTGGGAAAAAAAATAAACATTTATAGCTGGATGCAAGGAGATATCTGAAGGAAGGGAGAAATAACAGCAAAATGAAGATGTCCAATGTGATAAATATCATTCAGTATTACCCATGTTGTTCTCCACGCACACATCACTTCAAGTGCATTTTCACTGTGATGTTTTGTTGCAGATGTTTGCTTGTGATCGTTGCCAGTCTCCTGGTACATTCCAGTGCCTGCACACTTGTTTTTTCTGTGATGATGCTGCATTGGGTCATTTACTGTCCCCAGTTCAGAAACCAGTCCCTCCCAGCGCTGAAGGGGAGTGCACAGCCCTGAGACAGAAGTCTGGCACGACTCAGAGGCAGCTTGTTAGGGCTTTGTCCAAAACAGACTTGTCTGACTTATTGCAGATTAAAGGAGCCTTCAGAGGGGCTGGTTGCTGTGTTTATTGAGGAATACATTTGATAATGCTGTGATTATACAGACAGACACTTCAGCTTAGTTGACCTGTCCTGATTTAATGATTTTACTGTGCAGAGCCTTTGCTGTGCAGCCAGGTGTTCTCAGCAGTCAGTCAGGTACCAGGCTCCTGATGGCCTCCCCTGGCACCAAAGGTGTCCCCAGGTCCCAGTGACCTCTGTGCCTCTACCCATGGATGTGCAGAGCTTGGGATGCTCTGCCTGCTCTTCCCAAAGCCATCCCCAGGACACAGGATGAGCCAGGGTTGCCTCAGCTCCTGAAAATTGCCTGGAAGTCTGTGTAGATGTGTGTTGGTTTGAAAAGACAGGTGTCTGCTAAGGAAGACAGGAAATGGAAAATGTAAATCCCCTCCCTTCCCTCTGAATTATTACAATTTTGAAATTAAGGGCCTCTCAGGCAAAGATATGAGAGTAGGAATAACAGTTCTTTATTAGGGAAAAAAATAAACATAAAATAAAAATGCAGCAATACAAAACAGCACTGCCAGAGTCAGAGCAGGCCCTGGCAGCCTGTGGGTCAGGGCGGTGGCAGCAGTGCCATTCCATGGGGGCTCAGCCCTCCTGCAGTGCCAGCTGTGCTTCTGCTGGAGCAGGATCCTGGACAAGGCTGGAGTTTTCCTCTGGAGCTCCAGGGCTGCTGGAGATGGGCCTGGGCTCCCTCTGGGGATCCAATGCAGAAGATGGCAGGATGAAGTAAAACTTCATTTCTTCACTGGAGGACTGGCTAAGCTTTGGAGGAGTCTCCTCAGGGCATAGGTGGAGTCACCATCCCTGGGAGTGTTAAAAGAAGAGGAAGTCACAGATCACAGAAGATTCTGAGTGGAAAAGGTCCCACCAGGATCATCAAATCCATCTCTTAAATGAATAGCTCGTCGAGTTGAGTATTTTGGTGATATGGTTTAGTGGGCAGGGGGGGATTAAGGCAAAGGTTGGACATAAGGAGTCTTGGAGGCCTTTTCCAGCCTTAATGATTTGATGGTTTTGTGGTTGATGCTTTTGCTCTAGCTTGGGGCATGCCTGGGCTGGAGCATGTGTGGAGGAGAGCTGGAAATGATGGGAGGGATGGACAGGGCTGGATTTGAGGGGCACTGCCCTCATGGAGCTCTGCATCTTGCTGGCTGCACGAGAGACAGCCTCAGGCAGCAGGTCCTGGCTGAACGCACCCAAAATCCCCCCAAAACTGGGGCAAAGCATAAGGAATCCTGTCCTGCCCCAGGACTCACACACAGCTCCAGGAATCAGAATCATGAAATCATGGAATGGTTTGGGTTGGAAAGGACCTTAAAATTCATCTTCTTCCACCCCCTGCCATGGACAGGGACACCTTCCACAGAGCAGGAACTCGGCTTCTCCCTTACCACCTTCACGTGCTTGTTAATTAGGGAATGTCGTTGTTGGTTGCAAGCATTTTTGGCACAACATTTCTATTTGCAAAGTACAGGTGGCCTTTAAGGGAATGAGACCCAGGAGATTCGAAGATTCCCTTATTCCTGCTCAATTTGAAGTTTATGTTGCTTTGCATGAGGTCCTGGTGGTAGCCCAGAATTCTTAATCTACCAACTGCAGGTCCTTTAAAACAGAAGGACTTAAGTCTCGCCATTTAATTTAGTCCAGGTTTGAAAGTTTTTGCAGGATATCCTTTTAATTCATTTTTAATTCCTTTATGCATTTTTAATTACATTATTAGAGTGCTTGTGCTGAAATTCACCTGGAGTGCTGCACAGAGATAATTAGTTAAAGTCGAAGGAAAAAGCCTATTGTGTTGAGGATTACTGGAATTCAAAATATTCTGGGTCTTTAACTTCAAGATTGCACACTAATATGGTCCAAATGCAAATCTGCAAACACAATATTAACCTGGCAAGTGTGAATGGGAAAGAACAAAAAGCCAAGCAAACACCTACTTTCCCTGGGAATCACAGAATGCTCATTATTAGGCCTGAAGCAGTAATGACATTCCATCTGAATCTTGATTAAAAAATTAATTGCTGGCTCACGATAAAAATAAAAATAAGAAGAAAAGGATAAAGCAAACAAGAAAAGAGGTTTTTACAGAGGTGGAATTAATTGAAACACAATGAATTCCCAAATCCTGCAGTGTAGAACTTACTCTAACAGCCTGAGCAGTCATTTCCCACTCCAGCTCCAGAGCACGGGTCAATAAACCCTGGCAACGGCAACAGTTCCAGACACATTCCTATTTCAAACAGGCAGAGCTAATTTGTTCTTTATTTACACTTGAAACTGAAAACAATAATGTTACATTTATGCTGTGGACCTGCAAATGTTAATTTTATTGATTTGTGTCTCTGAATTTTAGGGGGTCTCTTACTGAGCAGTGCAAGACAAGTTTGGCTTCTTCTGGTTCACCCAAGAAAAAAATTGCTGCTTGGAAAAGCTCAATTTGTTTTTAATTCTTTGCTCCCCTGATGACCATGGCTCTTAATTGGTATTAGCTCAGAGTTCAGAACCTCACTGCTCACCAGAGAGGAGTGAAGTACAAATCAAGCTCTAGAATGGACTTCAGAGAAAGGTTTGGAGATTATTTTTTTAAAGCTGATATTGGGCCCAGTTAGGAACTTTAATACCATTTTGCTTCCCTGGGAAAACAATGGATTTCACTGCAGCCTGGAAGGAAGACACACTGCTCAGTTCCTGGTGAGTTGTATACATGATAAATTTAAGCAGATGTTTGTTAAAAACTCCCTGACTCACTGATCTCTTAAAAAAAAAAAAAAAAAAAAGAAAAAGGAAAAGGAATAAAATAGTGTTGGCTGTGTTTTACACGAGTCCTCAAATGCTGCAGGGTAGGAAATGGGAGCAAAACAATACCTGGAATGGAAGATATGAAAATCTTAAAATCCCAAGTGCCTTGTTATTTATTTATACCCTAAGGCACTTGCAAAAAAAGAAAAAAAAAAAAAAAGTAAAATTCAGTGAAATAGTAGATGAAATCTAAAGAGCAGGAGAAAAGATTTTTTTGAATAGAGGATTTTGAAATTTGGAATTCTCACAACAATTTAGACAATTGAATTTTTCTAAACAGACATAAACACTAAGATATAAGGATTAAGCAGAGATATTTCTTCAGAATTATAGTTCAGGCATTTTTTGGTCCCTCCATCTTCAGTGAAGCTTCAGGACAGACCTGAGTTTTGATGAGGTTTGTATGAGGTAACTCAGCAACAGAGGGCCTCAGAATTGAAGACACATTCCTAATTTTCCACTAGAAAACCACTTTGCTCATCCATTTCAGATTAACCACTGCCCTTCTGTATATATTCCTTGAACCTGGATTTCTTCTCTATGGTTTTGCCATCCATCCTGATAAAACAGTTCTGGAGGAGAATTAAAGTGAAAGAGAACACCCCTCTGGTACCATGCACTGTCCAAGGACAAAGATGAAACCTGGCAGAAAGGGAAATTCCCTTCTCTGCAGAGGATGTGACTGTCCCACAAAAGGACCTGGAAACTGAATCTTCCTTTGGACACCACGATATCAAGGAATCCTTGGAGACTGCCCATATTCCAAATTCAGTATTTGTTTTATCTGACAGTCAAAGAAAGGCCAAAGGTCCACTTAGAGATGACCAGCACTCTATGATTAAAGCCCATCTGTTCCTAAGTTAAATACTAAAATATTCTGTGAGTAGCACAAAATTTCTTTGTCTTTTGACCACGTCATCCACAGGACTCTTAATCCCACATAATTTAAATCAAGTGAAGAATTTGTTCAGCCCATGGCTGCAATGTGGAGCTCACAGAAGGACAATTAAAAGGTACCTTCAAGGTTCCTCCTGTGTGGGGAACTTGATGGATCCTCATTTCCCAGGCTTTCTGCTGGACTGCTCTGAGGGACTTGCACGCGGAAAAGAAAATTAAATCCTGTTTTCTGTCTTCGCTTTTCCTTGAGGTAGCTTGCTTCAGCTGTGCAGCAAAATGTCATTTACAAGGACGTTACAAATTTGCAGAGCAGAGAAAAACCCCTTTGGGGGGGATGAAGGAGCACACCGGGGATGGGGGGAATCTCCAGTTCCTGAAGGCCCCATTAGTTTCTAATGGCCTTGTCTTCCTGAAGGGAAGGGATAGATAGTGCTCCTGTGGCAGCTGAGGAATTTCAGGGACATTTTTCAGCCTGTGCATGAGAACTGTGCAAAACCCAGGAAAGCCAGGCTGTGTTTGCCGCTGCTGCTGTAACAACTACCAGTAAATTTGAATTGCTGGCATGGGCCTGATTCAGAACCTTTTAATGCCTTTACAAGACCTGCCCATGCAGACAGCTGGAAAAGGGGGTTGTTTTCCCTTGACCTATGTTCTTTTTGAGCATTCTGGGTTTGGTTTTTATATTTGTGGCAAGCTGAAATGTCAGAATTTCAGGTCTCCATCAGACAGGTCATTAATAAATCACAACGATCCAACGCGCTCGCGGCTGCGCTTGTAAAAACTTCCAACCCCATCAACTCACACCTGTTGCCTGTCTGAAGTACTTTAATCCTTTGGGAGCAAGGGAAAATCATCTCTGCAAAAGTGTGATGAGAGCTGGAGTCTCTCACCATCCTGCCTCGAAAGATCTGTGCAAATGGAGGTCCTCAGGGCATTTCTGCGTGATCATCACACTCCTTTTATTGTGCACACCATGATTTAATTTTCAGAATCGCTCCCATCACTTGGGGTGACTAGATTTTGCTTTGTTGGGTCGTTCTTCACCTTTTTCTGGCCCTGACCTGCCTGGAGCATTGTTCTGACCTCATGGAGAGCCGTGTGGATCAGCTTTGGAGCATTCCTCAGCCTCCTCTCCCAACTTCAAACAAAAGCTCAAACTTCCAGCTCAGAAGTTTGTAGCTTTGGGTGCTGGCCAAAAACAATGCTGTCAAGCTGACATAAACCATCTGCTATTGTATTTACCATTTTTTTGGCTCTCTATATCTCCCTGGTTTGGAGGCAAGTCCTTCAGCACAGTCCTTGAATGCTAAATCTTGGGTGGAAGGGGCAATATCGTCACAAACCATCATTTTAACTGAGCTCAGGGAAAGTAAAACAGCAAAACACCTCCACAGCCACCTGTGAGATCCTGGGCCTGTTACACTCAGAGGTGGCTGCACAGCCTTGGCTCCCCCACACTTGGAAGGAAAATTGTTTTTGTGATGACAACAAAGACACAAGCACAGATTCAGAGCTTTATCTTTTTCCCTATGGAAATTTATATCAGTGCTTCCTTAACCAGATAAAAATATTACCAATGTTTATCCATTTGGTTGAAAGCTGGATCTCAATCAGAGGGTTGAGACGGTTTTTTTCTGGAATATTAACATTCTAGACGGTTTCTTCAGAATATTATTTCCATCAAAGAGAACACAGGAAATACTTTTATCACAGTATTTTGGCTTGTTTTTTTCTCTTTTCAGGTGGGGTCAGAAAGGGAAAGCCCAAACAAAGGGCAATGATGATTCTACTGAGAACCTGCTGTAGTTGAATATGTTCATTGCAGGGGGGTTGGACTTGAAGGATGTAAAGGTCCCTTCCAACCCAAACTATTCCATAAATAAAGCACAATGTGCTGTTGTAAATAGTCCCTCTTCACTGCACATTCTTGACAAAGTCCAGAATATCTTCCATGGCCCCAAACCACGACCCAAACTCAGCTTTTCATAAGCATGAGGCTGGAGTGAAACGATACTCTAGGAAGTGAAAAACTTATTTTATTCAGACAAATCACCTGGCTATCAGTTTTTGCCAGAGTTGACAGAAGGGTGAGAACAGCAGACTCAAGATGATGACTCTGGAAAATCCAAATAATAATCAAAATCCGTGAGGAGTAATAGTGTATTAAGTAATCTACACCACCAGACTTTGGAGTGTGCCACTCTCTAATCTCCACGAAAATAAAACATCAGTATTTATCTGTCAACACTGCTTAATCCATCGTCAGCACCCTCAGAAATGGGCCCACGTGAAATAAAGTCTGGCACAAGCACAGAGGCTGCTTTCCATCCCACACTCCTCAAAATGTCACGGGGTGACGTACGACTGTATTTTGCTGCAGAAACCACTGCTGTCCAAGCCCTGAGATTTAAACAGACATATTTATGTGGTATTCCTCATCTGGCCCATCAGCTAATTAATTTTCTTTTTTTTTTTTTTTTTTTTTAATTTTATTATTTTCTATTTTAGAAGAGTGTTATAAAACTTTGGAGAATATTGATGGGTTTGTCGTGGTGTTTTTATCCACTGACTCCACTATGCTTTAAGGAATCTTTTGGCTAAACAGTGCAAGAGAATGGAGGCTTTTGAACTTCCAATCCTCTCCATGTCAGGGGATGATGCACGAAGCACAGAAATTATTTTGAGCTCAAATATTGTCTCTGAGTGTCATAAATGCAAAGCCAGAGCCTTTTTGGCATCTCTGGCACTCACCAGCATTGAGCTGGAGACTGCAGATGCCCCCACACAATTCTGACAAACCTGATTACTAAAAAATGATCCAATCTTTCCATGTCACATGCAACACAGCAATCAAATGGGAGCCTACAACAGCTTATCTGGCAAATCTTATTTCTCACCCTTATTATCAAAGGACAAACTGCTAAAACAAAGCCCACCCACTTTTTTTTTTTTTTTTTTTTTCTTGCTGTGAGTTGTTAGGATATGCAGTTTTGCTATATCATCTTTATTATACACTTATATAGAGAGACAATTTATGAGAGCGTGGAGTGACAGGAAAAGGGGGAATGGCTTCAAACTGAGAGAGAGGAGGATGGGATGGGATATTAGGAAGACATTTCTCCCTGGGAGGGTGGGCAGGCCCTGGCACAGGTGTCCAGAGCAGCTGTGGCTGCCCCTGGATCTCTGGAAGTGCCCAAGGCCAGGCTGGACAGGGCTTGGAGCAGCCTGGGGCAGTGGGAGGTGTCCCTGCCCATGGCAGGGGTGGCACTGGGTGATCTTTAAGGTCCCTTCCAACCCAAATAATTTCATGATTATCTGAAATAAGCATTACTGGGGAGAAGAAGGGAAAGGAACAAATTTAAATATGAGATTTAAAGAAACTACTTAGCAAAACTTAGAGCTACCTAAATTAAAGTTCAGTGTCTGCTGTTCCCACCTTAGGGCTCTTCCTTCTCCTACATCTCCAGCCCCATCCGTGCCTCCTCTTGAATCTTTCATTTGATGAAGGACTCCTGTTTAAAGCAAAGCTTTGCCACCATTTGCTCTCATTAAATCATTAAATCATCATTAAATGACGAGTCAGGGCAGTGCCATGGAACCAGGGCCCCTGCAGACAGAGTTAAATGAGTGGCAAATGTTCCATCAAGTGCTGCAGTCACACAGGCTCACTTTGCCTCAGCACTCATTTTTTAGGAGTGGGGCTGGAGGTGTTTCAGCAATGTTTTGTGAAGACAGATGTGCACAGAAACAATTTTTAAATTACCGGTGTTCAGGAAAGCTGCTTGGAGATGAAAAGAGGGATTGTCCAGGGACGAGACGCGTGTCTAATCAGGAAGAAGGATACAACTGCTGGAAGAAGGCAGAGATAAAGTCAAACAAGCCCAAATAGTCATTTTATTCAGGATCTTCCTTATAAACAGTCCTATTTTTAAAGTTATTATGAGAAACACTGGATTACTGGACAGCAAAGACACAACACAGCTGCACTTTTTATTGTTGTTAACCATCCTTTAGTACCAAAAACAGCTGAATCTTTGTCTGATCTTTGTTTTCTGAAAGCAGGTAATGGAAATGCTGGAAATTTCACCTCAGGAAAACATCTTCCATTATCTAACCATATTAGTTTTATCCCCAAACACTTTTCTGTACCCACAGATTGGTAAATCATATCCATTGCTTGTGCAAGGCACAACATATCCCCCACATTGTACTCAACAGATCAACACTGCTGTGATCATTTGATTAACATTAAAATCAGATTATTAATGAACAATATCAGCAGCTTCTTTATGTTAATAATGATTAATTGCACTTCTATTTTGGAAAACAGCTGACCTCCAGCAATGGATGAGAACAACATTTGGTGCTGGCGTCTCTCCTGCAAAGCTTACAAATAATTCGGTAGAGCAGCTAATTATCTGACAAAGCCAATCAGTTATTAATCTCTTAGAAGATTCCATGAGACCATCCTTTTATAGAAGTCAATCATTATTAATTTTTTTTATTTTTGCTGTTTTTCACTGGACAGACTCTCTGATGTCACCACTCAAGATCTGGGCGTGCTAAATCAGGAGCTCTCCTCAGTCTGCATGATTAAATCCGTTGGAGCTGCACCATTTTTATTAAAACCAAACATTTATTGAGTTCTGAAATTCTTAAAGGGAAGTGTGTGAAGAAATTTGTTCCAAAAATAATATATGTTATATGGAAATGTTTTTCATAGGAATTTAATACTTAGTACATAATCAAGTGGGTTTCAGCCCAAATACCAGAAGTTTAGTTTGGAGTCTGAGATACACAAGGAGATTCAAAGTAAGAATTATTAAACACTCATCACAGAATTGGTCCATAAAATAGTGGAGAAAACTTCACAAAAACTGCTCCTAGTCTCAGAAGAATGCTTCCATATTAATTTTCCTTCCAAAATAGGTCACTCTTTGTTATTAAATAACTATTGCTTGCTTGATTTCTTTTTTTAGAGGAAAACTACAAGGCTGACATGAAACTTGGGAGGTATTTTTGACTGGAATGTGCTTTTAAATGAGACCTACTTCTACTCCTTCTAGTTCTTTTCTATTTCTTGCACCGGTTCCTCATGTTGAAATTTCAAATTCAGGAGGAGATTATGCCCTCATTTATTCCCTCTTGCTCTGGGTTGCTTGCAGAACCTTATTTTCCCCACTCTTCATTCCCATCACTTTTTCAAAAGGAGGTGGGATGAAAGGGGTATATTTATGGAATCCTTTGTGATTTATTATATATTTTTTAAAACGTGTGGAATACTGGATCAGATCCATAGGTGCACACCTGCAGGCAAATTGAGGAGCAGGAGAAGGAAAACAAGCCTGGCAAGTGGAAAACTGTGAGATTTTACAGCACCTCGAGGGCAGGGGTTGTTTTTTACCCAATAAAGATGCAAGAAATTACCAAAACACTGAGTAGAATGCAATGAAACATAAAAACCTCACTAATTTTATATGTGAATCCATCAAAAGAGGTGTGGATGGAGGTTCTCCAGGCTGGGGGTGCTCTCCAAGGGAGCTGCTCAACCTCCAGGCCACAAGCAGACCCCAAATTTCAGCTCCTCCCATGACTGTGGGCACCCTGACCCACCGGCAACATCCCTTTGTTCCTCTCCCCACCACCCGCACCCCACAGAAGGTGTCCCTGCTCCATCCCAGGTGTTTGGAGTTGGGGAATTGATTCCCATGGGCAGCTTGTCCCTCTCCTGCACCCCAGAGCCCAAGGACATCCCAGCAAAGATGGCACCCATGGAAACCATGGTGCTGCAGAGTTTTACAGCCCACATTTCCGACAAGGTGGTGGCAAAGTGTTTCCCGTATCACTTTTAAAAGTAGCAATTATGGGATCTCCTGCGCTTCAGCTTGCAATAAAACACCTGATTGTAGAAGTTTTTTGGAAATGTCTACACACAGCCCTTGCCACTCGGTGGTTTTGGCCTCATAAACCCTGTTACTGTTCACTTTGCTTTGCATAACTGCAGGCCAATTAATTTTCCTTTACATTGACTTGCCTGAGCAGGAACACACAGTCCCCAAGGGAATAGTGCATTGCTTGCCCTCCTCATTTGCTTCCCCAAATGAGCTGTGGGCACTTTAGGTACTCAAAGCAGCTGTAAATCTCCCAGGCTGTTCAGCAGAGGTGGGCTGCAGGTAGGATGCCATCCAAAATTTCTCCTAAATGCACTAAGATTGAGCCATGAGGGAGAATCCTTGCACAGAACTTGTGTTTGAAGAAGGCAAGCTCAGCCACATTCCCTGCCTGTGTCAGGAGGTTGGAATGAGATGATTTTTAAAGTCCCTTCTAACCCAAACCACTCCATGATTTTTTGATATGTTCTTTACCAGAATCCTCCAGGATTTGTATTCATTCCAAGAGTTGCCAGGTGCCCTTTATAAATAGGGGACATATCAAGATACTGATTTATTAAAGAAACATGGATATTGATCTAGCACCGATATCCAACTGTGACGGACAAAAACTCTCTAACAGTTTAAAGTTAGAAAGTGTATGTTCATTGCGGCGCCGGGCAGCGTGCGGGATAGCTCCCAAATGCACACTGCACCTTTCAGGTGATTACAGAGTCCTTTTATCCACACAAGAATTGAATACCCAAAACACAAATACATATTCATAATTTAGTACATCCCATTTCTCGCTCCGTATGCTAATCATTCCCAAAGCCATTAAGCATGCGTAGTTTGTTCCTTGAAATGGGTCGGTGGTCCCTTTCATGGGGAGGGGTCCCAAAATGAGGAAGTAAATGAAGTCTTCCTCATTTTGACCTTTTTACCTTTTCAATGCAGATATGACAAATGAACCTTGGTAGAACTCCCATTCCCTGTCTTCAATTGGTTTCAGAACAGAGGAGGCCCTCAATTGTCTTATGTTCCTAAAAGCTATTTGTCAGTTTCTATATTCTTCATTATAAACCCAGCTAACTAAACATTGTGTTGACAAGCAATCAATTATTAGTTAACTAGTAACTCTTAACTTCATCAAGGCCTACTCATTTATTTTAATTAACTCTAGTAAGGCTTATCTCTAACTAAAATCTTAGCTCCTCTAAAATCTCTAAATCCCTTAAAGTTTATGTTTCAATATGAACAAGGAGCTGTTTTCTTGTCCCTCAGCCATGTGGAAGATGACTGCAGAGCATCCATATGGTTCCTCTTCTGTGCTTGGTACAACTACACCTGGCCCAAAGCATTTATTGGATGTAGTATCCCAGGAATTATATGGCCCCTGAGACAGAAGAGCTGGTGTTTCTGCCAGGGTAAGTTATGTTACAGCTAAATAATGTTACAACCCAAAGTTCATTGTGCTACAGGAAGTGTGGGAAAAGGTTTAAAGGGATCTTTGCTTTCCCAAAGGATCTATGTTTCTTCACCTTCCATCCTTGCAGTCTAAAAATGTTATCTCTATTACCTCAACAATCTTTTTTTTAAGGCTTTGCTGGTTATTTCTGTGTGCTTGTAGGTTTTGATGGCTTTTTTCCTCTTTGCTATCTTTTATGTGTGCATGAAAAATGAATAAAAGCAGTGCAATAAAAGATATTTCATTAATAAAAGCTTTTCAGATCTTTATTAACCACTAGTGACATTAGTAAGGGAGAGGAGAAAATTCCTCACAGTCAGAATTCCCAAGCTGATTCTCCGAGACAGCAAAAAAGGGTAAAAAAAAAAAAAAAAAGGGTAAAAAAGTGTTGCAATAAAATAAAATTCCAAGCTGCTGCCTTTACTGCTTCATGATTGTGTTGCTTACATTTGTCTGATGAAAAGAAACGCTGTCTATAAATGTAAAACATCAGGACCTGAAACAGAAGTGCTGGTGCCTGACCCACAGTGGAACCATTTCCACCCCACAGTTATTGCAGTTATTGCCAACACACCCTGCTTTCCACTCATAGTTTGTATTTTTGTGACTAACCACACACTAAAGGGCTTCACACAAATGCTTCATTAAGGAAATTTTGATTAGTCATGAGCACTCCACAGCCACCAAGAGATTTGCTGAATATTGAAAGCTTTTCCTGTCCCACCTTACCATGAAAAAGTTTGACATATTTAATCAGAGCAAACAGTCACATCTTTTCTGCAGTCATCATTTTGGAATCTAAAATCCAATATCCCACTAAGAAATATTTGTCTTAATTTCCAAATTAATTTCCTTAATTTCCTCTTTTCCATCCTCTTTTTTTGCTCAAACATGATATTTGTTTCTTTTACACGGGAAGACACAAAGCCATCTCTTCACTCGTGATCCCTGCACCAAACTCTATTTTTGGGCAATTCCTGAAGCCCTGTTGAGGCTCTGCAGCAAAACATTCTCATAAACACTTTGCAACTGCCCTGCAAAATAATTTTTCTCTTCACAGGGGTACAGCATAAATACTGTATTCTTTAAAGGAAGAGAGATCCCAAAGGTTGGAAGCTCCATGAGCTAAAGAAAATGGTTTTTATGAGCTGGTTAACATGGCAAAGTTAACTGCAGTTAATCAAACACAGGCATGAATGACCTAATATTATTTTGGGGATAATAATTCTGAAGAAAATAAGCTCCACATTGTCAAAGACTTGGACTTGAACTTCAACCTCTGGCAGAGGATTTGGTTTTAGATGGACTGAGAGTCCTGTGATGATTCTTCTTATGATAGTTGAAGTCTTAAGCAAAGAGCCATAGGAAAAATACTGTGAGGAAAATATTCTGGTGCTCGAAAAGTGAGGATTACATGGAGGTTCCACAGGATGAAGAGAAGTGTTTTTGACAAATTATCCTCAATACTTCAAACAACCCTGCCTTGTAGGCACTGACTAAATTATAGGAAGGAAAGAAACCAAATATTTGATTTATTGTGGTAGCTTTCCTTACTAGAGGACTTTAGACATCTCTGACCCATTGTAGCCAACAAAGGGAAGGACAAAACCGATGTCGTGTTGTGCTTCAGTGGGGTTGCTGGAACTGAGCACACACATTGGAAACACCTCATTCCTGCAAAAACAGGAGCTGATTTCCCACTAACTGGGATAATTTTCTCAGGTTCAGTGGAGACACTCCTTATTCATATCCTTGAGACAAAGGAAGGCCCACGGTGTTTGCAATAAACTTTGCTTTTTGCCTGGAGATAAAGCAGCCAGGATTACATTTGCAGCAGGAACAGCCACGGCCTCTATCCTATTGATTTTCCATGCTGCTGCAGATCAGGAATATTGTCTGCTCCTGCCCAGCTGGAGGTGTTGGGTGAATTTCCAAGATTTAAATATTTATTGCTCTTTCAGTAATTTCTCGAAGTTTCCTCGAGTTTTTTCAACTTGTCTGATTTCCACCTATGGGGAGGAAAACTTTTAAAGCTGCCAAAAGCCAAAGTATTTTTAGAGAGGGCATCATGTATTGATTATTGCCGAATCTCCGTGGACTAAGACACTATGTTATTGTCAGCATCTTTATTGCTGCCACTGCTTTTTCTTTTTTTCCCTTTTAATGGTTACAAGTGAGTCTAATATATTTTAGGTCAAACCCTTATACCAGCTAAAAGCCGCTGAAAACTTTTTATAAGAACCATATCCAGCTTCAAGAGGCAGAAAAATTAATATTTTTCCTGTGTTTCTGTTTCTATCAGCCATTGCAGAGAAGAAGAAATGCTATTTCTGTTTGTTTTGACAAGCAAAGAGAATAATCTCGTTCTTCTCTTGATCTCGCTATCCCTTCATAGGTTACAGTTATCTCACTTGTAATGTAAAAATCATATAGAAATTGAAATGCGTGAAGGGGAGACAGGAACAGATCCCTCAGGGTGCAGGTGAACAGGAATTTGTCAGGGGAATTGGACCCAGAAAACACAGGGATAATTTGTGAACGACGCAGAATCTGCCCTTCTGGAAAACGTTATGGAAAGTTCAATTCGATGCACATCTGAAGGCAAAGCCCTCCTTGTTGTGCCCCCCCTCTCTGCAGCTTGGTCAATATTTACCCTCTCAAAACCAGCCCTGGACAGAGCCCAAGGCCAAAAGAGACATCAGGTCTTGGGGCCAGACCATTCATGGTCCTGTGCGGAGGGGTTGAGGGAGCTGGGAAGGGTCTGGAGCACCAGGAGAGGCTGAGGGAGCTGGGAAAGGGGCTCAGCCTGGAGAAAAGGGGGATCAGGGGTGACCTTGTGGCTCTGCACAGCTCCTGACAGGAGGGGACAGCCGGGGGGGTCGGGTTCTGCTCCAGGGAACAGGGACAGGAGAGGGAACGGCCTCAGGCTGGGCCAGGTTGGACATCAGCAGGAATTTCCCCATGGAAAGGGTGCTCAGGCCTTGGAACTGACCAGGGAGGTTTGGAGTGCCCATCCCTGGAGGTGTCCAAGGAAGGCCTGGAGGTGGCACTCAGAGCTCTGGGCTGGGGATAAGGTGGGCATGGGCTACAGGATGGACTCCATGATCTTTGAGGGCTTTTTCACCCTTCATGATTCTGTTATTCTGTGACCTTCATGGCTGGCAAAATTTCATTTATGCATTTATCTTCATGAAACAGCTTTTTATCTCTCCTTCTTTAGATTATTCAAAAAGAGAAAATCATATCAGAGATGTTCTCCTTTTTTCATGGCATAATTTAGTATAGACCCTGACATTAAGCAGACCTTTTTTTTTAGATCCTGATAGCACATTTCTGTTCCCAAACAGAGCCAGACAACCAAGGCCACTGCTGATGAGAGGCTTATCTGTGGTGTTTCTGTCAGAGAAAGTGCAGTGTAACACAGGTCAAATAAGCCAGGGTTTGTGTGAGAAAAAGGAAAAATTAATTGCAAAGCCCAGCTTCCAACATCTCCAATGATGAACTCGTTCAGCTCACTGTTCTCTCTGATGTTGAAATTCAGGAGGCTGGGGCTGAACCTGCTGTGTTCCAGCTGTGTGCACAGCATTCCTGCCCGCAGGAATAAGTGGGATTTTTGTTCCTTGCACTCCTCCCTCTGGGTCAGATCAGGGGATGTCAGTGGGGATGATGTGACAGATCAAACAGGAGCCTCAGAACACCCAGATTTCCTGCTGCAGTTTGGACGTGCCATTCCCGTGTCTCGGTGTCCCTTGTCAAACACCCTGGGACAGAGGGAGGGCACTGAGGGAGTCGCTGGGAGAGGAGCGGGAATGCTGCAGCTGCTTCCCAGGGGCACATGGAGGGAGCAGGAACCACTCCAGAAATGAGGTGTGAGGAGAAGTGAGCTGCACTTGAAAGGACTTGGAGAAAACTCACAACTGCTCGAGTTACTGGATCGGTGGTGAGGGAGAGGAGAGCGGCTCCTCTGCTCCATGCCAAGGCAAATCCTTGGAAAACGAGGTGGGAATTACCCAGGTACACACATTACCAGCACTGGAAAATATTTCTTCTCCTCTTCTCCGGTGCTTCCTATTGCTTAAGTAAGGGGAAGCATGGAATGAGAGCTGGAGCTGTAGAAACTCCAAGGACTTTAAAGCCCTTTTGCTGATGTGCTCTGGTGAACGCCTCCCCAACACCTCTGCAATGCCCAAACCCGACACTGTCATCGTGCTCATCCCTGCAAATAACCCAGATTATCTGAACCGACTTCTGGGCAAAATCTAAACTCTCCCATGAGTTTTCCACACCCAGAGAGCAGTGACAGAGCCAATCCATGGATCACACTGAGAGTGCCCTCACTAAACTCAGCCTAATGCACAGCACAGGCCAGCAGGAGAATTCTGAATTTACTCAACAGAGTTCTCCTTTCTGCATTTGTTCCACACAAACTTCGTACAAATAACATTATTTTCTTTCTTTTTCTTTTTCTTTTTCTTTTTCTTTTTCTTTTTCTTTTTCTTTTTCTTTTTCTTTTTCTTTTTCTTTTTTTTTTTTTTTTTGCCTTTGCTTGTTATTCCCAGCAGCTTTGTTTTAGTGCTATTTTGCCATTTCTCACAAGTTTCTCTGTGCTGTAATTATGCCAGTCTGCTTTCCAAATATACTTTTTTCTTGGTACTGAAATAGAAAGGTTGGGGCTGCACGAGGAAAGGGGGAATAATTTTCACAGAATTATTTCGGCGACTTCAGGGACTGAACACGATGCTTTTACAGCTTTCCATAGATTTTCCTTCTCCCTCCACTTGCACATGTTTGGAAATCACTCAGGCAACACGACATCCTGAATATCCCAGCCCAGGAAAAGCAACTGCTGTGCCTGCAGGAGTGGATATTTTACATGAGACAAGTGGTTATTGTCAACAAGACTGGGAATAACTTGCCTGAGCATTTCCAAGCTGGCTCCAGCTCTGTATATGCAACACGAGCAGTGATGGAGTAGTTACAATATTTCTCCAGCAGCACAGCTCCCTGCAGACGTCAGCAGGTTTTATCAGGCTCACAGGGAATGTTCCTACTGTTTATTGCACTGGGGAAGTTCTGCCTCCAACAGCTCAGGCCAGATTAGGCCTTTCAAAAGCCCTGATTCTTGAATTTTATATTTTAATGCTTTTTGACTGGCAGGTCTGAAGGGTTTTTTTGGGCAGATTTTTATCAGAAGCAAACAAAGAGACAAAATATTTCCCAGAGACTGCTCAAACATCCATAATTTTATATCATTTTGGGGCTGAAATGTGCAAACAACGTGATTAGGCAACATAAGAAATGCCATATAAGATAAAACCCCCAAGAACTAAGTTCCTAATATTCTGAGCAGACTTTGGTGCCGGTGATATTTAAAGCTGTGAACTTCAGCTCTCTTAAGATAAGCAAGAGAAATCCACTGCAGCTGTCTGCACCAAGGTGGAGATGCAGGGATATCTCCTTTAAAATCTCTGTTCATCAGTATGGGAGGCCAGCTCTCCTGCCTCAGCTCAGAACTCTCCCTCCAGCAAGGTTAGAGAGTGCCATTATCATTTCATAATAAGGCACAGGATGAGCACAGCATTCCTGATATGTGCAGGACTGTTTGGAATGAGGAGGTGCCTCCAATTAAACTATGGCAAAATTGCAGGGCCCTGTTAAAATACTGACTCGGAACTCTGTGCAGCAAAGGGCTCCAGATCAAGCCCAGCCTTTCCCAGCAAAGCACTTATTTCTGGGGGTAGCTCTCGATTTTAAGGGGGCTTTGCTGCTTAGATGTTTGTTGAAACTAAAACCAGAAGAAGAGTTTAGCAAAGGCCACCCAGTTCTCCTGGCAGAGGCATCAGCGCTCACATTCGCAGAGAAGAGATTCTGCTCCCTGCCAGCACAGCACCTCTGCCTCTCCCTGAGCCCTCAGCTCATTTGCTGGCCAAGGGACAGTTCTGTCACCGTGCCAGCCCGGGGAGGAGATGTTTCTGCCAGAAAAGTTCTGTGGTACGTGACCTGGGCATGGCATTTCTGCCATTCCCTTCCATTTCCCGCTCACCCCCGTCCCAGGATAATTCTGTCATCACTCCTCGGAGCACAGTGGGGACAGAAACCAGATCCCTGACTCCATTTCCTTCCAGGCACCTGCTTGAAGCAGGATTAGAAGGATAACAAGCTCAACCTTCCCTTGCCAGGTCTGCAAGAGGATCTTGCAGACCAAATATTCTGTCCCACACAGGACCCAGGGTTGCAGTGATCTTGCTGATAGCAATTTACTCACACATGTGAGATAAAAAAAATGAATAAATGAACAAACAAAACCCCATATTTTGAAGTCATAGCCCAGCAGGTGATCTCCACAGGCTCCCCAGCTGGCACACTGGGCTTGGCAGTGTCACACGTCCCTGTTTGTGAGATGGGGAGCAGTTGGGATTGTCCCACCATGGGGTTGGTTACCATCCACCACTCCTGACACGAATCCTCAGGAGGAGGATGGAACAGCTGAGGACTCTCTGGTCTGTGAGACCCTTCTGCAGCATCTTATATTATTGATATCATAGAATGATTTGGGTAGGAAGGGGCTTTAAAGTTCATCTCATTCCACCCCTGCCATGGGCACCCTCCACTAGACCAGGTTGCTCCAAGCTCCTTCCAGCCCGGCCTTGGACACCTCCAGGGATGGGGCATGAAGAATTTGGTGTGTCCCCTAAAAGTAGAGGACTCACACTTTCTAATAAGAAGCTGTTCCAAAATAAATGAAACCAATTAGTAATAAAAGGCAGATCTCAAGAGTGTTAAATCCAGATTATCCACCCCAGATGAGGCCTGGAGGCAGCTGATGGCAAAAGATTTTGGTCTCTGAGTTCTCAATTGGAATACCCTGGCCAGGCTGGTGGCTGCATTATAACACTGTTTACAGACACTGTGTGGAATCACAGGCATAATAAATCCAGGGAAAGAGCTCCTGAAATCGAGAGGGAGATTCGCACTTCATTGAATTCCGTGTCAGCTTCCATTAAACTCAAAGGGACAGGAGAGTCTTCACGGGGTTACTGAGCATCTGTAAACACTTCCAAGCATGCCCCAAGTTACAGGTTTATTTTTCAGTTCAAAAAAATTGGCCAAGCGAAGAAACGTTTATTTCTTATTACAGAAATAGGAGAGCAAAGAAGGACGAGCCAGGAGGCTTCATAAGTGAGCAAAGACATGGAAAAAATGGATCTAAATATTATAATATTTGGGGTGCTATGCAGTTTAGGAACCTCACTGGATGAGGGGAACCTAACCTGACCTATTTTATTATTTTTTGCTGCTCTTGGCAGTGCATTTTCATTCCAGGGTGGCCTCAGAGGCACTTGATATCCTCACATTTCATGTCTGTTGTGCTTCACGTTGAGGCTCTGGATTAATGGACACATTCACAGAGCCTCAGGATGGTTCAGGTTGAAGGAATCTCCACAGATCACTTGGTCCAACCCTTCTGCCCAAGCAGGACCACCCAGAGCCAGTTGCCAAGGTCAGCTTGGATGGGACTTTAGGAAACTGGATCTACTGAGGGACACCCCTGCCCAGGGCAGTGGGGTTGGAACGAGATGATCTTTAAGGTGCCTTCCAACCCAAAATATTCCATAATTCTATGACTTTGTCCAGACACCTTTTGAATAATTACAAGAATGGAGACTCCAGAACCTCCCTGGTCAGCTGGTTTGGCCATCCTCACAGTGAATGCATGTTTGGTCACCCCCACAGTAAATTTGTGTTTCCTGATGTTCCTGGGTTTCGGGTTTTGCCCACTGACTCCTGTCCTGGAGCACCACTGGAACGAGGCTGGCTCTGTCACCTTTGCACCCTCCCTTCAGTGATTTACAAACTGATCACACCTCAGCCTCCCCTCCTCCAGGCTCAGCAGCCCCAGCTCTGTTTGGAGGCTGCTTCCTCCTCATCAAAAGGCAAACCGGCAGCTCCTCTCCAGGCAAGGGGCAGCAGGATCACTGGGGTTTGTGTTAATTAATCACAACTGAAATGAGGGAAAAAAACCCTGCTTGTGATAAGGTTAAAGAGCTCTTGTTCAAATAAAGCTTCTTGCTTAAATATCACAGGGAGAAAAGAGGAGAGGAAAGATAGGCAAATATTTCAGTGCTAAACCAGGTTTAAAGGCTGTGCCTCTCCCAGCAGAAACAGGAGAGGCCACTGGTGCAAAAGTGAAGTTGGCACCTCACTCCTTTCTAAATCTTCCTGGGGAATGTTATGGTCAACAAAGCATTGCAATTCCTGAGCATGTGTGACTTACTCATACATTCAACTTCAGCTATAAATAAATGCTTAATTGTTCTGGACTCTGTGTGTGCCTGAGTCCAAGCACAGCCCATGGATCCACTGCTGGAAGAGTTGGGGCTGGCTCAGCTGGTGAATTAGAGTTCACTTTAAAGCCCACAGTCCCCAAGTGCAAGGCTGGCAGGCTTCAATCACCTTTAGATGAAGTTTTTAGTGCAAAATATTGAAACAGTTGGGAGCAAAAGAATCTTAGAGAATTAAATCAGAAGATGACGGAAAATAAAATCATAAAGTTTTCTTAAATCTTGGTGTTTCATTGCTATTGGGAGCTCAAAGGACAAACACAAGAGCTGGGGAAAGGAAAAGCTCTTCCAGGCTGAAGCTTTAAGAGTTATAAACTGCTTGGAGTAGTAGGAAAGGCAGAATGAAGAAAGAATGAAGAAATTATTGCAGCTGAATTCTGTGTGTGGGAACACCCTGGTTTGCAACCTCTATGGAAAATCACCTTGTCTTTCTTTCATCATAAAGCAAAATGATAGAGAAGAATTGATTTTTCAAAATTCCGTAACGCTGAGTAACAGTCCAGGCAACACAGAGAGGAAAAGCCAGAGACAGAAAGGAAAGGGTAAAAAATACATGAGTAACTGAAGCCTACATGATGAAATTTGCCACAGGGATTCAAAAGAAAAATAGAGAGATTACTTAGTGGTTAGTGAAAGATCTTAACTGATGGCAAAAGAAAATTACCTAAGTGTTTTTCTTATGTGAATTTGGATTGAAACTGGAGATTAAAAAGTGCCACAATCAGCTGAATTCTGGATTCTGATGTCGAAAAATTTGTATGCGTTTGTATTGTGTAGCTTGCTGGATTTTAATAATCTAAATATTCATCAGGATAACTATTACACACACACACACACATGAAAGAAAGGCTGTTTGATTCAATGGAATGGTTCTTCCCTCTGGAGATTTTCTTGATAAATGAGTTTTTCCTTTTCCAATTGCTCATTTCTGGTTAGTCACAAATGCAGGTCTGGAGTGGAGGAGGTGTCTGAGGGGGTTGTTGGGATGGTGCATCCTAGGTTGGAATGGTGCATCCCAGGTTGGAATGGTGCATCCTCGGTTGGAATGGTGCATCCTAGGTTGGAATGGTGCATCCCAGGTTGGAATGGTGCATCACAGGTTGGAATGGTGCATCCCAGGTTGGAATGGGCATCCCAGGTTGGAATGGTGCATCCCAGGTTGGAATGGGCATCCCAGGTTGGAATGGTGCATCACAGGTTGGAATGGTGCATCTTAGGTTGGAATGGTGCATCCCAGGTTGGAATGGTGCATCCCAGGTTGGAATGGGCATCCCAGGTTGGAATGGTGCATCCCAGGTTGGAATGGTGCATCCCAGGTTGGAATGGGCATCCCAGGTTGGAATGGTGCATCTTAGGTTGGAATGGTGCATCCCAGGTTGGAATGGTGCATCCTCGGTTGGAATGGTGCATCCTAGGTTGGAATGGTGCATCCCAGGTTGGAATGGTGCATCTTAGGTTGGAATGGGCATCCCAGGTTGGAATGGTGCGTCCCAGGTTGGAATGGTGCATCCCAGGTTGGAATGGGCATCCTCGGTTGGAATGGTGCATCCCAGGTTGGAATGGTGCATCCCAGGTTGGAATGTGTGATGGGACCAGCAAAGGAAGCAGCAAAAAGTTTTCCTGCATCAAGGAGGTGAAAGGGAAGGAAAACCGCGGCGTCAGCAGCTCTGTGGTGGCGCCTGGCAGGTCTGAGCTGCGCCATCCATCAGGGCTGAGCTCCTCCCGTGGCTCTGAATCACTGCAGGTCTCAGGAGCACCGAGCTACCTGGCTGGGGGACCATAAAGTGAAGCCAAGCAGACCAGACCTGATCCCCAAACAGCGCCTGAGAAGTTCCATAACTCAAACAGAAACACCCGCGGAGCAGCTCACGTATTTATTGCCAACCACAACTCATTTCTTTGTGTTTTATTTTACAAATTCTCCATTACTTGCTTCAGCTGCGCTGAAATGGCCTCTTGTATTTCAAAGTATTTCAGGCTGATCCTGTACTTGGCTTTTCTGTGTCGAGAAATCTTCAGACAATTGAACAATCAGATTACTGAGAAGCTGTTAAGTGCCTCCTGATGCAAGGAAGTGTGAGCTATTTAAGAACTAATGTGAAAAATGGCAAATTATATGCTACCAGCTAGGTCTGAAAGGGAAAAAAGGAGGAATAAGTCAATATGATTAGACAGGACTATATTCAATAAGCACAATTTTGGTTTGAAATTGTGCAAGAAGAATTTTATTCCTTAGCAGATTTTCCTCTGGATTATTGAAGATACCTCTGCTATGCAAGACACATTTTGCTTTTCCAACCCTCATATTTATAAAAATAATCTGATTGAAAAGAACTGGATGCACAGAAATGAGAATTTCTTGGTTTTTTTACGATGTAGATATTAAAATGGATTCTCTATATTAAAAACTGCAAAGATTATTTATATGAGAAGTGCCCAATCAATCATTTTCCAAGCAGAAAAGCTGTCAAAAAGAAAAATCTTGCATTAATGTTCGTTCTTTGGCAGCTCTGCACAGGTTTCTCTGGAATGAGAAGTGGTTGAGTTCATTTGAGTGGACACAGCACAAAGCCATTACTTTAGGCAGCTGGTAACTTTGGCCAAAGGACTAAGTGAGCATTTGCATAGAAAAACTGAATAAAATTAACTGCAATGCCTGTGTTTTTCTGCATTTTATTGATGGGGATTTACCAAGTGCTCAGTTCTGAACTAAATCTGTGGTTAAAAATGCAAATATTAACAGAAGAATACCCACATCACCAACTGAGGCACTGGAGGTTTAAATGAGAGTGTCCTTCTTTTGCACAAACACAGGAGAAACCCAACAGTGTCAGAGACTTCCTGGTAGAATAAGAGACTGTTTGGAATTCTTACAGGCTATCCTGGCCACAATAAATTCATTAAATCCAGCTTTCAAACGCTGAGGTTCTGTTCCAGCTGCCAAACTTTTGCTCCCCAGTCCCAAAAATGCCCCCCCTTCCATAGCACCCTCATTTCTAGATTGTACAAGTAAAAAAAACCCTGTTTATGTTCCTAAAATTCTTCCACTCTAGAACTTATTTCAGCCTGAATGTGGTTTAGAAGGGAGTAGGAATCTGGCAATGCAGAATATTCGGCAATTTGTGGGTCACGTGCTCATAAAATGAGAAAAGCTTTATATCAGAAAATACTTTTTATAATATTTACAAAAAATATAGCAGAAACTGTGTTTTTAATAGAATCTCCAGGATGGAAAAACAATCAATGTTTAATATTGGGAAAAAAAAAATTCCAAGTGTTTATGGTATTAAAGATGGAGTCAAAAGAATTTACCAGACTGCTCATTTCCATCGAAATTTAAGTCAATGACAAACTATTAAGATGTTTTCATGAATCCCAAAGGATTGCAAGGAAAATGCAAAAATACTTTTAATTACAGCATTTTGTACCATTATCTTTATTTTTACAGAAGTAACTATACCCTAGAGAAAGATGGCAAGTGTTTGTATGAAGGAAGGTGAAGAAGGTCACAAAAATTGCACATTCTGTGGAAAATGGGGAACGTGGGCACTGTAATTAATGGATCAAATTGCCAGGGAATTGTAGAGAGGATCAGAGGGTAAAAAGATAATTAGCAGATCAAAGGGTAAGAAGGCAAGTGTTGAAATAAAGTGGTGGTAATAGAAACAGCTCAAGAGGAATTATTGACCAATAATTGTATTGCTTTGGGCAATGTCTGCTTTGATAGAGCTGTTATTAAGGAGGTTTTTAATGCACTAATCTGTTTTTATAAAAGTGGAGTTGTGAGTGTCAAATGCCACGAATTCACTGCAGAGCTCTGGCTCTAACCTGGTTTTTAGGAGTTTGTAACCGATGCCAGTGGGAAAGAAAAGGAATTTGGGCTGCAGGGGTTGGAGATGTTTCAAGAAATCTTCCTTTAAATGGAGAAATAACAAAGAGTGGGATTTTCAGGGATTTTGGCATTTTTCTTGAATTGACAGAAATTTCAGAGTTTATTCTGCAGTGAGGGAAATGCTGGGCTAAAGCCTCCACTGCTCTGAGTTTTATTCCCTTCCCTGCAGGCTGAGTTTTGTCTGAGATCCCTCTTTGCACTCTGGACTAACAAGTCCCAGGCTTGGGAGCTCCTGCAGAGATTTCTTGTCAAGACCCCACTCTAGAAAGGAATTTCTGGATGTGCTGGTCTTAATATTTGGAATAATACCTACTCTGAGTACGGATAAAGATGGGAAATGCCCCAGTGGATCAGATTTATGGGACAATGACAAAAATCTGTGGAGAGCCTTGGTGAACAGAGGATCCTCAGGTGGGCTGCAGACACTGCCAGTTTTTCCAAGGATTGGCAGAGGAGAATTTTGGTTTCTGTTTCCATTTTTTCAGAGCCCATTTACTCACAAATAACAGCAGCATGGAATATGTAAAGGAAATGGCATTTGTCATTATCACCTGGTGGATTTTCCTCTGCAAAGAGGAGAAGATAAACACAATTTGTTCACATCTTTACTCTCCCATTTGGCACATCATTAAGAGAAACGTGTGGGGAAAAATGTACATTCTGAGGTGTGGCTCTTTTTTTTTTGTTAAATAGTCAATACCTCCCAGATTATTAAGTGATAGGGAAGATTGAAAATGTCACTCAAAGGAGCTCTTGTGCTTCCACTGAAGGCAATGACAAAATTTTAATTAACTGAAAATCACCCAATGATCAAGAAGTGGGAGTGCTGTGTCATTCCCAGAGATAGATGGATCTAGAAGTTGGATGGAATGGAGGCAGTAGTGAGTGTTTGTGGATGAAATTGTGATTTTGGTTTGTAATAATCATTTTTGCAACCAGAATTCTGCAGTGAGAGCTCCAGGGCCAAGATCTTTTTCAGACCTGAGATGGGGAAAATTCTAACTGCGCTCAGCACTGAAAATGAGACATGAAATTGGATGAAGGTCTAGATAAAAATATGCTGTAAAATAAAATAGAAACTATTTCTTTTTTTCTGCAGTTATAACTCTTAATTAAAAAAATAAAATAATTTAAATACATTTGCTTTAGGTCATGAGAAATGAGGCATGGTTAGAGTTATTTAATGACTGATGTAACTTCTGCTAACAGAACCTATAAAATTTATATCTCTGTAATTAGTGAGTGAGAAAAGTTTAATATTTCAGAAGTATCCCTTTGGATGTGTAATTTCAGCTGGGTCTCACAGTCCTGAATAAGGTCCTTTGAATTACTTTCTAAACAATTCTGGATGAATGATCAGTCACATCTTTTGCTGCTTTTTCTGGGTTAAAACCTTAATTTTCCCACATGTGATGATAAAATCAGATCAGTATTAAAATGCAGTTGAAATGTAACTATTTTGTAAGAAAAGGTGCTGCACAGGCTGTGCTGGAGAGAGGCTGATGAGGTGATTAAACATCCTGCAAGGAGGAATTTCATTGGGAAGATTGAGAGCTGTGGTGAGAACTCTTCTCTGCCTACACACTTTTACCACTTCTCACTCTAACTGAGGACTTATAAATAGTTTATAAATTAAAATAATTAACCCCAGCACTCCCAGACTTACACATTTCACACGTGGTTCTATCAATAGTGGATAAAACATTAACTCTTGCAATGAGGGCACATTTTAAAATGGAACAGAGTTGGAAATATCAGCAGCTGGTGTTCTTTTCCAGGCAAATATACGGATTTGGAAGGAATAATGGATAATTTGCAATACAACGATAATTTAGTGCAATAATAATTTCCTGGCTAGTTCCAGATCCCTGAAAAGAATGCCAGGGTTTTTAAAGAGTGATACATGTAATGACCAAATTCAGTAAATCCCAAAAAACAGTGCCCACAGCCTCTGGAAGTGTCCTCAAGCTATCAAGGAGGGAGCTTTTATCACTGTTCACTTTGTGTAGAAGATCCTGTGCAGGAATTAAACATCATTTTTTTCTGCTGCTTCTCCCCAAACCCACCCAAACCATCACATGGCTGAAGCCTCCCCAGCCCTGCACTTCTTAGAGCATGCCTGGAAATCTTAGTTAATCTCACCTGCAACCCAATTAAAAGCCTCTCAAAACCTTGCACCTGCACTAATTGTAGATTCACATCGCTGCTCTGCAGTCATTAAGTCCACGAGTTAAAGTTTGGATGAGTGCAGCTAATCTGGTTTATCAACAAAGTGCTGCAAGGTTCCCGTGCTAAACCAGGATAATCAGCAGGGGTCAGGCAGGAATTATCTTGTCTCACCAAGCATTTCAAAATGGCTAATTATGTTTGTTCATAAAAGTTGGACCTAAAACAACTGAAATCTGAGGGTAAAGCTTTGGAACTTTTAACTGTGAGTAACTCATTTGGCTGAGGTGTTGATTTATGTCAGAAAGTTCTGTGAGCGTTTTATTCTTCAGCAAAAACCAAGATACTGGGGTTGTGTTTTCAAAGTGCAGCAGATAAAACTGCATCTCCATGCTGCTGAACCTGTATTTCCATGGATATCTGTGTGCAGGGATGAAAGAAACACACAATGTGGTCCTCCCAATTCACAGAGTCTAGCTCTTAAATATTAACCCTGCTGCCAAATTCCTGTTGTAGATCCCAAAGCTGCAGTATCCAAACAGGCTAAAATTCTATATTTTACCAGAGATTTTTTAAAAGAAGTTTCTTTGTGCTCATCCAGCAGCAACGGAAAACCCACCTAGAACTGTAGACGAGGATAAATAAAAACAGAGCATGGAGAAAGAGAGAAATAAGTAATTCAGCCAGGAATTCTTTTGGTTTTTTTTCCTAAAGGATTCTTTCTCCCAATTCACCCAGGGTAAATCAGCACACCTGTGGCATGTGGAACAGATGGAGCAGGCATGGCAAACACCTCCAGCTGCACAGATCTGTTACACAGGTGCTGGGTTCAGGCTCTGCCTGGCCAAGGACACTGGGGCTTTGGCAAATGCCCAGAATTCCAGGGGCTGGAAGAGAAAAGGCAGGGAGAAAGGAGGCAGCTGGCAGCAGCATCTTCCAGAGCAGCCCCCAGGCCTGAGCCAAACCTGCCCGGCTCATTCCTCACCCCGTGCTCGGAATCACTGTCAAATTCCTAAACTTATTTGGCAGTTCATGGGGAGGAATTTTTGGCTGGAGTTACTGGAACAGGGACACTGGGATACTCAGTGCCTCAGTGGATGGTGTTAAAGCCTTCCATGGCTGAGCATTCTGGGGCAGATGCTCTTGTGTGAGGTCTTCTTTTAATTCTTTTCTCCTGATTTGTTTGGGTTCTTTTCACTCCTTATTTTTTATCACTCTCATTTTCTGCCACACTTGCTCCCCTACCCTGGTTGTGGGTTTTTTTCTATTTCTCTTCTTTGATGCCCTTCCTCCCTCCCTCCCTCCCTCCCTCCCTCCCTCCTTGTTTGTTTCCAGTTTTTTGTTTTTCTTTTTTTAGTTCCCCTCCTTGGTGTTTTTTTTTTTGTGGGGAGGGTGGATGTTTTTGTTAATTTTGTTGGGTTTTTTGGGGTTGTTTTTGGCTGGTTGGTTTGGTGTGAGTTTTGTTCAGTTTTCTAATTTTTATTTTTCCTTTCTTCTTATTTTTTTTTTCCCCCTTCCTTATTTATTTTCCTCTCCTTGTTTTTTTTGGGGGGGATGTTTATTTTCTCACCTGTGCAATTCTCCCCCTCCAGCTGAGGAGGGCAGGGACAGTGTCAGGGGGCAGTGACAGCCCAGGCTCTCTCCACTCTCTGGACACGCTGCAGGTGTAACTCAAGCACGGTGACGTTTGTTATGTCCCTCTAAATAGCTCTGCTGATGGTGCAGAACTGGTGCTGAGCCAGGAGAAATGATAAAACATAATCAAGCCCCAGAAGACGACGTTGTGATGTTGATAGAGACAAATTTATATCCCTCCTCTACCCATGTTATGTTCAGATTAATCCATTGGTATCTGTGTGTTATAGAAGCCAAAACACTTGGTAATGATCTACTGGGACAGGAACATCAGTAGGGCCTATTCTTTTATAAACTAATTTTCTCTCTAAAACACTAATTCAAATAATAATTTTTCTGTTTAAAAAAAAAAAAAAATATAAAAAGGCTTCAATTCCTTCTGTTGAAAAGCCACCTTTCCAGCTCTGAGCTGGTGGGGATGAGCTGTCTCCTCATGAAGATTTAACCGGGTACATAAATCCATGTGTTTATAGAGCAGAAATCTCTGCTGTATAAACAGACTGAGCCTCTACTGACCAAAGAAGGACAAACCCCAGCCTCCCACTTCAACAGAAATTTGCCTTTTTTAGTGTGATAACATTGGAGTGATGGCCAAGGTTTGGATGGCAAGGCCTGAACTTCCATTCCAAAAATCCAAGTTATGAGGGGTAAAAGCTGTGAGGGGGTACAAGTTATGAGGGTAATATCTGCAGCTGGGAGCAAGCCTGGAAATTTGGGAAGGCCTAAGTTGTTTTAGGGACAATTTTGGACTCTGTTGAAAGCCAGAAATCTTCAGCATTGGTTGGTCCAGCTTTGCAGACCAGGTCTGGATCAGGAACCGTGATCATCCCAACTCCTTCTGAGTTGGATACTCCAGCAGGAGGACAGACTGGATTTCACACAAGTAATGCTTAACTTTACTGAAAGCTTATCTAACAAAATTTCTTCAGACAAAACATTTAAAATGTGGAAAAAAAAAAAAAAAAAAAAAAAGGTGGGTTTGGTTGCTGGGAAATGTCTGACTCCAGTCCTCCAATGCCAATATCTAAAATAAGTGTGAAATAACTTGTGTGTCATTAAACCTGGGAGATTATAAACCCAATGACAACTGGTTTAATGCCAACATTTTTGTTGGCACTGCAGTTCAACTTGTTCTGATCTTTCATCAACTCTGTGACTAAATTCAGAAATCTTGCTTCGGTTATCAAGGATGGTAAGAAAGTATCAACACATTTTCTCAGGTTTCACAGAGCAACCTGTGTTTCTTGGCTCTCAGGAGTGGAAATAAAACATCAATTAACAACACTCCATCTTCAGGAAGGTCTGGGTGAGATATCCCTCTAATATATAAACAACATTTTCAGCAATCACAGTCTTTTTTCACTCTTCATTACCTTAACCATTTACATCCAAGTACTTCAGGCTTTCCTTGGATTTTTTTTTTTTTGGAGATATGAGCCATGAATGACTACATGATGTACTGATTTCATTTGAATGATAAGTGGAGATATTATTTCCCAGCAGGTGAATAAATACAAAGCTAGCAAGTCACGCCAAGGAAATCAGTAAAACCTTCAAAAAGTGGTTTAACCTTCGTTTTACTCAAATAAAGCCCACCTTTGCAACCAAATATTTTATAAACTCCTTCAGCACCTTTCCAAAGGTTACTTTACATTTTAATTGGCTCACATATTTTCCCCCCATTGATTAGGCTGATCAGACAGATGGATAAGGAAATATTGCTGCAAAGAGGATGACTAAAGAAATAAATGCTGCTTTGATGGTGCTGACAAGGCTCACTGTGGCACAGCAGCACCCAACATACCTGTGAAGAACAGCACAGAAATAAAATGGGAAGTGCCAGAAATGCTCAGGGATGGACAAAATTTTTCCCTTCTGTGTTTATTTTCAGTATCCCATTGTTAGCCTGAAGACTATTTGATAAATACTATGCTAATTTATGTAATGAGCTAATTACCTGTGGTATAAACATGTAGTGCTACACAAAGAGGGATTTTGGAGCCCAGATCATTTCAAGTTTTGATCAGCATGTTCAAAATTAATCAGATTTTTTTTTTCTCTGTGCAAGTTTGACTGCGGCCTTTGAAAATACTGTGCTAAAAAGTGGTTTTCCATAAAGTAGTCAGTGAAATAATTATGTTCTCTTAGAAACAACTGGAAAGATGATAGGCCATCCTCTCTTGCAGAATTTGGCCTTCCTGGATAAATTAATCCTTTCAGTGGAGGGAGCCTGGGTGGTCAAACTGATTGCCAGGAAGAGAACACTCTCAGTTCATTATCTGGAGTTCTTCAGCTCAATCCAAGGAGGCATTTTGCAATCACTAGCACAGAAAATAGATGCACTGAGATGCTATTGCATTTACAGAAAGCTCCAGGATAATTTATTTACGAGATGCCTTGTTGCTCTTACATACTACTTACATTCATCAAATTCTTGGCATTTATTCTTCCCAGTTGGGCCAGTGAAAAGCAACCAATTACGGTGGTGTTCAGGCAGAAAAATTCCAGCCCCATCCAGAAGCAGGGAAGGAGGAAGAATTATCCATGGGTTTCTTTAGAGGTTTTTAATAGGTTCAGCTCAAGCAGGTGGGAAGGAGTGTGGGAGATGCCAGCTCACAGGGCAGGGAGCTCACCTGGCCGTGGTAAAAAGTCCTTTGGGTCCTTCCCACCAAGGTCACACGTCCCTCTGCAAGGATCCTCTCCCCAGCCTTCCATCCAGGAGATTTCTGGCCAGGCCCCACTCTCCTGGCAGTTTTTGGGGCTGGCAATCTGCTGACACAGAGACTGAGGCTCTTCTGCAGGTGTAAAAACCTGCCCCTCGTGTCCCAGTAAACGTCCCTCAACCAGGAGGCAACTGAGTGGGCAAAAAAAAATACATAATTGGAGCTTGCCTCCATAGGAGGGACTTTTCCCAGGGTGCCTGAGCTGGAAAGGTGTGAATTCATTATTTGTGAGTCCATAATCCTTTACTCCTTGAAAAATGAGAATTGTGGGAAAGGCATTTGGGTTTTCCAGCTTATTTCACTGTAGCACTTGGTTTAGGCTTTCAATACACAGCTCAAATCCTCTCCTGCCATGGCTTTGTCCACATATTTGGCCAGAAAGAAGCTCTGATTCACACTTTTATGGCAGTCTTACAACTTTTTGGTCTAACAAGCAAGTATTGCCTGGTGTGTCCAGCAAAGTTATTGTGTCTTTATGTCGATGAAATTATGTCTGAAACAAGGCTTGAGTGTGGTGGCGTTGCAGTTAAAGATTAAATCTGATTGTGTTCTGCGTGGCAATGCTGTAAAACTGCTATTTCTGTTTAAAAAAAAAAAAATAAAATCCATTTTCCTCTAACAGATTACATTGTTTCTTTGAAGGGTGAGTTTAAGCAGCGAGTATTTATAAGAATATGTACCTTATTAATCTCCAGCCTTTAATCTCTACAGCCCTACTTAACCCAGGGAAGCTTCAAAGGCTGTGGGTGCCTTACATTTTCTTATTGAGAGAGGAGGTAAAACATAAATGAAAGATCTGAAATCAGAGTTGTATCTGTAACATTTCCTTTTAATCTGCATAATATATTTAATGCTCGACAGGTTGGGAAGCTACCTGGATGTTTGCCTGATGAACAGTTCTAGGGACAAACTGGAAAGAGTAAACATATTAATTAGAGACTGCACAGCTCCTTCTTGCTGGTGTAATCATTAAATTGATTTTTCCAGTCTGACATGTAATTGTTCCAGCGATGGAATCCTGCTTTCCACTCTCGTTCTGCTTCATCAATATTTCCTGTAAAACATGAAATGGGTTACATTAATCTAAATTTGAATCTCTTTGTATGCTAATTGAAAAATAATTTTTATTATCAATGTCATCTGCTCCAAATACTTTATGGGATGGTCTTTTGATTCTTTTCTTAAACTTGGAATGACTGAAAATTCAGTGATTGGCATTTTGTCTTTACATCAGAAAGGAAGGAGTGCAAAGTTATCATTCTTGCAGGGTAATAAATATACTTTGGATATTTAAAAATATGTATATTTTTAAAATACATTTTGGATAATTATTCTGTCCATCAAAATCATAATTTTAAAGTCACTTTTTTTTTTATCCTCAAAATATTCCTTTCATTAAATATACCCTGCATTGAAACCCACACATCCTGAAGATTAAATAATGTAAAATGAGAGAGATGCTTGTAAAGATAAGGTGAAATCACAGCTTTGCTTAAGGCAACAACAGGATTTCCATTGTTTTAATGGAATTCAATGGATGTCCAGGATCTCGACCTCCCATGGAATAAATCCCCAAGTCTGAAGCATAAAGGGCACAGGTTTGGAGTAGGACACTGCCAAATGTGCACTATGTCACCATGAAACCATCTCCTCTTTTCTTTTTCATCCCCACCTTTAAAGCATTTTCCAAGTAATCCTGAGTCCCAAGGAAATATTTATTGCCAAATTTGTTATAAGCATGGGAGCAGAGGGTGAGGATGAGAAGAGTGATAAAAATACAGCATTTCACAGGGTTCCCAGAGTATTTTATGGACAGGGATCTCCTCCTGCAGCCCCAAAAGATGATTAACACCATGAGAAAGGCTGTGGCCTTGCAGGAACATCCCAGACACCACCACAAGCTGGATAAAACCTGCAGGCTGCATCACTCACTGATGCTCATCATTTTGTTTCAGCTGTAGACTTCAGGATAAAGTTCAGAAACCATTGATGATCTGTGAATGCTTTGTTCATTCTGGACCCAGCTCTGGCATGGCTCACTTCCAGAAACACTTGGTGATGGTGTTCCTGAGGTAACAGCTCCGTGGGTTCTTTATGCCCCTTTGGCTTTTATGTTCTTCTGCTGTTCTTCTTCCCTCCATAAATACACCCCTTCCCCGTTTTTTATGACCTGCCAGCGCTGCAAGTGTAACTGGTGATGTGAAAATGAAATACTTCAGTGTTTTACACGTCGCTAGAGAGAATATTCGGGAGAGAGAGTTCACTGATTCCGAGATTTAGCTTGGAGAAGCATCCAGTAATTTGGTCGCTTATCTGCAGTTTAGCTCAACGTTTCCAAACCTTTTTGGTCTGGAAATCCAGATGGCAATTTAATGAGACTTTGAAATGAGATTTACTTCTTGGTTCCAGTGAGACCAGAAATAAAACCAAGATATTTTTTTCTCCGGGAAGTCCTGTACTTTTAAATGCAGTCAAAAAGAAAAGTGTGAAGAACAAATATGGGAACAAATGTCAATAAATTAAACACATCCTTCTCCCTCAGCTCAAAGTTGTAAATAATCTTGGTTATAACAGAGATCAAAGGAAAGTTCAGATACCTTAAAATTTTCTTTCTGCAGGCCACAATTGCCATTAACTCAGAGATGATTTGAAAGTGCTGGTAACAATAAAGTCTCATTTTCATTGCTAACTATGCAGATAGAACTCAGAAACACGGGGACAAAACATGCACAACATTCTGCTTTCCTGATGCTAAGAACTCTCCTTTTCACATATTTAATTTAAACATGTAGTCAGGGTCTCAGGCAAAGCCAAATTTTTCACATTAAGTCAAATGGATTGGTAATTTAGTGTATGAAGCAGTAGCAGTATTATTTGGAGAAAGCTGCCTGAACTGTGTTTCTCATTTTATTCTTGATTTTGGGTGTCCAGTTTTATTTATCCAGGCAAAACTTCCACTTCTGAATTAAAAAGGAAACTCAAAAACCTCTCTTCTTTAATTATTCAGGTGTAGAGGTGTTTCAAGACTGTCCAAAGACACCGAAATATCTCTACATCTTGAATTAAAAGTCACTGTTCCGGGGTATAAAGTATGGGGCTTTTCAGTCCTTTTTAAAGATTATGGTGAACAAGTGAGCCAGCTAGATAAAGAAGACATCAAAAAATTCAGAGGAGCCAACATTATGGATCTAAAAGACAAAAGGGGGATGGAAATCACTGAAATAAGAACTTGGATTCCCATTTGTTTGCTTTTCTTCCCCCCAGTGATAAGATCCAAATTGAAGTCACAAGTCAATGCATCCCATTATCACCAACATCATCAATCTCTGGGAGGCAACCACCCATGACTTAGATGAGCTGACAGCTGGGAGGCAGAAAAGAAAAAGATTTGAGAGTCCGAGCTGACCAATAATTACAGCTCAGAGCACTGGGTGCCTGCAGAGCCAGCTAACAGTGAAAACAGGGAATTTTCTATAAGCCACTGGGACAATCCCAAACTTTACCTGAATTCCCATTAGCCCCATGCAAAGCCCAGTGAGGCTGACAAGGAGAAAAGGGGAGATTCTGTAGGCAATGAATCAGTGCTCTGAAAGGTTCCAGTCTAACAGGTCAAAATTTTAAAAAGGGATTTTTTGATTCTTCAGCAATGCCGGCACAATCAGCTGGAATTTCCTCTCATTCCATCTCTCCCTTACTTTAATGGTGTTACAGCAAAGTTAAATTTATCACCATCCCATCCTTTGAACTGCTGGATGTGCCAATAAAGTTCTAATCTTAATGTTAACACACAAAAATACCTTTAGGATTGGGATAAAGGCCATATAGCTGTTAATTAATAAGGGATGACAAGTTCGAATTAATTTTTCTGTCCTCAACACCTCATGATTGCAAGTTTCATGACTGCAGGTTTTTGCAAACCTTCAAGTTTTTTATTTCAATAGTATGATAAATGCCACAGGTTTATGCTGTAGATTCTCATGGTGAGAGCTCCTTCACAAGTGTCCAGAAATGAGAAAACAAATAATATCTCTATTGAATATTCTTTAGTCACACTCTCTGGATATCAAAGCTTTGTTAGACACAGCAGTATATTAATTTTTACGTGTTTTTAAGGACTGCAAAATCCTTTCTTTTACTGCTTTAGTTCATCCACAAGTCAGCAGAGCTCTCTGGGACATGAATTATTCTAAGGGCTGTTATCTTTCCAATGACAGTTTAGGTACAGAAAGTTCTTACTCATAGGTGCAATGAGTAAAGTCTTTGTTGGGAGGTGTGGTAGTATTGGTGAGGTTACCTATGATTAACTCACATTTCTTCGTGTATCCAACTCTGTGGAAATTTAATTTAATTCTGATGGTGAATTTTCTATTTAGTAATTTTTTTTTTAATATTCTTACCACCCTGAGTATTTATCTCTGTAGAATCCAGATACTGGTTGAAGGATCACAGCAAATACAGTATTTTTTGTTGCTCATTGGTTGAGAGGTTGAAAATTTCTCTGCCTCCACATAAAAAAATCTTTTTAGGGTGGTTTAAAAAAAGGAATGTATTTATATGACCAAACTTGATTTCTTCATAGATGATACATGATCCAGTAATATCAAATAAAATAGAAAAAATATGTATTAGGTGCACTAAAATAGTAATGGAAGAGTAAATGGAAAGTTTGGCTGCCTGCAGCGTTCTACAATCAAGAGGAAACGGGCTCACATAAATAGGAAGGGCTTCAGATGCATTAAAGGTTGTGTTGAGGAGGTAAAGTCTAACACAGATCCTTTTATAATTAACACATGATTGCTCTAAAAGCTACTTAAAAGTCACTTACTGCTTACTGTCCCTCCAGTGTGATTCTCTCAGCAGCAGCCAGCAGAAACCCTCCTGGTTTCAGGGTGAAATGGGAAATGCTGGGCGCTCCCAGCTTGTCCTGGGCTGGGCAGGGTGCAGGGTGTGCCCGGGGCTTTGGAAATGGGGTTAAAATCCCTGTGGGAATCGTGTCTGCTCGGAGCTGAGAGCCCAGGCCTACTTGTGCAGTGCTTGTTATCAAGCTGGACACAAAACTCCAGGTTCTGAATTGTGTCTTTAGTGATGGATTTATGAATTGAAACTCGAGGAGAAGGCCTTGAGAAACCTTCCAAAATCACACAAATTACTCTGGAGGTGTCGAGGCCATGTTTTATATATGGTTGTTACTCTTGTATTAACTGTGAGAGCCTTATTTTTTCCCTATTATTCTCCTACCCCACAACCATAATATATATTTTTTTAATCTGATATGATTGCCTGAGGAAAATGTGAATTTTCTAACAGTAAAGATATATATTTCTCATATATTTAACTGCCTCAGGGAACTTGTCTTACCCAGCCTGTAATGGGAACAGGCTGGTTCAGATCCAGGACACATTTGGAACTGGCCTTTAAAGGCCTTAAAATCCCCCAGTGGGTGGCAAGGCTTGGGCTAGGAGTGGGTCAGGAATTAGGCAAGGGGTTACCAAGCACATCCATGGCAAATCCTGATCACTTGATGCTGAAAAATCATAATTCCTGCAAAATAATTTGTTTTGATTATCCTCTTTGGGTTCAACCTGATAGAATTCTACTTTGCCTATCTGAACCCTACTTGAACCTATAACAATGAGAACATAAAAATTCCTTACTTGTTCCTGTCATTTTATATCACCTCATGTTAAAACAACCTTCTTTTCCTAAGAATATTTCAATGAAAGGAGTAATAGAAAGAACAGACCCTCAGAACAAGAGAAAATCTCTGCATTAATGCTGTGCACTGTCCTTTGGGCATAAAAGGCAAGAGAAAATGCAAAATAATATTTCAGTGAAGAGAATTATTGCAATATAAGCTATTATATCATATTTGTACACAGGATTTCAAAGGGTTTTCTGTCAGAATTGGATAATATTGTACAGGGAACATAATGGAAACACTCTGTTTTTATTATTGCGATGTTTCAAGGGCTGACAGATGATACAAGACAAGGCAGTGCCACTTGTTGACAACATTCTTGCCTCAGTTCTATATTTGGATCCAGACACGACGATCCTTCTCTTTTTGTTAAGAATACGCTCGTGAATTTCTTTTAATTAAATTATGTAAATTTATGTTGTGAATTACCAAATGTGGCACAGTGATGAATTTACGTCTGCTGGCAGGTCCCGAGCGTTGCTCCATCATCCCTCACCCCACAGGACCAGGCAGAGCTCTCCTCTCCCCCAGGATGTGTTGAACTCCGGTGATCCGCTCCCTCCCGCTCCACGCGGACTTAGTTAAGCTCAGCCCATCTGTAGGATCCACATCTTTCCCAAGGGTTTCCCAGCCAGGTTAAAGGAATATGTAAAACAGTTCAGTTCTCCTGGCTCAGCACAAAGTTGTCAGAATCTTTGAAACCTCCCTGAAATCCACCCGTAATTGGGAAAGCTGTGATTTTAAAATCACACTGTAGGCTTCATAAATTATTCATTTTACCTACTGATTTCGTGTCTCTTGATTTAATTGAAAAACATCTGTTGAATTGAGAGGGGATAAAAGTTGAGCCATAATGCAGTCAGAGACTCAAATGAGGAGGGAATAAATTATTTCAGAAGGAATCATCTGTGCACCATGACAGTTTACATATTTTTAAGGCTTACGTGTTTTTTAAGAGGAGCATTCAAACTGAGTCTTAGAGAAAGATTTTAAATTACTAATTAACATCTTAAAAGTGTATCTCATTTTTGAAACGAGACTTTCCCTCAGTCAAGCTGCAGAATGTGATTCCATAGCTGCAAAATCACCTTATAATATCAATTCCTTTTGAAATCCAGGGCACAGAGGCTTCATCTATTGCTGGGCTTTGGTAAAACAGGGCCATCGGTCTTCAAAAAATTTGTGTCTTTTCTGTTCAACTGATCATAAAGTTTCAAACAATTAAACTTTTCTTGGCAGTGAAATCTCATAAATCCATTGTATACATGGCCAGGCACAAATCAGTTCTGTTTTCTATAGGCAAATCCTGCAGCCTCTGGGTTGTCAGCAATGACACTCTAGAAATAAAACACAGGGCTCTCACGTGAGCTGGAAACCAGAATCCCCTCTTGGCAGTGGCAGTGCACTTCATATCCTTGGGGGATCAGTTGCATAAAATAGAATCCCATAAATAATAGATAATATAATCCAAACATAACATCCTGTAACATCCCACACTTTATACAGAACATCTAAAGCTTCCAGAGAGCAAACTCTCCTTTAGCATTGATTTTCCTGCTCACTCCAGAGCCCAGGAATCCTGGTGTGTTGGTGGCACCAAAACTCTTTCAGGGGGTACCCAAGAACTGAGGTTTCAGCACTCAGTGTCTCACATTATGGCTGCATCTGAATTTTGGGACAGAAAAAACTCCATATCACAAAGTCCTGGCCCTTGGTGTGTCCCCAGGTTTTGTCCTGGTACAAAATAGGGTGGTGACCCCAAAGCCAGAAGCACAGGGCACGTTCTGGGGTCCACCCTCAATGCAGCGTGGACAGTTCTATCCAACACCAATTCAGTTTTACCCAACTGAATGTTGCCCTGATTTTTAAAATTGTTAAGTTTTCTTTTATAGTTCTTTTGAAAGTTTTAAAGTTCTCATAAAACTTCTTTAGCCTTCTGATAATGTTTACATATTTCTGCTGGAGTTCTCACGCACTGTCCATGTAAATAATGATTGTTTTGCATTCTTCTTTGTGGGAGGAGAGAATTGATGGACTGTTGGTTTGACCAGTGTGGTTGGAGAGGTGGCAATTCCATCCTCCAATCCACTGCCACTTTTGGAATTCTATATATTGCGAGGTCAGAAATAAAATTTGCTCTTTTTGTCTCTTGAACTCACCAAGCTTCTGTGTGCTCATTTCCTGTCCAATGGCGACAACTGAACATCTCAGTTACAAACAGGAATAGAAAGATCTGAACTCAGTTATCGCATTAACATCCAGCAAATGATCCTTTGTGTGAAAGTTTTATATAAAAGCATCTAGAAAAGAATTGTTACCTGTCATTTCCACGACTTTGGGGAAAAAGTGTTTCCAGAATCGACACTGCTGAGCTCGTAGTTTTGTCAGTACCACGGAAGTGTTGGTGTTCAGTGTCAAATATTTCTGGGCAGTACTAGTGAAGACTGGCCATCTTGTTCCATTAGTCAGGGTCCCGTTTGGAGCTCTAAATGAGACAAGAAACACTTAATTTCGAATGAGAAATCACCTCAGCACACAATAAAGCACGATTTGGGTTTATTTAACAGTTGTTCAGCTTAAGTGTGTTAGTTTGGAATGACTGATGTGTCCTTTTGGAAATAACAGGGGAAAACAGCCAGATAAATTTAATTTACCCTCATTTAAAGGAAAAAAAAAAAAATCCCCAGAGGTGTTCTGGGTTCATCAAAGGGAAAAACTTAATAAATTATCATATTCAAACAACTTTTTGAATCTGGAGATTCTCACAGGAGCTGTGAATTATTAGGGATGACTCTAGAACAAACCAGCCTGCCAGTCTGAGAGGTTGAGTGGTTTGTGTTTTAGTTTGAATGCCTTTGATCCCTTTAGACGGACCAACAGATTGGGACAAATGACTGGGATAAACATGTAAGTAAAGGTAGAAATAACTCTAAACTGGGATAAGATCTGTACTGGGAGAGAGAACAATTATTCCTCATGAAGAAGGAGCTGTCATCCTGGAGGCATGTTGAGTCCTGCTTGTGGAGGGCCAAATGGGAACAATCTGAAATCTTGTGGAAACTGGGAAGAGGTACAGAGGGCTTGACCCTTTATAAAACCAGGTCTGCATGTGAAAGGAGCACAGCTGTTGGTATTAAAAGAGTTGTGATAAATATTTATAATACAACAGAATTCAAGAGGCTCTAAGGACAGGCATCCCAGATTTCACCTCCAGAAATGAAAATATCTGTATGAGAGGGGAAAAAATGATTTAAATGTGTAGGAGAACAACAAAATGGGCACTGTTGCATTAGGGAACAAACAAAAGAGAACATGAATTTTAGAGTAAGTACATTTGTATTTCAAACAGTCACAGATCTCCATTAGCTCTGAAGAGGTAAGAATAGAAATCAAACATTTTATTTCAGTGCAAGCACAAGGAGCCATTTTCTTTCCTAGAAGTTGATATCAAGGAATCTGGGATTTAGGGCAGAGCAACAATAACTGGTGATTCTTGATGGGATAAATTAACTCTGAGCTGAGTTCATTTGGTTCTCTCTACTTTACTTTTCACCAGGAGTCTTCCTGGAAGTCAGAATGCAAAGAGGAGCCCAGGGAGAGGAGCCCATTTGGGTTCTGCTTCCCAAGAGAGGGAACAAGGCAAGGGGTGTGGGTCGGAGCACAAGATGCTGGAGCAATATCAATATTTCTCAGTTGATTTGGAATTAATCAAGTTTTCAGCCCATGCTTTTGTGTTCTGGGGTCTTTGGCATTGGCTGCTTCAAGAACCAGTGTTGGAATAGAAGTTTCAGGCTGTCATTTCCTGACCTGCTCCCTTCTTCACTGATTTTTCCTGACTAATTCAGCTCTGATTAACCCATGGCACCTTTTTTAAGTGCACATTTATTTGTGGCTCCTGAGAATGATGACTTAAGCAGAGCTGACTTGCTCTTCAGTTCAAGATCAGGATGCTAATGGTGCTGTCAGTATTCATTTAACAGCTTTTACTCTGTGAAATAAATCATGACATCCCACATTATAATTTACAGGTGTGTGGGGGGATTACACAATGCCTCGATTGCTACAGATGTATTTTACTAAAAAATGATTGAAAGAACTGTCAGGTGAACACAGCACTTTGAAGCCCGTGAACCTGCTGATTAGGACAATCTCTGCATTTCTAGGAAGTTTACTCTTCAAAGAAATGCCCAGTAATTTCCTTCTTGGCTTTAATATTGAAAATTTCCCAAGTTAAAAAGCAGCTACCAGCCAGAGCAAAAGGGAGATCACAGGAGTATAATTTGGAACAAGTTATGATTATAACCTTGTTGTTCCCTCACAATTACTGTTCATTCCTTCTTACTAATAACTTTATGATGAGAATTGCAGTGCCCAGAATAGGCTGTAAAATTCCCTGTTCTTTGCACCAAATTCAAAGTCTAACAATATTCATACAGAACAGTGGAAGTGTGGTGGGAATATCTTCAGTGAGCAGACAGGAATCCAATACCCTGCACAAACTTGTCGCTGCCCATTTAGGTTTGGATGGACAATCTTTGGTGATCGATTACAGAAACTTGTTTGTACTAAAAAAAAAAAAAAAAAAAGTTCAATTTGCATGGAAAGCTCCATTCTGTCATCTTTTATCAGTTCCATAAACCTCTGCTCTTTCATCTACTGGTATTGCTTAATCACCTCTGCTTCAGTAATTCCAGTTTTGCCACTTTAGTGCTGGCACTGGGGCCTGATGGTGTGTCCTGAAAATGCTTTGGGCTGTGCATCTTCAGGCCAGGCCTATATTTCTTGGTTTTATTTAGTCAAATCACCTTTCTTGGACAAGATGTATTCAGAGAAGGTCTTAATTTTGTTTGGAGAAAATCATAAAATAGTATGGTTTGGAAAGGAAGTTGGAAGATCCAACCTCCTGAAATGAGCAAGGACATCTTCATCTAAACCAGGAATATGAGCTTCACTGAAGATCTTAGAAAGAATCTTTTTCCATTTCTACCCTTTTTATAATTTGCAGGAGCAAGTCTTAAAGCAATGGAGAAATACAATTCTTTGAATTGCTCTCAGAAAATAAATTGGAGACAGAAAAACAAAACAAAACAAAACACAAACTCAAACCACCTGTGCTTTTAAACTCTAGTGTAAACAGAATTTGTCTCATTCCTGCAGCTATGTTTTCTCTTTGCATATGCCCCGAAATTATAGGCTGGATTCTCTCTATTCTGGTAGTGGCACAGCAGCTTGTTTATAGCAAATCATTTTGTTAAGATATGTTTTTAAGTGGAAGTTTCTTGATTGTACTTGTTGTTACTTAGATCATGTTCTTCCTCCTTTGGGTTTTTCCATCCACAATTGCCAATAACTTCTATTTTTCAAGATTAATTTATAGCAAGTGTACTAAATTTGATACAGGCATGAAGAGGGTTTTGGAAGAGCTTATTCACCAACCATTTCTCTGTATTTAATATTCCTCTTCAGCAACGTTAGAAAGTTAATTTCATTCCAATGGAAAATGCAACATGAACAGAGCTCTGTTAATCATAATAAACATGCATACATTACTATTCTCATTAATATGATCAATATAGCCTGAGAAACAATACCAGCTCACTGCATTTTTATTAATATTCACACAGCATTACCTTTACAAATGGTTTATCATACAGACACACAAAAAAATGTAATTCATCATCTGATTGGTTTTGGTAAACATTCAGGATATAAAGTACCTGGACAATATTCCCCTTATTTTTGGGAGCAAGTTCTGAAGAGCAGAGTGAAAACTCATGGAGTGAATTCTGTCATTACCACAGAGGTTATCCTTTTGTAGTGTTAAGTTGTATTTTGAAGAAGTCCAGAATGGAAAATATTCTCTGCTAACCCTCCTGGAAACATGTTTAGGGTGCTTTGGAATTTACTTTTGTAAAACAAGTGTCCTACAGTGTAGCTTGGACTGCCCCAAGCTTTCACCATGCTCCTGTTTGTGACTTATGTTGTGGGTTTCTCCAAAGGACAAGAAAAACAATCCCACATCTCAGTGCCCACTACGATGAATGAAAATTAATGATAATTCTGCTGCACCCTCTGCTTCCCCTGTGCAGGAGGAATTAAAATCTGAGGGAGATCCATTCCTCCCAGTGTGAGTGGATTGGCTTCAACCTGGCTAGAACTGCTGACACTCATTTCCAATTTGGCCCCTTTTCTTTTAAAAGCTGGTTTAAAGGCAGGAGAGAGGGAATGTGAATCCCTTTTGGAATGTGAATCCCTTTTATTGGCTTTTGCGATTCCTGGTGGCTGTTGGGCAGCACTGGCAATCAGCTGGTTTCCATGGGATGGTATTTTATGAAGTGCTACCATGGGCACAAGAAAACCAGGAGGGGTAATGGCCTTGGAGGGAATGCAACAGCAAAAATAACCCCAACTCTTGCAGGTTTCCTGCAGCTGCAGTACAAAACCTCTGAGAATTATGGGGACAGTCAGTTCAGCATCAAACAAGAAGGACAAACTAAAGGTTTCACCCCAAGCGTAGCTCTGGGAGTGAGGGCTGCTTCTGCACATCTGACGGCTGGATGATCTTCAAGGTCTAAACCAAACAGATGAATTTTTTTTTTTTCTTTCCCCTCACATTTTGGAAAAAAAACATTTTGTTGCTTTGACTCTTTCCCGCTTGGGCAGGACGACACTCCTAATTAGTGGGAATGCTGATGAGGAGCTCCAGGCCCTCCTGTGCTGCCCCAGCCCCGCTCCAGAGGGGCAGGAGGTGTTTGTGGCGTTAGCCAGGCCAGCACATCCAGATGTCTCACGTGATCCCTGAAGGCCAGGATGGGTGATGTTTATACCTGTGCTCATTTTCCCATTGCAGCACACTGGCTGCCAGGTTAATCTCAATTTGGGGTGCTGGTGTGGCCCCCGGGGAGATGATGGGGTAGTGACAGCAGAAGTAAGGCTTTGCTTGGATGGCACCATGGATGTGAGAAAATAGTGAGGGGTTTCTGAAAATGTAAGTCATTAAACATTTCTCATATAATTGGTTTAAATTACCATATAATTGAAATTTTAAGAAAATTCATATAATTGCTCTTAATAAGGTGCAAAAATCCTGATTTTGTGGCATTTGAGCCTTACTGAGATTCCCACAGTAGGAAAGAAAGGGCTCTTCTGATGAGCACTACGAGTCTGAGGGATGTGCAGACTCGAATCCTTCAAACTCCCTTTTTAATCAGCTGGTTCTGGGAAGTTCATTATGCCCTGCTGTGCTCAGTTCTCACTCCCAAATCACACACACGAGTCCATAATCCAGTGACTGCAGTGTCCCTGAGCCAGAGGGAAACTGCTTTGCAAGTCCTAGCCTGGGTAAATATTATTCCTCCTGCTGATCCCTGAAGAAAGCAGCAGGATCCAGCTGGCAAAGTCCTTAACTGAGAGAAACTGGAGAAGAACCTTTGCAGCCAGGCTTTCTTACACCTTCACAGGATAAATAAAGCTCAGGATATTCCTCCCAGATTCCAGCCTGGACACAGCAGCTGCCTGTTTAAATGCCTTTAACTATAAATTATCGTGGGATGTGCTATTAAATATCAGTTTCAGGAAATGAAGCAACAAGCTGTTATTCCTTTTTTTTTTTTTCAGGTTTTTTTTTTTTTTTATTTGTGCTATTTGTTACTATGTTTTCTGTCTTGTGTTCTGCTCCAAAGAGCCTCGTGGAGCACCCATTGAGTTGAAGCAATTCCTGCTTGTGTACATCATAAATTCGTGCTGTACACAAGGCAGGCCTCAAGGCTTTATTGGTCATAAATAATGGAGCATTTGAGACATTTCAATGCAGGATGTCCTGCCTCAGCTCTTTGCTGAGCATTTAGGAGCTGGGTGCTTCCAACCCCTGGCTCCTGGACAGGAACCTGCTCTGGTGGCAGGAGAAATAATGAGTTTGAGCCAGAGCTAATGAGCCCTTCAACCCCTGCCTGCATTTCTGACCCTCTGGGCCGTGCTGCACGTGGGTTCTCCTTCACTCTGAAATGTTCCAGGCAAGCCTGGCGCAGCTTCAGGAACCCCAAACTCCACACAGAGCATGGATGAGATGGGATTTTATCATATGAGGTCTGGAGCTGTCCCACTGTTCTGTGTAAGAGTCACAGTGAGGATTTCACACCTTCTCCAGGACTCAGGTTCTGGTGTGAATATTCACATTTCATGTTCACATAGCTTTTGGATAGACATGAGAGAGGCAACACTGCAGCTTAGTCCTTCTTTAAGCTGAAGGAACCATTTTACCTTTTTTTCCCAATGTTCCTGTAAAGTGTTTTGTAAGATCCTTCTGCCCTTTTGTGTGGTGTCAATTTCAGCTTTCCAGGGCCACTTTTCAAAGCTGTTATTTCTTAACAGTCTTGGCTGCAGGAAGACATCAAATGGAACTATAGCTTTTAGTCTTGTTGAAGAGGGATATTTGGAAATGGAGGAAGGTCCTGAACCCCACTGAGACCTTGAAGGAAGAAGTACCTTCCCTAACAGGTAAGTAAAAGAATGAGTAGACAGGAAGGCACATAGCACTTGCCATTTTGGTCATCCTCTGAGGCTGTTTTATCTCCTCTGCAACCCCTCTTCCTCCTCACAACCTGGAAAAACACAAACTTACACAATATCTTACCCAGAATTACTCCCTGGAACAAATCAGGGCTTCATAAGAAACAAAAAAAGAGGGTGTGAAAGGAGAGAATAATATTTTTATAGCCATAAAACTATTAATCCTGTGTTTTAAATTCCCACTGTCTTTGGTAAAATTTGTCAGCCCAGCTGGTTCTGAGAAAGAGTAAATACTGTGCTCATGGATATTATTGCTGGTTCCATTCCTTCCTTTCTCTGCCATTAATAAAGTTCATCCCAGGCACTCAGAAATTGTTGGATAAATGTGTTCAATGCTTTTCTTATCTCTAGTGACTAAATTTGCAATTGAGACTGTGTACTTGATACTATGCCAGGATATGATATTTGAGATTTGTTTTCAATGGAAATTGCCCTAATCATGATTTATTTTCAGGATGGATGCTCCACAGAGCCCTGAACCAACCAAAACCCTCTGGATTCGTTGTGTCCTGATGAATTTCATCACAGTGGCATTTTTCTTTATATTTTCTACTACTGTTTTATTTCTGTGAGTGGGAGGAAGTGCATGAGTCACAAACTTTCACGACCATGTAATCTAGGCCAAATTGAGCAGTCCTAAAAATGAAAGTATTGGGTAGTTTTCAGGAGGGGGAATTTGTGTTACTGCTTCATCAGAAACTGAACCACTGCAGCTTCATGCTGGGAAATGTAAACAAGAAGATAGAATGTTCTCAACTCTCTCCCCAAATATATAATAATAATAGTAATAATAATAATAATATAATAATAATTTCTTATGGTATAAAGTCATTATAGGTTTGACATTTACAAGTGGAAGCTACATATGACTTCCTTCGATAAGGAAATCTGAATTATGTCCCATTCTTGTAAATTCTTCTGAGTCTCTGTTTTGAACTGCAGCAAGAGGGAGATCTCCAAATACCAACACATGGACTGGGAGCCATGGAAGGGTTGCTCCTAGGAAGAAACAACATGAAAAGAGAGGAGGAATCTGTTTAAAGTTCTTCTCTTTCAAAACTCGAGAGGGTTTCGTGGAAATTATTGTATGCAGACTACTTTATTGCTAGGAAAAACATCTGTTAAATGTCTGAGCATTTCCACTTGTACAGAAAATCCACTTGGAGGTTGCACCATGAATAAGATCCATGAGAGGCAGATATTTAAAAGCTTATTAAAATGAAAAAAAATTGTTAGAGTTAAAAAAAAAAAAAAATCAGTTTTTAAACAGCTGTTCCTGTAGGAAGAGGTGTACATTTGAGGTAGTGCTCTTTAAGGTTTGTATTTTATGGAATTAAGAAATTCTCTTGTGTGCCTGCAAGGAAAGGTAGAGGACACAGAAGTGTCTGGGGAAGCAGAATTTTATATTCTTATAGAATTGTGTAACATCACCAACTGTGCGCACAAAATGCCCAATTTCTACCAACACAGCTTCAGATTCTTGGGGACAGAATTTCCCAAATCCCAACACTGACTTTCTAACTACATTTCCCCACCACTGCCTTTCCCTGCAGCTGATTGAAAACAGAATTAAACACCACATTGAGCTCCCTTCAAAAATGTGGTGTTAGGTAACCTCTGCTGCTCCTCATTTCCTCTCCTCTCGCCTTTGCCACTTCCCTGGAACAGCCAATCTCTGGCGCTGGGGACTAAATTGAAATGTGCACTGAAAAGTTTCCATTCCTCCCGTGGACCTTCTCAGCATCCCTTCAGATTAGTGTTCCAGAACCACCTGGAAAAATGGGGTTTGCAGACCTTTCAAACTTCCATTTCTGCCTTCTGATGATGAAACAAGGACTAAGCTGCAGGAAAGCAGCATGGAAGAAGAGTGGCCCTTAAAAAGGGGATTAACTGTGGGTGAACATTAATTAGAATTTCTCAGTGCCTCTTGGAACCGTGTGTTTACGTGCCTGTAAAATACATTCTCTCTGAAGTGCCTGGTTTTATATGTGAACCTGTCTCAAATACAACTCGTAATAAGTCCACGTGTGCCCTTCCTTCATTTCTCTCTTCTCAGATTTGTTCTCCCCCTGCAAGCCTTTCAGACATTTTCTACTTTCATATTTCAATCTCTCTCTTGTTTTTTCTCCTTTGTGCATTTCTTGGTCACCTGATGTTACAGCAGTTACATTTCCTTCTCTTGCTTGTCTGTTTTCCTTACATCCCACCAAACACTAAATTATTTCCATCCAGGCTTCTCACTCCCACTCCCAAATTTGAGGTGGCAATCACACCATGGTTTTATTTCACTCTTGAAACATTTATTTCTCTTCATGCCTCTCCTTTCCCCAGAATGTGTCTGTGTAGACTCTGCCAGGCCCTTGGGACAGCAGGGAACCCTGTCCAGCACTTCAGCCTGTCTCACGAGGAAAGGCAGAGCCACATCCAAGATTTGGATCCATAGAATCATTGAATTAGGTTGGAAAAGATCCCCAGGATCTGCTGACCTGGCACTGCCAAGGCCACCACTGTCCCATGTCCCCAAGTGCCACATCCATGCGCCTCAAGGGACAGGGATGGCACCACAGGCCTGGGCAGGTTTTACCGAGGCAGGACATCCCTTTCCATGAGAAATTCTTCCTAATATCCAACCTAAACCTCCCTTAGCACAGTCTGAGGCCATTCCCTCTCCTCCTGTCCCCGTTCCCTGGGAGCAGAGCCCGACCCCCCCCGGCTGTCCCCTCCTGGCAGGGGTTGTGCAGAGCCAGAAACTCCCCCTGAGCCTCTTTTTCTGAGCCCCTTCCCAGCTCCCTCAGCCTCTCCTGGTGCTCCAGCCCCTTCCCCAGCTCCATTTCTTCCTCCAGCCCCTCAGATCTCCCTCTCTCCCAGGGCTCAGGAGTTCTCCGTGCTCAGCCCCAGGCCCGTGAATCACCACTGATGGTTTTGGTCCCACAGCCTTTGACAACTGAATTCAAGCTTCCCCTGCTCCACAAAGCCCTGCCACTGTTCTCTCCCAGGCAATCCTCTGCATTTCTGCTCTAGCTTTTAGTTTTGTTCTCACTCAAAGGCTCCCACAATATTTGGACATTTCTTTAATAGATGTTCTCATCTCCTGTTTGAAAATAATGGTTTGACTCATCTCTTGGAGGGACTAAAATCCGCGTGGACAGAATTGAGTTTGCTGCACATATGGAGAGGAAGGAGACATCTTCTTGTAATTTGCAATGTTTGTAATAAAATTAAACCAATCTCAACAATTTGTACCCCAGACTAATTTTTGAAAAACATCTGAATCAAATACTCCTGTTTTCAGTTTAGAAATTCAGTGACAGCTTGTCAGCTTGCAAGCCAGAGAGAGAGAGATGCCTGCCAAGGTGAGTCTCTGGTTACTGATATTTTCCATGATCCACTGTTTCCTATTAGTTTGCTACAAAGGTGTTTCCATTACTGTTTCTGAATATAACAATGGATATAAACTCTGGGAAAGATGATGAGTCACCTTTAAGAACTCAAAACTGAAAAATAGGAGTAAATTTTCTTCAAAATGAAACTTTTTTTATTTCAAGACTATAATTTCTGCAGTTTCTTTGCATGGCTCAGAAATTTGTCACATGAAAGACAGTGAATGAGAGAATAAATGTGTCCTTTTGGGTCAAAATGAAAGCTTTAATTTTCCCTAACATGGGGAAGAAAGACTTCCCACATACATTTTTGTATTTTTGGGAACCTCTCTCCCACTCTGTTCATACTCCTTTTTTTTTTTAATCCAGAAATCTTTTTTTCTGGATTCTTGACCTGATCAGGAAAAATCACTTGTAAAGATGAAAAATTAATTTTTCTGGAAGGGTGTGAGATCCCAGGAGCAGCAGCCTCAGGGAAAGGCTCCTCTTGGTCCCCCTGAGCTCTGCCTCTGGAGTGTTTGAAGACCCTGTGAGGATCAAAGTGACTCCAACCCAAAAAAATTTCCTCTATCCCTGTGAACACGAGTGAATCTCTGGCTGAAATACAGCCCACAGTAAATTTCTTCCCTTGAAATGGCTCAGAGGGACATAAAACTTCCAACTTCCTGAAGTATAAAGAAATTAAAAGTGGTTGGAGTTTTTTATTTTTATTTTTTCCCAGTATATTCAGTCCTTCCCATACCCAGAGTATATAGGTCCCCAGTTCAAGTGCTGCCTGGACTCTATATGAGGCTGTTGGTTTTGTTCTCACTGCTCTGAAACTACTCTCTATAAACAGGTTGTGATAAGTTGGTAACAAAAGCACTGAAATTTATTATGTGTCTACCAGAGGAACATCAGGGAAAGGCAATAATAACCAGACAAAATGCTTCACAGCTTTAGTGGGACAATCAAAGCCTCACAAATTCCCCTAAAACATAGGAGGAAATATTTCAAAGGCTTCACTTTATAGAAAAAGCTGCAAAGATTTGTTTCAGCAGTTGTAAAACTGGCAGGGAGACAAGTTTTGCCCGTTTCCTTTTATCAGAAACATTTTTCACAAAGCCTTAAAAAATATTATCTTTGTGTGCTCCGTTATAGTCTTGCTTGAGATTTCAGCTCCTCTGATTTGTCTGGCTCTTGTCACTTTGCATCTCTCATCACTAAAGAACACAGTTACCAAATCTAATGGAGAGAGGAATAGAAAAGGCACCCAAAGATTTGGGATCCCATCTAGTTTTTCTAGGGATAAATAAAATTTCCCCTTCCCAGAGCTGGCAGAGCATTCTGGGGCTTGGGATTTGTAGGACCTGTTAGTGTCACCTGCCTGCTTTCAAAAGCTTCCTGAAGAATCACAAAAGTGAGGCAGAAAAAGGAACTTTAAAAATGTTCAAAAAGAGAGATTTCTATTTTTTCATGAGTGTGGCTTAAAATCAAGTATGCTGGGAAAAATTTAGGAGAAGGCCACTGAAAATGAACAATATTGTTAAAATAAATGTTATTTCCACACAAACACAGTCATACCAGAGTTGATCCAGCACTTTTCATGACACCACACTACGGTTTCCTGCTGAATCCAATCTGCCCATCTCTCTTTGTCTAACTGTGGTGATCTCTGGTATTTTATGAAATGATTTTGAGGCTATGAATTGATATTCAACTGCCAATACTCTTAAATGCAAGAATAAACTGAGGAAACCCCAGGCCAAGGTGAAGGGAGGAATTCAACCTTGAAGTGTAAATCAAGAACTTCGATTTTGGAATCTGTTCTTTCTTAGAACCCAAATATTTTATTAGGCTTGATTTATTCAGACAGCAGGAGTAATAGGTCTCTTTCTTCCCTTGCTGGTAGAACAAGGATTTTTCAGGGTAAGAGGAAAATGTTGCTCTTTCAAGGCTCAAATGTATGAAAAATAAAAGTATTTTTTGGAATATCTTAATAGCTTAAAAAGGAATGGCTGGGATACTTTGTCAAACTTACTTGATACCCAAATTCAGCCATGGAAAAGACTTTTTGAGCAGGATCTTCACAGGCTATGTCAATATATGGCAGATTCCTAAAAATGACCCTATTCCCTGGGATCCAGAAGAGAAATTGGAGTCTGACAGCAGCGCCAGCCCCAAAGCTCCCAGGAGAAATGTGTGTTCCTGTCTCCTACTGAATCCTCTACATCTCCATTCCCTGTTTATATTCAAAAATAGAAATGCCTGTAATTTTCCAGGAAAAAAAATGGTCACTAATCACTGATGTTTACTTTTAGCCAGGATGTGAACTAGGAAGTGCCCAGAGATTTGGAAACTTGCATCCACTCCTGCTGGGGATGGTGGTGGGCTGGGACAGCCCTGGGCTGGCTGACAGTGTCCTTTTAGTTACTGAGAAATGCAGAAATCAAGGATTTCACACTCTTGGGATGCTTTCAAGGAGCCACTTTCTGCCCCTAACATCTTTTCTTTTGTCCTTACATGACATCAAGGATTTCTCACAAGGTTTCTTTGCTTTCATCCCTCCAGCTCTCTCTTCCCTCCCTCTGTGGGGGAAGAGGGCAGCAGTTTTGTGGGGTTTGGCTGCATGACAGAAAGAGAAAATGCTCCTAAGTGCATATTTTAAATTTTCCTATCAGTATTTTTATTCCTTGATTGATAATAAAACCCAGAGATCACTATGGTCAAGGTTTGGGCTTGAAGGCCCCTGATGAGAGGCAGCTCTGTCACCTCTCAGTCCCTCCCAGCCAGAAAACACCAAGAAAAACAATATTTTTTTTCCAGTTTTGTTGACTCTACTTCATCTCCTTTCCTCTGCAGGCTGCTCTCCCCTCCCTTGTGCTTTTGTACTTCAGCACATTAGAATATTAGGTCAAACACCCTCACTAAAAAATGTGCTGTACAATATTTCTCATTTTTGCTTGATTTTTTCTCTTCATCTGCTGGAGACATCAATGGTAATTTTCCCCTCAGAGGTTTGCCCTTTGATCATGCCAGAGTTTCCTACAAACATTATGTCAAAACGGGGCTTCCCCAGCTCCTTATAAATGTTTGCTGTGCTCAAATGTGCTGGGAAAAAAAAAAAAAAAAAAAAAAAAAAAAAAAAAAAAAAAAAAAAAAAAAAAAAAAAAAAAAAAAAAAAAAAAAAAAAAAAAAAAGATTGCTTAATAATTTTGGAAATATTAGGAATTTTTATTACTTCCCCACTGCTTGCACACTCTGAATAAAGGGATCCAGAGCACGTAGAGAGTTAATCCTGATCTGATCTTTCACTAACACAGAAATTGCTGGCTTGTATTGTTTTTCCCAATAATGATGGTTTGGATCCTGGTGGTGGGAGCAGAGGGAGGGATTATTTGCTGTTTGCTGTGGTAACCACTTGAAATTCAATCTGTGGAGTAATCTAATTATAGTGTGAATGATGATCAGAGTAGGTGACAGGACTGTCTTCCACAAACTTAAACCTGAATGTACCTTATGCTGTTTAATTTTAGGAGCTGCAGTGACAGGAACAGTGTTTTGCAGAGCAGGTTATTGAGATTTATATATGAACATATATACATAAAAGTTATATACATGAAAATTAAATAAATGCATGAAAATGAAATATATACATAATCCGGTGGAAACCAATAGTTCAAAGAAATGTAAATATCACTCTGCAAAATCAAATATAGACCTGAATTTCTCTTTTTCCACTAAGAAATAGTTGTGTCCAATGGCAGGATGTGCTGTGTCTGGTGGAAGATCCTGCTGCAGGCTCCTTTAGGGCAGGATGGGGAGCTGCAGGGTGGAGCCAGGAACTTTCACTCAGTTTGCTCTCCACCAACACCAGCCCCAAAGGAACGGTGTCACAGCGCATCTCCATGGTGCAGGAAGTGCTCCCAAGCCTTTCCCAACGTCTGACTTCATCTTGGGAATCTACCAGATGCATTTTTGGCATTGATAAATCAACCTCCCAGCTCAATTCCAGACTGAGCTCCACTGAAAGCTTTGCTCTGCATCACAGCCCTCCCCACCAAACTCACCTCCGTGAGTTCAGCCTCTGAGCAGACAGGGAGGCAGGAAGAGCTCGTGGATTCAATTTTAGATTAAATTTTACAATAATTAAAGCTGTATGAAAGCATTATGCAGTGATGAGTACAGCTATTGGTACAGCTGTTTTCTGAGTTTTAATGTGCTCATCTCTTCTGGTAAGAGAAATATTTATTACAAGCTCCAGCATATAAAGGGGATGGGAGTTGTTAAGGTAATTAATCCTCCTATAAATCAAGGCAATCAATCAATCAATCAATCACACTCATTGATAAGTAAATATGTTAAAAAAGGGATGCACATAAAAATAAGCAGTGAGTTCACCACAGAGGATGAGGTGCAGGGACAGCACAGGGTTGGCAGCCTCCAATTTTGGGGTGTCCTGGAGCTGGAGAGAGCCCAGACAGGGGGGGACGTGGATTTGGGATGGATGGTGGAGCCTTTGACACATGGCAGCCCCAAGATGACAGCACAAAGCACAAACAGCTCTTGCCTTGGATGGATAAACAGGGGATGTCAGGTTGAACTGGGAGGGAGAGGTGACACCTGGAATTACAGCTCTGTGGGGATGACAGTGTTTAATTCTGGCAGGGAAAGATCCAGCAAAGTGTGGGTGAATCACAGGTTTAAAGGTGGAGAGTTATTATTTGAGAAAAAGCACATTAGTGCAAGTCTCAAGAGTATGATCTGTTTGTTTAACAAACAGTTAAAAAAAAAAAAGGATTAAGGATTATTTAAATAGATCCTCAATAATCAACCTCTATATAGAACAAAAATCATAAAATGAATCTTACAAATTGTCAAAATGTATAACCTGGAAAATGCAGAGTTAGACTAGGCAAATTCAGTCTGGAAGCATTAACTTTTATAATGTAACATTTTAAGTGGAATTAAGATTTAAAACAACCTAACAATGTTTGTTCTGGATTTTTAATCAGTGGAAACATTTTTAATCAGTGGGAACGTTTCAGTCCTACCTGTGTTTTGTGTTATGTACAAGGTTGGGTGGACTAAATGAGCACAGTGGTCCCCTCTGGTTTCTAAATTAATTAGATCCTATTCCAATGTTGATTTCAGCCTTTACAAATCTATATATCCTTGACATATCAAACGAAGGCTCCACTTTAGAAACAGAATGAATGTAGGATTTTAACAATAAAGTTAAAGAAATGTTTTTAGAGTGTGAATTGACTGTTTGGTTGTGTGTTCTCCAAGGAACAGATTTCTGTATGTATCATTTTCTCAGGAGAGAGCACAAACCAAACTTCTGGAAAAAGATACCTCCCCTTCCCACCAGGCTTGGGACTAATCCTGTATGATTGCTGTGGCGGGGGCTGTTTTTGTTACTGCTCTGAAATGTTTTCATTTCAAACTGAGCATCTCATTGAGAGCCCCCAGCCCTGCTGAGAAGTGCAAGGGCTGCCTCACTCCTCCTGACTCCAGCTGGAGAGGGGTTGGATTTAATCCTTTCCAACACCCAAATGAAATATTCCTATTTGCTCCTTGTGCAGGCTGGGCCATATTTCACTTCAAGATGAGTGGACTGGAACTGGAGAGTGATTTGTCATGGGCTTGCACTCAGAGCACACAGAGAGGAGAGGCTTTCTGAAATCCCATCCTCTTCATCATGTGAACACGACACACCTCCCTGTTATACACCTGAGTGTTCTGAGCAAATTACACCCTCAAGGAAATTGGGCTTTTCCCCTCCTACTTCTACTGCTGGAAATCTTTTCTAGCGTTTGAAATATTTTGTTTCTAACCCTTGAAACCATTACCTGCCTTTGGAACAACCACTGCCCTGGCAAAGAAATGTTTTGTATTTGCTTTTATGTGTGGATAAACATTGTTCCTTTAAGCTTGTCCAATACAGGGAGCAACACATCAACAGTTTATTTTATTGAAACGGTGCTTTTGTCAGAACTAAAATAAGAATTCTGGATAACTGAACAATTAATCTGTTCCCATCATTCCAGCCAGGCTCCAAAGCAGCACTGAAACAACCAAGCTTTTTCCCCTGGAAAAACAACATCCAACCAACCAAACTTCCAGAGTAACTCACCCAGTTTTGGCAAAGGTTGCCCAGTGTCTCATCATAGAGCGGCTCAGGAGCTCCTCAGCTTTGGTGTAATTCACTCTCCTCTCCAGGGGCAGCCCGAACACAAACTCGATCTCGTAGCCGTGCATGACCCCCATCCACTCGGGCCAGGGCAGCTTGGAGGAGCGATGCTCAAAGAAATAAAAGAACACGTGGTGGCCCAGCTGGGCGAAGCTGGTGCTGAACTCCACCGCGGGACAGATGATGTTGTAGTCCCCGATAACGTCATCGATGGCATCCCGGTAGTGCTCCGGCTTTCCCAGGTTTTCCCAGTCCGTGTAGTGGAAGATGATCGACTCTATCGCAAGTTTGCTTGCTCTTGGGAAGGCCAGAGTTAAAGCTGCTTCAAACTGGGTTTTATTGATCGAGCCATCGCTATCCTTGTCGAGGCCAGGGACTCCGTATGCCAGAAATGACAACCCTTCATCTTTATTGACACCCACCAAGACCTGGGTCTCTTTGAAAAGACCGTTCTCCATCAATGCTTCTGGCATGTCCGCCAGAAAATCGCCGTCCACGCTCGGACAGAAATATATTTGTAAAAGAGAACCATATGGAACGGCAAAAATTTCATTTTCCACTATTTCCTTCGGGTCCTTGTCTTGGAGGCAGAAAATGAGCTCTGACTCGTTGCTGGTGGGACACTGGAGCTGTCTGGCCAAAGCCACTGCTCTGTTCCTGGCCTCAGAAGATGTAATTGCAGCCCAGGGGGCATTCGCAGACCCACTCTGCAGGATGGCCCTGGTGAATAAAGGGTGGCTTTCAGGAGAAAGGAGGTGATAGGTGACAGAGGCCGAGCCAGCGCTCTCTCCAAACAGAGTCACGCTTTTGGGATTGCCTCCAAAGGCTGCTATGTTCTCCTGGACCCACTGAAGTGCCAACCTTTGATCAAATAAACCTGCATTTCCAGGAGCTTTCTGGTTTCCTGGCAAGGACAGAAACCCCAGTGCACCAGTCCTGTAGTTCATGGAAACCACGACCACTCTTTCCACCCTGGCCAGAAACTTCCCATCATAGACAGGCAGGGAACTGGACCCAGACTCGAAGCCACCACCATAAATCCACACCATGACAGTGGCGTTCTTGGGCTTGGGAGAAGGAATCCACACATTCAGGTATAAACAGTCCTCACTTAGGTTGGTTTTTGGGTTCCACATCTCTGAGCCAGCAAAGCCTGGGTAAGTTGTGTCTATGGGCTGGTAACAGGAGTTTGCGTGTTTGGTGGCATCCCAAACATCTGCCCATTTCTCCCGAGGTTCTGGTTTTTGGAATCTCAGCCTCCCGACGGGGGGCTGCCCATAAGGGATTCCCAGGAAGGCTGTGACTGTCCCCCCCAGCACCTGCAGGCTGGTCCCTCTGACTTTGCCCTTCTTGGTTGCAATGATGTTCTCTTCAGGCACCACCTTCCTGGTGAACACAGACAGGAGAAGAAAGCCCATCAGAAATCCGGTGAAGAGACTTAAACCATTTGTCCAAATCATGATGCCTGGAACACAGGACGAAAAATAAATTCAGAATTAGTGCTGTAATATATTAGTACCAAAACAGTCTGTTAAATAGTTCTTGTTGGTTATTTATGTTACAAAGTTTGTGTTCAGCATTTAGTATTTGGTCAGTACTTCAGAAAAATTCTCTTGCTAAAAACTGTAGAACTGAGGAAGACAAACCAGGAGAGATGAAGTCATACAAGCAGGCTCTGACCACTGCAGATGATTTACCCAACAACCAAAACCTAAATGAATAATTTCTTCTAAGATCTTGTTTTTCTAGAGCATCTTTAACCAAGTTTACAAACAGCAGAGTCATATGCAGCAGTCATACTTCTGCTATTTAAAATTAGTATTAAAATGCTAAAACATCAAGGATTTTTGAATATATGAAGATAGTGCCTAATAATTTGGGTATGGTGTGCTCTTTCCTTGCTGAGAACTCTTCCAAGTGATAATCAGTATTACCTTAAAGCTAAGTATATAAATTATTATGTATCACTTTTAAATACCCTAATAATCTTATTCACCCCAACCTTTTGAAATACAACCTCAGCACCATCCTTGAAACTGAAAATTCACAAAAAACCCATTTGCATAAATCCATTTCTATGGTTTACATATCTGAAAATGCTCAACAAAGCTCCTTTCTATTTTTTTTTTTTTGCCTGTTTCCCTGTCACACATCCCATGCTTTGTCCTGTCCCTTTAAACAGGCTATTCTTTGTTAATGAAGCGCACTCGTGTCCTTAAAAGGAATGAGGATAATTTCTCTGGAAAATACAGCTGTGGCCTAATTTGAGCTCCTCCTGCTTATTTGCCTGTTCTTGGAAAGAAAATGCAGCAGAGGGGAGGAAGGGAAGATTTTGTGCAAAGGGGCTCCTGACTTTGAGACAGCATCAAAGGAGCAGGGAGGAATCTTCAGGGACAATATTTTTAGCATTCATCTAAACAGACAGAAAATAGATAAATTTTAGAAAAGATAAACATTTATGGTTGTTTTGTTAAAATAAAATAGATGAGGTGGCGAATGGGGGCGATAGGCGTCAGAGCTGGTCTTGCACTCCACCAAGAATTCAGCTTGACTGACAGAAACCAGCAACTGTCCCATTTTTGATTAAATGTGATGTGATTTGTCAGCTCACGGGGTCCAGCAGGTCCCAAGGAGTTTGGGTCAGGACAACTCACCCCGGCATGGGCAGGAGGCTCAGTCACACATTCACTGGCTTTTGCCTTCCTTCTCTGTGTGCATGGAATCAGGGAATATCCTGAGTTTGAAAGGCCCCACAGGGATCATCCAATGCAGCTCCTGGCCCTGCACAGGCACCCCAACAATCCCACCCTGGGCATCCCTGGGAATGTTGTCCAAACCTCCTGGAGCTCTGGCAGCCTCAGGGCTGTGCCATTCCCTGGGGAGCCTGGGCAGTGCCCAGCACCCTCTGGGGGAAGAATCTTGTCTGATATCCACCCCAAACCTCCACAGAGACCAAAACAAGAGCCTATTCACCCCAGTTTGCTACAACATTCAAGCTTAAATCCCACTGTCTTTGAGAGAACTGGGCATAATTTACCCGGTTTGCTGAGTATTTCCAGCCTGCTAAACCAACACAGACTTGGGATTATTTTTTTAACACAGCACGTTTCATTTTAAAACTCTCTCAAGAAGATTTAAGGGAGGCCATGGAAGGAGAGGTGAGAAGAATGATTTGGTTTGCTCTGTAAATCTCTGCTTAAAAAATCATTAGTGTTGAGCATCCCAGGGCTCCTCTCAGCCCCTCTGCAAATCCAAACCCAAAATCCTGAGAAGCCACCAGAGCTGGGAGAAGGATAATGATGGAGAAGGGATGGAGGAGGGATCCAGTTGGGTTTTGGAGCACCCAGTAACACTATGAGATGGGAGAAGTTATTTCTCTGTCTGTTGTTGTGACACTGTTACTTCACTGAATTTGATCATGACCAAACCACAACAAGCTGGAAATAATAAGGTATTTAAAATATTGTCATTATGAAGAGAAAATGATGATAAGAAAAGCAAGAGACTTTGAAGTTCCTCAAGATTAATCCACTTAATTACTAATTAAAATTAGTTCTCCTGCTGCACTTTCCTGTTAATTAAAAAGAGATGGGATAAACAATGTAGCATTGTAAAATATAGAGGCAGTAGCTTTAGATCATAATAGTAGTGAGAAAAAAAAAAAACAAAAAATTCAGTTCTGTTCCTTTTAGCTCTGGCATTTCAAAGAACAAGCTGGATCAAGCTTGAAAAACACAGAAGTTTTGTGCTACTGAATGAGAGGACTCATCTACTCTCAGGTCACTCTGCTAATATTAACAAAAGTAGCAAGTGAGAGAGGATTATTATTACACCTTGAATGCCTGGCAAATATTACATTTCATAAGGATTTTAATGCTGCTTTAAACCAAACTCAGCAATGTAAAGCAAACCGAGCAAAACAAACATTACTTGATTATTACAATGAGAGTAAAAGGGTCAGAAGATTGCTTTAGCTCATCAACACCAACCCAGCAGAGTTATATCACGCAGTGTATTTGCACATTCTAAAAACCTGCTGCTGTAGTAGCTTCCCCCAGCAAAAGTTAAACAGACTCTACTTTTGCATTCTTATTCAGCGAGGGAACACTATTTATTTCAAAGCCTCTTTCCTCTCCCTTACAAATCTTTACCCAGCCAAAAAATCTATACACCGGACTACATAATCGCTATTTAAATAGGAAAGATGGTTGAATTAATAAGTGATTTCTAGCTCAGCTTAATTTACTTAGCCCAGGATCCCTTGAATAATGCCAAGGTCTGCTACACACGCTGTTCCATTTGCAGAGCAGAGGCAGCTTCCCCCGGAGAGCAACAAATGGGCAGAGCAGAGCGTTCCCAGAGATCCCAATCCCCGCGCAAATCAAGCTGAACCGCAAATTATCCTGGCAGGCAGAGACGTGCAAAGAGAGAATCACTTACCCTGCTTCTATTACAAGAAACTACAAAGTTTTTAAGAGTGGGGATCTTGGGATCCCTGGGGGAAATGCAGCGGTGCAGCTGCTGCTTTAAGCCCGTAAATTGGCCGGTGCTGACATTATAATCAACTCTTTCTGACATGGAGCTCGCGAGAGTTGGCAGCAGCCACTTGATCTGCCTCCCATCCCACATCTGCTCCCAGAGCAGCCCTGGAAATGCTCCAGGGACAACCCCAGGCTGGGCAAAACCAGGCACAGGGCTGGGGGAACACAGCAGGGATTTGTTCCGAGCGTGGGGCATCTGTTTTATAAGAATAAATACAAATGTAAATAATTCAAGCCTCTCTTTCATCTTGCTTAGAGCACTCTCTCACCTGTAATTTTTTTTTCTCTGTACTCAAACCTCAGATTTTCATTGTAAATAAGTATTTCTTATTGGTTTTAACAGCTGTGGCAGATAAAACAGAAATGTGCCCTGCCTGGACATGTCAAGCACCAGCTGCATCACTTGGCTCCTGCACATCCAGGCTGTGGCACAGATCTGCATGGTCCCCTTCTGATTTTAGGGTTAAAAATGGGACCCACGTGGTGTCACATGCTGCTTGCTCTCTTTTCTTAAGCCTCAAACAGGAAATCCCCCGTGGTGCTGAGCACACCTGATATCCTCCTTTTTCCTGAGGCTCCTGAGCATTGTTCCCACCAGAATTCCACGCTGCAGGTGCAAAGCCAGGCTGAACCACGGCTGGGGGACGTGTCCTACAACACAGCATTAAAAATGCAAAAATTCTGCAGGGTGCAGATGAAAACAGAGGGGTGGGGAAAAGAAAAAATTCCATACACCACCCTTACAAACTTTCTTATTAAACCCCCTTCCCCGAGCCACCCCATGGAACCAGAAAGCCACCCCTTGGAATTGGGACTGCTGTCCCCCAGCAGCATCTGCTCTCTAGCTCTGCTCTGAAATAAAAAAAAAAAAAAAAAAAAGAAAAGTAATTTTTCCACAATTTAAGCCTTTTTTTCCTGCTGTCCACATTTGCTTCCCCCTTTAGAGCCAAACACAATTACCTTCCCTGTTTAATAATCAAACTACAGCTCTGTTTCAATTACACAAAAGCAATATTTGGCAACGCATAGAACAGGAATAAAGCAGAAATAAAAAGTTAAGGATGAAGTTTATTGACCTTAATATGGAGATTACAAGTGGGGTTTTTAAAGCCAGCATGGGAATTAGTGTTTTAACAGAGGAAAGTTCAAGAAAGCAGGATTATTTCATTTCTCCTGGTAATTTTACCACGTCCTTTATAATCAGACCTTCCACAGGAATTTTGCATGGATATGTTCACTGGAGAGAATATGTCCCACTCTAAACCTAAACCACCATGGCAGGGGTTGGAACTGGCTGATTTTTAGATCTCTTCAACCCAGGCCTTTTGAGGAGTCCATAATTCTATGAAAAATCCCTAAACTTTCAGCACAGAACTGTCCAATACAGTGGGATTGCAGAATTCTTAACCATGACTGTTAACTCAGCAGTTTAATAGAAATATTTAATAATAAAATAGTAATATAATATTGTAATACTAATATAAATAATAATAATATAAATAATAATATATATTAACAATAATTAAATAAATATTTAATAAGAAATGTTTTAATAATACAATTTTAACAATAGAATTTTTAAAATAATAAAATTCATTCAGAATTATTTCTGGTGACAACTCTTGCTGATCAAAACCTTTCAAGTGAAACACTAAATGGTGCTACTCAAACTGAGGGAGTACTCAATGTTTCAGCATTTGCTGCCTTTCTCTGCTGCCTCCTCAGCCCATTTGGGGACGTGGCCAGGTGACACACACTTCCTTCATTTCTGTTACATCAGAGGGATGAATCATAAACCCTAAATCTTGTTAGAGGCCACTTTAAAGCAAATTTCAGATGCTTATGACCATGCTTGAGCTCTCAACCTCTTTGCCTTGAGCAGTAGAGAAGCAGCAGGAGACTCAAAGACGAAAAATGCTGCTTCTGGCTTCATCTGTTTTCAAACATTGTCCGTTTTTTCCTTCATTTGCTGTCAGGGCTGTGCCTTCCCCTCCCTGCTCCTCTTCAGAGAGCCCAGGGCACCTGGAGCAGCCTCCTGCTCCGAGGCACTGCTTCACTAAATGCAAAATGTGGAGTTTTCTGACAAGGTGACCCTGGGATAAGTGACTCCACTGTCTCAGGCTGTTTCCAAGGCACCAGGAAACTCCAAGTTCAGCCTTGGGGTTACCTGGATGTCTTCAGGTAACTGTCAGACCTCTCCACTATTGTCCTTCAGCTTAATGTCAGGCTATTATGCTGTACTTTTAAAGAAAACTAAGCCAAATTCTGTATTTTTCCCCTTTAATTAAAAAAAAATTAACATATAAATTAAAGTTTCACAACTGTGTGCTGTGAGAGGAAACACTTCTTTTTAGTTATTACTTAGCTTGCTAAAAATACCTGGGCGAAAATTAGAGATTAAATACATTTAATGCCCTCAGTAATTGTGTGGAGAGTCATCATTTTCTCAGTGATCCTATGGGAGAGTGGAAGAAAAGGAGGTGCAAACCAGTGGGAGAAATATTTTTATATATATATATATATGCTGTACACCTACATACATATACGTATTTATACTCATAGGTTTTGCCTTTTTTTTTAATATCTCTAACCATCTATCTAATGAGATTCTATAAGGTAATGTAATTTTTTTTTATTTAGGGCAAGGTTCTTTTTGTTATTTCACGTGTACATGTGAAATCATTGTCACATTGACACGGGGACTTTGATCAAAGAAATGCCCAAGCATCTGAAGAAATGAAAGCAAAGTTCAGCTCTGGGAAAAATTGATATTTGTTAGTCTAAGAAGCTTAGAGAACAATAGGTATAATATATAAATGTATATGGAAATACATAAAATACATAATACATAAAATACATTAAAATATTTACTAAAATATTAATATAAATATTAATATAAAAATAGTATTTTTTTGTGATTTAGTTCACAATTAACTGCCCCCTCAGTATTATTAATATCCTAAGTCACACACATTCCATATTATCACAGAATCATGGAATCCCAGGATGGTTTGGGTTGGAAGGGACCTTAAAGCCCACCCAGTGCCACCCCTGCCATGGCAGGGACACCTTCCACTGTCCCAGGCTGCTCCAAACCCTGTCCAACCTGGCCTTGGACACTTCCAGGAATCCAGGGACAGCCACAGCTGCTCTGGGCACCTGTGCAGGGCTCAGCATCCTCACATGGAACAATTCCTTCCCAATATCCCACCTAAACTTCCTCTCTCTCAGTTTGAAGCCATCCCCTCTTGTCCTTTCACTCCGTGCTCTTGTAAAATCTCTCTTTCCATTGATCTTCAGGACTTAGCAGAGCTGAGAAATCTTTGAGAGAGAAAAATATTTGGAGAAATACATATCTCAGACATTTCTGGTGGAAAACATGAGCCTCTCTCCCAAGGTGTTCTCTGACCTTGCACATGAAGATCCCATTCACCAGATTTGGTCCTGCCCTTCTAAGCCATCCACAGCTCAAAAAGAGCAGCTGGGCTCCTGCCAGGATAACTGGCCTGAAAATCTTTGCAGGTGTCACCTCAAAGTAAAGGATGTCACACACCAAGAGTGGGCATGTCTGAGGAAATATTTACACGCTCACGGTATGTAAAAGTAGGAAACATCCTTATTTTCTTAAGGTCTGAGAGGGAAATCAATAAGACAATTATATCCAAACTATATTTGATGCCATTTCTCTGAAGATGTGGGGAGGCTGCTTTAAACCTCGGCCTTGGTAAACTCCCCTGGGAGGGCTCAGCTCTCTCTCTGATCCCTGGCTGGATTTCCACACCGAGCATCTGCGTGACCTTGGCTCGAACCTCTGAGCAAACCACCCCGTCGTGAGAAAAAGCTGTGAGGGAAACAAGTAAACTCGAGCTCTACAGGCTCCCAAAGGTCAGACTGCAGACAGGGAGGAAGATTGCTGAGAAGGAGACACTTAGCAGCTCAAGGACTCGCAGGGAAACACATCGAAGCTGCGAGCTGTGAAATTTTCAGGTTAAAAAAAAAGCCCACAGAAGGTGGGAGCTCAGCAGCAGTAAGGAATTGCAGCCACGTTATTCTACTGTGAATATTAGGAAATAAATCACTGCCTTGTCCTTCGAGCTTATCCTGCCTGCAGAGCATCTTTTCATGCCCAAACACAGTGACCCCGAGGGGTTACACCTCTCAAGCATTTCCGTGTTTCTTTTTCCAAATCTCACCTTGTATAACCATGCCCACGTGTGTATCCATGGATTTAAACCAGGGACACCCTAAATAAACCTGGACAGGGATGAAGTGCTGCAACAGATGATCGCAGCTGATGGTCAAACCCATCTGAAATTCTGCTATTATTCTGATTATTCCAAAAAACCTCACCCCAGAGGGGTTCCGGGGCCAGCAGAACTGCACAACAATAGATCTGAAGGGTAACTTGATGATATCAGGAAAGGTGTTTCAGATATACACCATGAAAATGGGTACCAATTTATTAAGTATACAGAAGACACTAACACTCATGTAAGCCATTAAACGTGATTATATTTTCCCCTTATTGATTCAATTATGATCTGCTGTACCTTTCTCCTTATTACGCTAATTATAGATCAGTATAATTTCCTCTTTATTAGCACAATTATGGTCTGTACCTGTATAAATATCTTGGAGAAATCAGAGCCACTGAGAAAATACAGCCAGTGAAAAGATAACATTATTATTATTATTATTATTATTATTATTATTATTATTGTTGTTGTTGTTGTTGTTGTTGTTGTTGTTGTTGTTATTTTGAATGTTAGCATATTCTTAGTTCCTTGTGGCATTACATAATTCCATATTTTGCCTTTTAGTGATCAGGATCAATGAAGAAAATAAAAAATTATTAATGTGTGCTCAACATGACTTGCATGCCATTATTGCAGCCTGATGTTTAGCTTGTGAGAAAAAAAAAAACCTAATTAAATTATAAGTTACGTTTTTTCTGTATGATTTTTTTCTCTTTCTGTTTCCTGTTTCTTTCCTATAGATAGCAAAGCTCTAATTGTTTAAAATAAAGATATTTTAATTCCCATTATCACCTTACAACAGCAGCTTGAAATTCTCCATTTTATGCTCTCCCATACCAAAACTCTGCAAATAACTAAGGTCTGGTGGATCAATGAGCTCATTTGACTCTCTTAAGTAGAATTTGTATCTGAGAAGTGGGAATTCTTCCCAGTCCTCCCAATTCTCACTATTTTAGGCTTTGTCTAACATGATCCTCATTTTGCCTTTGAGTTTCTGCACCCACAAGAGAGATGACATCTCTGATGGAAATGCCATAAGGATGTTCAAAGGTTCAGCCTAAGCCACTGCAGTTTTCAGATTCCAATTTCATCCAGCACGGTGAAAATAGGAACGAAAAAATTGATCCTGACACCAGGACCTGCTGGGACCTGCGGGTGGGAAGTTACAGAGGGAACAAATTCAGCGTGTCCCAGTCTGCGATCTCATAAAAGGGTCACGGCTCCTGAATATGTCACAACCATGGATTTTAGTGGGAATAATTGGGTGTTTGTCATGAGATAAAGCCTCAGTTCCACTGGTGCCCTGCTGTAGGTCTGAAGTTTGTGGAGAGGAGGTTTGACAGGTCACTGCAGCCCCCATGCAGCCGGGCTGCATCTTCCCAAAACTGCTCCAGCAGGTGAAAACAGCGGGGATGGAAGGATTTAAAAGATGTGTGGATGTGGCACGTGGGGATGGTTTAGTGGTGGGCTTGGCAATGCTGGGTTTGTGGTTGGACTTGGTCTTACAGTGCTGTTCCAACCTAAATGATTCTGTGATGTGTCGGTCAACATCAGCACACACTTTATTTTTCCTCATAATCACAAAAAAATATTCCAGAACTATTTTCCCTTTGTTTTCTATAATTCCTAGCAGATTTGATATTTTTGGCTTTTTTTCTTTCATGAAAGAAATATAACTTAGGGTGTAACAGATGAGCCTGGAAGAGGTTTTGCTTATTTTGTTACCGCTGGGGCACCACATGCCGACCTCTTCCAAAGGGTCATGCCCAGATCCCATTGGGAAACGGGCCTGGGAAAGCTCTTCCCCAGCACAGAAACAAACTTCTCAGGCTGGGTGGCTTTTCAGCAGAAGGCCACTTTGTCCTGTGGATGTGCAAGTGTTGTGTAAGCAGGAAAACCTCATTAAAAACATCTGTGCAAATTGCTCGGGAAGACGCCGCGGTGGGCGAGGAGCGGATAATCCATCACAGGGCCATCTGCTTGAAAAAACAGCCCTGGCAGAACAGGTGGCTTCCTGCAAAAAGACAGGAGACTCCCTCAGGTGTTGCTGTATGTTTATACATTAAGTACATAACACTAAGTGAAAGGCAAGATGATGTGCAAAATATGATGCTCAGTATGGATTTTGAAGGTACAGATGAAAATGCTGAGGCCACATTGATTCCAAAGCTTGTCCATGTAGAACTATTAGGAAATATTTTATTATAGAGGAGTTAGAATTATCTTTAATAATAGTACATTCTGCTCATGATCATCCTGCCCTATGCAGATCCCTGACAGTTCATGCACCATAAATGTCTCTTTCCTTCCTCCCACTTTTGTTTGCACAATGGAAACCGTACTAGCCGAAAACAACAACTTTTCCAATCCCTTGCACTCTATCAGGTCAGAGCATTTCAACTCCAAAAATGATCCTGCAGCGTACTTTCCCTTAGCAGGAGTTGCAAGAGGTCAAAACAGGAAAGGAAAACTTCAGTGCAGTGCTGGAGAACCTGGCAGGGCTCGCGGACCTCGGCTGGGGAGAGGAGTTTTAGTGGCTGCAGGACTGTTCTGATTCTCTGCTCATTCTCTTCCTTTTGCCCGGAGGCAGGTTCAGTACAAAATGCATGAAGAGAGTCCAGGGCCTGAAAGACTTTCTGTTTAAGTTGTCAGACCAAGGAGCCTGGGAAATTGAAAAATATGCCTAAGATCCTAAGAAAAGATTGGATTGCATTCAGACACCCAGAACTTATGGACACCACCATCCTTTTTGGTTTGTTTTAAATACCCCACTCTTATAGCTGCAGTTTTCTAATTTTCTCTCAATATATCACCAAAAATAAGGACCTTTTGATGGTAATTTTGACTAAAAGCACCATTTCCATCCATTCCCCGCAGTAAACAAGTCAGCTCTTGGGATTCAGAGGCTGCATTTTCTAGAAGTCACTACAGGCAATAACCAAAAGATGTTATTCAGAATATTCCTGGGCTCCTTAGCTGGCAGCCACCCCCTGGGGAAGGAAAAAACCACTTGGGATCAGCCTGCCCAGAAACTGCCAGTGCTTCTTGTTGGAGCCACCAGCACAGCTGTGAGTCTTGTGTGCACAATAATCAACCCCAATGAGAGATGCAGTGAGGGTTCTGCCTAGAAATGGATTTGGAAAGCACAGATGGAACCTCATGGCACAAACCCCTGTGCCTTCATTTTTGCCAAAGCAACAACTTGCTCACGCTGGAGAAAGCCCACAGGTGGGCGGGTGGGTGCTGCTGAGTTTCACATGGATTGCCTTCCCTCAGCTTCCATAAAACAGAATCACAGCATCATTAAAGCTGGCAAAGACTCTCAGTCTATTTCCCAGAGCCCCTGGAGGAATAAAGCACGATGGTGAGGACTCGCTCAGTGAAAGCATTCAAGTGATTTTAATTTTCATGTTCACACAAAAGGAAGTAAAAAAAAAAAGGGCAAATACCATCATCAGCTGCTGAAAACATCGGAGGTTTTGAATGTCACACAAAGAATTGGAAGTGCCTGTGGGGTTGTTTCTCTGATTGAGCCCATTTGTACCTGTATCACAAATGAGCTGCCCTCCCCACTGAAAGGCCATTTACCAGTGGTTAGGATTTAACCACAGAAAGGGAAAAGCAATTTGCTCACCTTCCTATGCTCCCTTTCCTCTTTTCCTCCTCATCCTTTTATTCCACACCCCCCTCCCCAAATTTTAGCCACAATTAATGTTGCCAAAATATCTGCACTGATGTCCTTCCATGCAGAGTGTAAATTAATTCCTCTAGTAAATGTTAGCAGCAGACATAAAACAGCAAAATAAAATAACACCAAGAAAAGCAATCAATAAAAATCTGTACAGAAATTAAGTATTGGTGCATGAGATAGGAAAGGGCCTGAATCTGAGTGTTTTATAGAGAAAGCTGGAAGCTATTCCAGAGAAGATGAGCAAGGAGTAAAATTTATCAAATGTTGCTGGGGTAATTAAACCAGAACAGAGAGGAAACAAGATGTCTGACCAAAGGGAATGTAAGTGAATAAATCCAGCTCTTTCCATGCTTCCCAAATCATTGTCCCTCTGGGCTTAGGTGATCCCAGAGTGTCACCATGCAAATGATTTTTACCTAAGGCTGAGACAGGTGTTACCATGATGGGTGCCTGGGCAGGGGGAATTTAGTTTGTGCTGAGCATCTGGTGCATGAGAAATGGGGATTCAACCTTTGGGATCAGCACAGAGGCTCTCCACAGTGGGAGAAAAAAAAATTCAAATTTAACAAAATATAAATAAATAAGTAAAAAGAAAGCAGAAGGCCCACAGTGCTAACACCACCAGAACATTTTGCTTGGAAAGCTGTGCTGGGTCACTCCACGGCTGGATTCATGCAAGGACGATCAGCTACGAGCAGCCCCAGTGGAAAAAACCTCTCCAATTATGACAAGGGGCATCTGGTGGGAGCAGAAAAGTGGGACCCACCCAGGGAAACTCACAAGGCAACTTTTGTCAGCCCACACAGGGCATGCCCACAGGAATGTCAGGCAGCAGGAGCCGACAGAGCTGTGTGGAAATGTTTATGGGAAGCACTGAGGAACTGAGAGGTGTTTGCCTGGGACAGAGCCAGCCAGAAATGGGCTCTGGAGTTTTTGGCAGGAGCTGGAATCTCAGTAGCAGTGAAAACAAGAGGTGGGATGAGGGCGGACCTTGAGGAGGAGTCTGGCCAAAGGCACAGGAAGGGCTCTGGCACCATCAGGATGAAATAAACCCATCCTAACCCAGTTATTAGCATTGTGTCCCTTTGACACGATGCCTGGAGTGTCTCTCCACGGGGCAGCTGCTGGATTGCATCATGTCAGAGCACAGCATGGAGCTATTAATGGCTTTTAATGTGATCCCCTGGATCCTGACAATACCTGCCATTAGGCAGGCCTTAATCACAGGATCACAGATATTGATATGCTTAAATCATTAAGCAAAGACTCAAAATGCTCTTCATTCACATGAAAATTATGAAATTTCAAACTAGAGCATCCACAGATCCAGTGCATGCTGGAAGAAATCTGAATTTTTATTCTCCACGTGTCCACCTATTTTTGGGTTAATGTCTGAGAGTTACAACCAGCTTTTCAAAAATATAACCAAAAAATATTGCCGTTCATTTCCTTGGCAGACTGCTTGCATCACTTTAATTTAGGAAGCAAACCGTGTTACAGCAACCACAGACATGTAAATGAGGCAAAAAATGGTGCTCGTTTTGTTGCTTTCCAAATTTAAGCTGACCTAAATAATTTAATACGAAATTTACAGCAGTGAGAACACAATTTGGTGGACAAATATGGGAACACAGTGAATTTGTACGACAGGATTTGTACTCCTCTGGGTAAAGGATGATTCACCATCTGTGTGTACTGAAAGCAGCTTTCACTTTGGGGGCAAACACAGTGCAGACCCTCTCTATTATCCCTCAATTTAGCATGGAAAAAGGAGAATTTTCTTTATCCCAGGAGAAAAACTGGGATTGTTTTCCAAGTGAGTGTTTGACACTCATTTGTCAGCATTTTGCTCTCTACAAGTACCTGAAAAGGGATCACACACAACTGGGTCTTGTTTTTCAGGTGACAAGTGACAGGACCAGAGGGAACAGCCTCCAGTGGCCCAGGGGAGGCTTGACTGGATAACAGGAAAGATTTCCTCACTGAAAGGGTGAAAGGCAATGGAACCATCCCTGGAAATGTTCAAAATAATGTGTAGGTGTGCCACTTGGGAACAAAAAAATGAACATGAACAACTTACGAATAATTAAAGAAATATAGGCATCTTAATTTTTCAGTTATTATGGTAACAAGTGCAAGTAATATACTTTTCTTCCTTTTGTTATTAGTTAGGAATTTGTCATTGACTTGAATAGGTGATTTTCGTTTTTAAAGTGATGACAGGTGGCAGATTCTCAGTTGAAAAACTTTGCAACTGGAATTTGCTTATGACATTACTAAATTAATGTGTACGTCTTAACGGATCTAGAATGTTAGAACGAGCAAATTCTTTGAGTTTTCTAGGTTGATCTAGTAGCATTGCATGGAGTAATGATGGCAGTATCATGAACAAACTTAGTAACATGCATTCTAGGGTATTTTTAATACACAGTAGCCCATACTTGAGACAGAAACGTAATACTTTCTTAGTAACCGTAATGAAATCAGCTATCAGAGACTTGTTCAATTTGATTTTAGTAAACATAAACAACAATAATAAATATTGTACTATGAATTCTAGGGCATATTTAGTAAACAGCTGCATATATTTGTAACCCTTCTGTGACACCCTTTCCATAGTTTTACCCTTAGCACATGTTATTAGTTTATTATTTAATTAGTTTATTAGAGTCTGTGGACTATGAGAACCTTTGTGTAGTTGAAGCAGCAGAGGGCAAGGTGGCTGTGAAGCTTTGTTGAGGTTGGAGGGGTGAGAACCTGGCATTGCTTTTGTTGGCACTGCTTTGGCTGGAGCTGTTAGATTTTTTTTGTTTGCCTCTTCACTGCCCATACGCAGGGAGCCGCTGGCTTCTCGCAGGGCGTGGTGAGAGGGTGGCCTGCTCCTGCTGCCGAGAGGTAGCTGCACTACGTGGCCAATTGTCGCTGTCGAGCAGGACGGGAACAGAGAACTCCAGATCAGAAGGCAAAGAAAATGAGCTCTGATTTATTTCAAATATACCGCTCTATATATAGAGAACATCGTGCAGACTAATTTCATTGGTCTTAAGAGTAAAAACACGTCACACCATTGGTGTGCAGTGAATGACGCACGGTGGCAGAGCATATCTATAAACAATGTGAATAACAAGATAAATTAGAGAATTATTTACATTCTTTCCCAACTGCTTCCCAGGCTCTTGCCTGGTTAGAAAACCTTTCTCTTTCTCTCTGACTGAACTGAGAATATCCACAGCCAATACCATTTTTTTGGGCAGGATTCTTTACTAATGTTCCCATAATATAAAACTCCCACATGCTCTTTACCCCCTGCAGGGGCTTTCGCCACGCTCTGGCAAACTCACCCTTGATGTCTGGCGATGTTGCGAGGCTCTGAGGGGCTGTGGCGGTGCCAGGATGGGCCAAGGCGGTTGGAGTGGCTCTGCTTCCGGGTTTGACGGCTGCAGCTCTTGATGATGTAATTCCTAGACCCACCAATGGATGTGGGTCAGGGGCAGGGCCACGCCCATTGGAGGCGTGGCTGTGTTCTCAGAGGTTGTCTTGGGATGAGGCCACGCCCACTGAAGGCGGGGCTGTGTTCTCAGAGGTTGGCTTGGGGCATTGCCACGCCCACTGGAGGCGTGGCTGTGTTCTCAGAGGTTGGCTTGGGGCATTGCCACGCCCACTGGAGGCGTGGCTGTGTTCTCAGAGGTTGGCTTGGGGGCGGGGCCCTGCCCTCAGGTAGGCTGCATTGGGGCTGTGGGTACGTCCCTTGACAGAGGCATGGCCAAGCTCCATGGAATTGGGGGTGAAGCCACCCGGCTTCAGGAGGAGGCGGTTTTGGCATTTCTATGGTGATGGGAGGTGTGGGCGGCCCTGGCAGCAGCGGGAGGAGCAGCCAGTCTCGGGAGGAGCATGGAGCTGAGCCATAGGCTGCCCAGCTGAAATGGCGGCGTGGCCTGAGCCCCGCAGCGCAGGCACTGGCGCTCCAGCGCCACTCAACAACTGCGGGGTGCCACCACGGGCGCTCCAGTGCCACTCAACAATGCGGGGTGCCAGCACGGGCCCTCCAGTGCCACACAACAACTGTGGGGTGCCAGCACGGGCGCTCCAGTGCCACACAACTGCGGGGTGCCGCCACGGGCGCTCCAGTGCCACACAACTGCGGGGTGCCGCCACGGGCGCTCCAGTGCCACTCAACAATGCGGGGTGCCACCACGGGCGCTCCAGTGCCACACAACAACTGTGGGGTGCCACCACGGGCACTCCAGTGCCACACAACAACTGCGGGGTGCCAGCATGGGCGCTCCAGTGCCACACAACAATTGCGGGGTGCCAGCACGGGCGCTCCAGTGCCACACAACTGCGGGGTGCCAGCACGGGCGCTCCAGTGCCACACAACTATGGGGTGCCACCACGGGTGCTCCAGTGCCACACAACAACTGTAGGGTGTCACCACGGGCCCTCCAGTGCCACACAACTGTGGGGTGCCACCACGAGCGCTCCAGCGCCACACAACAACTGCGGGGTGCCAGCACGGGCGCTCCAGTGCCACACAACAACCTCAGAGTGCCAGCACCAGACGCCCCGGCGCCACATAACATCCCGGCGTGGGCGCATCCCTGCTGCTGGCCATGGCTCCACCTGCCACCAGGACTCCGCTGCTCGCCCCTGTTTCGTTGCCCTCCGAGGCTCTGCTGTGCAGGGGGGTTGTGGAAAACAGCTCGCTAGGGAATAGCACTTCCGTGGGGGGTGCATTTAGGGTGGCTCGGCCACATGGAATGGCATGGATGCACGCAGTGGCCATTTTGTCCGGCCGCATGTTCCATGGGCTTGGAAAGGCGCCCATCCCCTCCAGTAACTCCTCCAGTGCCCAGTCCTTGCCACATGTCTTGGTATTTAACAGTCTTATTAAATCTTAGATAAGTTTCCATGGCTTTATAACTTTATCACGTTTTTGTCGCCTCTGGAGGCTGCTTGAATTATAAATTGGCCAGTTCATGCCCAGACATTAAAGTCAAAGGCAGCTTCTTCAGTTGTATTCAATCCGTGGTTTTTAGCCCATGTTATTAACACTAATAAAAATTTTTCATCATAATCTACTTGCAATTCCTCAAGAAGTTTCCATACCTTTAGTACTGGGTGGTCTTGCACAGAGACAAAATCTAGATGTACAAAATATATCTTCTGTGGGGTTTTTCTTCTATTTTTAGCTTCTCAAGGTTTTTGGTTTC